>NC_091470.1:79423817-79771290 GCF_036971445.1 Narcine bancroftii
TACCTTCCCCCTCACTCCCCCACCTTCCCCCTCACTCCCCCACCCTTCCCCCTCACTCCCCCACCTTCCCCCTCACTCCCCCCACCTTCCCATTCCCCCTCACTCCCCACCCCCCATTTCTCCGCCCTCCCCCTTACTTCCCCCCCACCCCCCATCTTCCTCTCACAACCCCCACCACCATAATTCCCTCACTACTGGCCACTCTTCCATCGTCTCCCACTTTCCATTCTCTCCACTACCTTCTCCTCCCCCACTCATGTTCCCCATTTCCCCCATCTTTCCCTCACTCCCCCACCTTTCCTTCACTCCCATATCTTCCCCTCTACTCTCCCATCTTCCTCTCACTACCCCGATCCTTCCAACACTCTCCCTTCCTTGTTGCAAAGTGGAAGGCAGACCATTGCCTGACCACTATGCTATCCTCTCTTCGTTTGCAACTCCTCCTACACTTTCACTACCACATCCCTTTCCACTACAACTCAGCCATCCTGCACACACTATCATCTCACCCCAGCCACTGCCATCACAATCACTCTTCCAACACAATTCCTCCTCCAAACCCCTTGATACTCTGCACAATAACATGCTAAATCCCTATCCCTTCTTCCCATCGCACAATGCCAACCCCTCTTTCATCTGTACTTCAGGGCTGCTACCGAGCTTCTCCCCAATCTTCTTGTTTTCCTTTAATTCCCTCCACCATTGGTGGCCGTGCCTTCAAAAGACTGGATGCTTAACTGTAGCTTCTCTTCTTAAACCTCCCTACATGTCAATTTCAAAAATCCCTCATACTCTGCATTTCTCTGTGTAGTATTGTAACAGGTTCCAAGGATCTGAAAAATGGTTCACAGATGCCCATGCAAAATCCACTCTATGCTTGGCAGCTTCAACACGTGGGAACTGGAACATAGGTACACAATGAAGATTTTTAAAATGTCCATCTTTTTCACTTGATTACGATGATCCTGATCTATTGTCAGGGGATGCCAGTGAGCGTGGGACATAGTGATACGGAATCCACTCTTTAAAAGCTTCCAAATTTATTACATTTTAGGGCAATTTTGCAGAAATGTTGCCTGCAGTACTGAAGCTCAGTTTTCTCTGATTTAACTGCACAAGTCTGATTATAAGTTATGCTTGAGGTGGTTAGGTTATTTTTGCATCAAATATAATTGAAAAAAATTAGGAAAAAAGGAATATATTTATGACAAATTATATTACTTTATAGAAACTAGAACAAGAATGCTAGAGAGAAAGAATCAGCATTGGAAATCAAAAGACCTAACTATCGAACAGTATCAAACAAAAGTGAGGTTGAAAATTGGGTCTCTAATTGTAGTTATTGTATTGTCCAGAATATTAATCAGATTATTAAAATTTAATGGAAGAACTCACATTAAACTTCTCCACCTCTCAACTGTATTTTTCTCCTCGAAGATCTTTATTAAAAAATTACCTCTATCTGCAATGCATTTTATTATGCTATTCAGAGTCAAATTTTTAAGTTTAATTTCTCTCTCTTTCTCAAAGGTCACGCAATAATACATTCAAAAGGTAATATACATCAGACTGTATCTGATGTGGATTGGGACACAATTCTTAAGTTGGTTAATAGCTCTTTGTTATGTGCTTGACATTGTCTATTACAATTCAAAGAACACAATTGTCTAAGGCTAAATTGTCTCACTTTTATTCTGATATATAACTCCCTGGTGTGACAGGTGTAAGAGTGGAGAAGTGTCATTAATTCATATGTCCTGGATTTGTCCTAGTCTAGAAAAATACTGGAGAGAAGTTTTCCATACTTTATGAAAATTTTTCAATATAGATTTAACACCAAATCCTTTGGTGGCCCTTTTTGGTACAATGGGAGGGAATGCCTAATAGCCTGAATACGCCTGAGATTGTCTGATCTTGGAAGCTAAACAGGCTCAGGCCTGGTCAGAATTTGAAGGGAAGACCACCTAGGAACACCAGGTGTTGTAGGTTTCTGTGAGGGGCGCTGGACAAAATGGCAACTTATAGTAGACAAAAATTAAAGAATTTCATGTATGTTACATTCTAAATGTAGTATTATGTGACAATATTGGAACTGTTAACCTTTCAATGATTGTTCTTTATCTCTGGTTCAGAGTCACGCTATTTCTTTTGCCTCTCTTTTGGCAAGGTGTGTGATTTTACTTAAATTGAAGGTGCGGCCCTGCAAATCATGATCAGTGGTGGTGTGACATCATGTCCTGTGTGAATATGGAAAATATTCACTATTTAATTAATAATTCAGATATAAGATTCCAGAAGTTATGAGGGTAATTTATGACTCACTATCTTACTTGATAACTTTACTCTAATGTAATTAAATTGTCTGACATATCTTTTTCACATTTTTTATATTAATTTTTAAAATCTTTTTAATCATTTTTATTTTAATACCAATCATATATAGCATCTGGCAACTCAATTAGGTAAGGGGGTTGAGATTTTCTACTTTACTATTTTCTTTCTTTTTTTTGCATTAGTAGAGATTTTTCCAAAAAAGGTATATACTAATTAGAATATGAATTATGGATGATTTACAATTTATGTATGTTAATGTTATACAGAATGTCTTATTTAGTATGGGTAAATGTCCATATCATCTTATTGAATTGTACTTTGTTTAAGTTCTTCATTAAAATCAATAAAAATATTTAAAAAAGAAAAAGTAATATACATGATATATATTCAGCTTTTGTCTGCCGCAAAGCGGACGAAGAATCATTATGAGCGTCACTCAGCGCCTCTAATAGAAGAAAGAGAAGCAAGAGAGATTCCCTCAGAGATACTGAGTATCCGTGGATTCACTTCCAATGCTCCCATAACCTCTGCAGCTGCACAGACTCCAATTCAAAACATAGGTAACCAGAGCTCCAGATCCAAACCTCCAATATGATCAGGAAGCCTTCAGTGCCCAAGGTTCTTCAGGAGCCCTTCTTGCCCTCTGCACCCTGTCAAATCCTGGTTCTGATACCTGGTTCTCATGAGCCAGTCTCCAGCAGTCCATAGCCTGTGTGGGTCCTTTGAACATGTCACCAGCAGCCCACAGCCTATGAGAACCCTTTGACCACAAGCCACCAACCACCTACAGCCTGTGTAGTCTAGCCACTGAGCCCCTCGATGGTCCACTGTCATGGTTACTGTCCTGTAGGGTCATCTCCTGTGCTTCTCCTTCTCAATGGGGTGTGGGGTGAGAAATGTTCTCCCCATTTCTTGTGCCCTGCACCAGGCTTCAAGTTCTCATGTCATCACCTCACCAGCCTCCACATTCAACTGATCATCCTCTGTAATTTCTAGCATGCAGCATGGTGCTAACATCTGAGTCATCGAGACATCTTTTAATTCCCCACCCCCACCTCTTTAGTATTCCGAATGGACCATTTCCTCCATGATTTGTTGGTTCATTCTTCCTTCTTCATCAATATACTCTCCCTTTCTCACTGCATCTTGCCATGTAATACAATATATAGAATATAGAAGTTAAGATGGCCATGGATAAAGTGAATAGTCATAGTCTTGTTCCCAGAGGAGATGATTCTAGAACTAGCGGGCAGAGATTTAAGAGGGATTGAGGGGCAGCTTCTTCACTCAGATGTCTCAGATCTTAGCACTATGCTCTCCCAGGCCAGCTGTATTCTGCACCTTTGTTGCTCTTTCTGCAAAAACCACCCTGCAAAAGTCCTGCAAAAATTCTGTTTTGAAATGTGTGCGTGCAAGCTGCTCTAACAATTCCTCCCAAGCCACCTCTAAATACTCTGTCACAGTAGCCTCAAACTTCCAAGTTCCTGTGACTTAATTCTCCACTCCAGATCTGCTGAGTATTTCTGAAATTCTTGATTTTATTTCAGTTGTACAGCATTTACAGTATTTAACAAGCCTTCATCATCTACTGTCAACCAACACCATCACCACTTAAGCCACCGTGTCTATCTATCTCAGATTTCACCCTTTGTTGTTTCTTTTCTTTACCCCCTCTCAATAGCTTAGAACATGTTTGATTCTTGAAAGTTTCCTTATTCTGATAGATTATTGACCTGAAATCTCTATCCACAGATGCTGCCCAACCTGCTTAATATTTTCAGCATTCTCTATTTTTATTTCAGATTTCAGCAAATTTTGTTTACATTTCTAACACTGGGGTGTGTGTACTGTAACTCCAGTTGTGTGACAAGCTGTGTGCTAAAGTTGAAGGAATGTTATTTGGCTCTGTACCATTACTGTAATACTTTTTGTGTGGTATAAGGCCAGAACTAGAAATATGCAATGTAGTGTAACTCCAGGGATATTTCAGTGCTGTTTTGTGTAACTGGAAGAATGTGTATTTTCTCTTTCATCATCATTTGATCCCTTGAGGAATGAAAGGGTTGACATATTTTTGGGCACATCTACGGCTTTGGATGAAAATCAATAAAAAATGCACATGCTGGGTATCCAAAAAAAAACATTCAGCAGGCCAGGCAGCAAATGTGGAAATGAAACTGAATTAGCTTCTTTGACCAAAGACACCATGACAAAGTTAGTTTCAAGTTGCAGATTGGAGAGGGAGAGATGAATTGGACAAAGGTAATGTCTCTGGTAGAGTGAGACCAATCTTGCTGTGCTGATAAGTTATTGATGCAACTAGCTGGTTGATTTACAGAAAACACATAAAATGGCATGCAAAAGGTGTGAAAACATGGGTAAGACCTGTGTTGCAGATCAGGCAATACCAACAGAGGGAGAAAAGCAGAGTTAATATTGACTCATCTGAGTCATCTAGTCAGTTCTCAATAAAAAAAACGGACAAAATGAATTATCTGACATTGTGGAATTTGATCGAATCCAGCAAGCTGTCACTTTTCCATATAGAAGATGAGGTGTGTCTTAACAAGTTTACATTGGGCCACATTAGAACAGCAGTGATCACAGATTGACAGATCAGTCTGAGATGGGTTCATGTGCAATGCAAAGCCAATAAATACAATGGGTTGAATGCAGTCAGATGTGGCAGGTCATTCCAATAGAACCTTGCAGCACAGAAAAGGATTTGTCTGTGCTGAACTATTATTCTAATTCGTCCCTCTGACCTGCATACAGTCCCTAGCCCTCCAAATCCCTCCCATCCATGCACCGATCCAAATTTTTCTTAAATGTTAAAATTTAACCTGCATTCAGCTGGCTGCTATTTGCACATTATTCTCTGTAGGAAGAAGTTCCCTTAAAACTTTCCCCCCTTACACCATATCCTCTGGTTTATATCTCACCTAATCTCAGTGGAAAAAGCCTACTTGATTACTCTGTCTCATAATTTTGTATACTTTTATCCATTCTTCCCCTCATTCTTCAATGCTCCAGAGAATAAAGTCCTAAGCTGTTTAACCTTTCTCTATAACTCAGTTCCTTAAGTCCCTACAACATCCGAGTAAAATTTCTCTGCACTCTTTCAATCTTGTTATCTTTCCTGTGGTTAGGTGAACAAAACTGCACACCGTATTCCAAATTTGGTCTCATTAATGTCTTATACAACTTCACCATAACATTCCAACTCATAATCACTGCTTTGATTTATAAGATCATAAGACATAGGAGTAGAAATAGGCCATTCAGGCCATCGTATCTGCCCCACCATTTAATCATGAGCTGATCCATTTTCCCATTTTGCCCCACCTCCTGAGCTTCTCCCCATAACCTTTGATGCCGGTGCTCATCAAGATCCAATCAATCTCCATCTTAAATACACCCAATGACTAGGCCTCCTCAACTGTCTGTGGCAACAAGTTACACAGCTTTACTGCCCTCTAGCTGAATAAGTTCCTCTACTAATCTGTTCTAAGTGGACATCCTTCAATCCTGAGATTGTGCCCTCTTGTCCTAGACTCTCCCACTATGGAAAACAACCTTTCTACATCTACTCTCCATGCCTTTCAACATTTGAAATGTTTCAATGAGATCCTCATCATTCTCCTAAACTCCAATGAGTATAGGCCAAAAGCTGTCGAACTCTCCTCATATGATAACCCTTTTATTCCCAGAAGCATTCCTGTGAACCTCCTCTGAACCACCTCCAAGATCAGCATATGCTTTCTTAAATGAAGAGCCCAAAACTGCTTACAATACTCCAGATGAGGTCTCATCAGTGCCTCCTGAAGCCTCAACACCACATCTCTGCTCTTATATTCTATTCCTCTTGAAATGAATGGCAGTATTGCAATAGCCTTCTTCACCACCGACAACACTCCCAGGACCCTTTGATTTTTAATTCCCCCCCCCATTTAGAAAATAGCTGTCCATTAATTTTTTCCCACCAAAGTGCATGGCCATACACTTTCTGACATTGCATAGTAGTCCGACTTACGCCCATAAAGGGGATGGAAGGATTGGTTGTAACTTGGGGTTGGTTGTGGTAAGTCGGGGAATGGGATCCACTGTATATAGTACTTTTAATACAAAATATGAACTTGTACAGTAGTTTTAATAATGTTTTTTTAAAAAAATGTTGGACAAATGTGCAGGTGGACGTCACTCGTGTAGGTCAAAAGTCGAGGGCTACCTGTATTTCATTTGCCACTTCCCTGCCCATTCTCCTAATCTTGATAAGTCCTTCTGCAGCCTCCCTGTTTCCTCAACACTACCTGCTCCTCCAGCTACCTTTGCATCATCTGCAAATGTGGCCACACTGCCATTTATTCCATAATCTTAATCATTGATATACATATTAAAAAGATGTGATCCCAACACTGACCCCTGTGAAACACCACTAGCAACTGGTACCCAACCAGAATATGATCCTTGTATTCTGACTCAATGCTTCCTGCCTATCAGCCAATGCTCAACCCATGTTAGTATGTTTCCTGTAAGACCATAGACTCTTATCTTGTTAAGTAGATATGTGTTATGGAGGCCAATATGCCAAAAGCTCTTTTTACAACCCTACCTACCTGTGATGCTACTTTCAGAGAATTTTGTATCTGCATTCTTAGATCCCTCTGTTTTACTGCTCTCCTCAGTGCCCTATCATTTACTGTGAATGTCTTAACTTGGTTTGTCCTTCCAAAATGAAACACGTCCCACTAGTCTGCATTAAATTCCATTTGTCATTTTGCAGCCCATTTTTCCAGCCGTTCTAAAACCCTCTACAAGCTTTGAAAGTGTTTCCCGCTGTCCACTACATCTCCAATCTTTGTATCGTCTGCAAACTTGCTGATTCAGTTTACCACATCATCATCCAAATCATTGATATAGATGGCAAACAACAATGGACCCAGCAATGATACCTGTGGCACACCACTAGTCACAAGCCTCCATTCAGAGAGGCAATCATTCACTACCACTCTCTGGCTTCTCCTGTAAAGCCAATGTCCAATCCAGTTTATTATATATCAATGAATACCGAGCAACTGAAGATTCTGAATAATCTCCCATGCGAGGCCTTATCAAGGCCTTACTAAAGTCCATGTAGACTACATAAACTGGCTTTCCTTCATCAATCTCCTCAAAAAACTCTATAAGATTTGTTAAACAAGACTTAACATGCACAAAGCCATGTTGACTATCCCTAATCAGTCCCTGACTATCCAATACTTGTATATACAGTTGCTTGAAACTCTTTCCAATAACTTATCTACTATTGACATCAAGTTCATTGGCCTATCATTCCCTGGTTTATTTTTGGTGCCTTTTTTAAACAACAGAATAATATGAGCTACCCTCCAATCCTCTGGTACCTTACCTGTGGCTGAGGACATTTTAAAAATTTTTGTTACGGCCCCTGCAATTTCTACACTAGCCTCCCTCAAGGTCCGAGGGAATACCTTGACAGGCCCTGGGGATTTATCCATCTTTATTTGCTTTAAGAAGGTAAATACCTCCACCTCTTTAATCTGTATAGGTTCCATGACCTAATTGCTTGTTTGCCTCACTTGCATAGATGCTACACCAGTTTGCTGAGTAAATACAGATGCAAAAAAAAAATCAAAGATCTCCCCCACCTCTTCTGGCTCCATACATAGAAGAGGATCAATTTTGTCCCTTACTATCCTTTTGCTCTTAATATACTTGTATAAGCCAATAGGATTTTTCTTCACCTTGTCTGCCAAAGCAAACTCATGTCTTCTTTTAGACCTCCTGATTTCCTTCTGAAGTATTTTTCTTGCATTTTTATACATCATTTGCTCCTTGTTTCCTATCTCTCTCTCTTCTTCTTAAGCAGATCCCCAATATCTCTCGAAAGCCAAGGTTCCTTTTGCCTATTAACTTTGCCTTTAATCCTGACAGGAACATACAAACTCAGCCCTCTCACAATTTTGTCTTTGAAGGCCTTCCACTTACAAGCACATCCATGCCAGAGAACAACTTGTCCCAATCCATGCTTTTAACATATTTTCTCAAAATTGGTCTTTCTCCAATTAAGAATCTCAACCTAAGGACCAGACCTCTATCCTTATCTATAATTATCTTAAAACTAATGGCATTATGAGCACTGGACCCATCGCCTATCCTGTCTCGTTCCCTAAAAGGAGATCCAATATTGCACTATCCTAAGTTGTACCCTGATATATTGATTTAGAAAACTTTCCTGAACACATTTAACAAAGTGGAAGATATCCAGCCATTTTCCAGTATGGAAGTCCCAGTCAATATATGTAAAGTTAAAATCACCTATTATTCCAACTTTATGTTTCCAGCAGCTGTCTGCTACCTCCACAGATTTGCCCTTCCAATCCTCACTAACTATTGGCTGATCTATAATACAACCTCATTAATATGGACATACATAGTGCCCCCATAATGTTTGGGAAAAAGGCACTTTTTTCCTTTATTTGCCCCTGTGCATCACAATTTTAAATTTGTAATCAAACAATTCATGTAATTAAAATGCACATTCCGGATTTTATTCCAAGTTATTTGTGCATTTTGGTTTCATCATGTAGAAATTACAGCACCTTTGACTCATAGTCCCCTCATTTCAGGGTACCATAATGTTTGGTACGCTTGGCTTCACAGGCGTTTGTGATTACTCAAGTATACTTAATTGCTTCATTGGTGCAGGTATAGGAGAGCTAAATTTGCTTCTAAGCTTTTGATAACCTTTGGAGTCTGTACTTGCCATTTTACAACATAAGGACCAGAGTTGTGCCAATAAAAGTCAAAGAAGTTATTATGAGGCTAAGGATAAAACAGTAAGAGACCTCACCCAAACATTAGGATTACCAAAATCAAGAGTTTGGAACATCATTTAGAAGAAAGAGTGCACTGGAAGGCCAAAAAAGACCTTCACTGTTGATGACAGAAGAATTCTCATCATAATGAAGAAAAGTCCCAAAATATTTCTGATAGATCAGGAACACTCTTTAGGAGGCTGGTGTGGCTATGTCAATAACTACTGTCTGCAGAAGATGTAATTAACAGATATACAGAGGCTACACTGCAAGATGCCAACCATGGCTTAGGTTGTATGCTGTGGATCTTGGGCAGTTCCTTTATACCTCCACACTTTTCTCTTGCCATCTCTTAGGCTCATCTGTCCACAAGACCTTTTTTCCAGAATTAAGCAGGCTCTTTTAAATAGTTTTTGGCAAACTATAAGCTGGCCACCCTTTCTGTGGCTAACTAGTGGTTTGTCTCTTACTATGCTTTTGCTCTTAATATACTTGCATCTTGCAGTGTACACTCTGTATTTCTGTTCATGACATCTCCTGCAGACTGTAGTCATTGACATAGCCACACCTGCCTCCTGAAGAGTGTTTCTGATCTATCAGACGTATGTTTGGGGATTTTTCAACATTATGATGAAAATTCTTATGTCAACAGCAGTGGAGGTCTTCCTTGGAATACCAGTCCCTTTGCAATTACTGAGCTCACCAACATCTCAGTGATGTTCTAAACTGTTGATTTTGGTAAAACTAAGGTTTGGACTATGTCTCTTCCTATTTTATTCTTGCTTTTCAGCCTCATAAAGGCTTCTTTGACTTTCATTGGCAATAACTCTGGTCCTCGTGTTCAAAAATGGCAACTACAGACTCCAAAGGAAATCAAAGCTTTCAAGGAAGCTTAGCTCTCTTGAACCTGCACCAATGAAGCAATTACACATACCTGTGTAATCACAAACACTTATGAAACCAAATGTCCCAAACATTATGCTGTCCTGAAATGAGGGGACTATGTATAAAAAGTACTGTTATTTCTATGTGGTCAAACCAAAATGTACCCAAATAACTTGGAATAAAATATGAAATGTGCACTTCAATTATATATGAATTATTTGATTACAAATTTAAAATTGTGGAGCACAGGGGCAGAAAAAGTGTCTTTGTCCTAAACATTATGGAGGGCACTGTATTTCCCATTCCTAAGCTCTACCCATATAGCCTCAGTAGGCAAGCCCTTTAGTCTGTCTGAGCACAGCTGTGATAATTTCCTTGAAGCAATGCCACTCTGCCCCCTTTCATCTCCCCCACTCTTTTCTGAAACAACAGAACCCTGAAACATTGAGATGCCAGTCCTGCCCCTCCTGCAACCACATTTCAATCCATGTTCTAAGCTTGCCTGCCTTTCCTACAATATTCCTTACATTGAAATAAATGTTCCTGAGAACATTATTCCACCAAGCACAACCTTTGATTTTCATTTTTATATGCAGTCTTAACATAATCGTTTTTCACTTCTGTTCCGTTATCTGGCTCTGGCTCTCTCATTCCCATGTTCCTGCAAATCTACAAACCTTCACAAACCTTCTCACAAGGATATTAGTCCCCCTCCAGTTCAGATGCAAACCAAATCACTAAGGTGCTCAGTTACACAGATCTTTGGTTTTCATTGTTTAGAATAATGAAAGGAAAGGTATTAAAATATTTTAGATTCTGAGAGGTCTTGACAAGGTAAATGCATAAGGTAAATTTCTCATCATGGGGAATCTAAAGTCACCAATTTCAAACATAAAAGAGGAGGAATTCTTTCTCTCAGAGGGCTGTGAATCTTTGGAATTTTCTACTTCACAGAGATGAGGTGATAAGGGGCAAGATAGGCAGTGGTTTGGGTCTTTAGGGATGTTGGAGAACAGGCTGAAGGGAGTTCAGGCCAAGTATAGATCAACTATCTGCTTCTACTCCTGTTCCAAATTCTTATGGGCTAGTATCTGGAATGGAAAATGTCAGAAAGGTAAAATCATTTTGAATTTGAATTATATCTTTAATGTGAATGTTTAAATTTTTAATTGCTTTTTAAATTTTTGAAAAAAGTATTTAAAATTTTTAACATATTTTAATATCTCTCAATACCACTGATATTTAAGAATGGTTACAAGGCTTGCTTGCTCCTCTCAAGGAGTGGCATGGTTGCCATAGCAGTTAGCACAACGCCTTTACTGCACCAGCGATTGGGACCAGGGTTTGAATCGTACACAGTTTGTAAGGAGTTTGTACTTTCTCCTTGTGTCTGCATGGGTTTTCCCCAGGAGTTCCGGTTTCCTCCGTCCAATCAAACTATACCAGGGGTGTAGGTTAATTGGGCCAAAATGGCCTGTTACCTTGCTGTATTTGTCTCTTTCTTCTTTGGCTTGGCTTCGCAGACGAAGATTTATGGAGGGGTAATGTCCACGTTAGCTGCAGGCTCGTTTGTGGCTGACAAGTCCGATACGGGATAGGCAGACACAGTTGCAGCGGTTGCAAGGGAAAATTGGTTGGTTGGGGTTGGGTGTTGGGTTTTTCCTCCTTGGTCTTTTGTCAGTGAGGTGGGCTCTGCGGTCTTCTTCAAAGGAGGTTGCTGCCCGCCGAACAGTGAGACGCCAAGATGCACGGTTGGAGGCAAGATCAGCCCACTGGCGGTGGTCAATGTGGCAGGCACCAAAAGATTTGTATTTGTCTAAATCTAAATCTAAGGGGTGTTGGTATGTGCTAAGGGCTGGAACATCATTGGTGCAATGACTAACACCCACTTTTCACTGAAGCCTAACTACATATTGAGATATTACATATCTCAGGTCATTTAGCCCTACATATCTGGAGGGTGAGTGCAACCAAGCAGGCAGATTGGGTGTTGAGTTCAGGAGGTGGATCAAATCTAGCTTGAATGGAAGCAAACAGTTTCTCAATGTTTAAAAAACTATGGTGATATGTACATGTGACTTGGAGAAATGACTTAACTCAAGGAATTAGAATCCAATTTGTTTTGCACCTTAGAAGTTCATCATGTGCTGTATTTGTAGTACATAAATTCAACAATTAAGTAATTAAAAAATTATAATATTGAGGGTTCAATTTCACCTCATCCAATTTCCTTTTTAAAAAGGGGACTATCTGCATAAGGTTTCTTGGATCTACAGGTTCTGGAAATAAGGATGGAAGAACCCACAGTCAATCTACACCAGGTGAATAGCCATGTTTAAACAATGGATTGGGAGTTTGTATTCAATAATACATTGGGCCTTTCTAACCCTGCTTCTTCTATGATAGGTTTAGAAGTCCTCAGAGAATAGCTATGCTCGTTCAGGCCTCTGAAAGAAGCATGCCTTTGAAGAAGTACTGTTCCGGGTCAGAATCCAAGTTCCTCTTGCCATATTTTCCTGGCACACTGTGTTGGGTTCAATGAATATGTAGAGGTACTCAAAATATCTGGGTTGCGGGTCATTCTCCTGCTGGGCCTGAATCCTGGCATTAGGATTCTCATCATCCCCACTTTTGGACATGAAATTTGTAAATGGAACCTGACTCGATAATGAATAAACTTTTAAAATTCAATAATGCCAAGAAATGTGAGACCTCGGAAGATATAAATTGATCAGAAAATAACTGCAGGTATACTTTACTTCTAAATTATTTATTATACCAACCATTGTCAGATAGCATCTCAAGGTCCAGACGTTTGATGTACACAGTGAACAGAGGCAATCCTGGAACACAACCCTGTGGGATACACTAACCCACTTCTAACCCCTGAGAAAACACCTTCACCTGCTGCACTCCTGCTCCTAAAGTTTGTTTCTCCCAGCACTACTCCCCCCATTGTCGCATCACATGGTATTCACTGACTGGTGCATTGTCAACAGCAAATTCTCGGCATCCCCCCCCCCCCCCCATTGTTGTCATCTTGTTAAAGAATGTAGAAATCAGTTCTGAAAATGTATTTTCCCTCTTGAAATCTGTGCTCGCTGCTTCTAATTACCATTATCTATTTTGTTCCTTCAACATGCCTTTGTATTTATTTTTAATTTAAATTAGTGATGGCAAATACATCAGTAGCAGCTCATGTAAATCAGTTGCTGAAGAGTTATTGATGAAATGTAGTTACTGACACAGTATACTAATCCTGGCACCTTATCTTACTGACTGTATCTCCACTGATGTTTATCCCGCCCCCTCACACCATAACTCGGGAACCCCTCTCCTCAGCTTTCTGTACCACTGATTGTATCTTCACTGGTGTTAGTCCAGCTCCTTCACCCTGTCACTCAGTAACCCCTCCGATCCAGCATGTTTTTGGCCTCAGATTATTGTGAATATTTATAATTTATCTATCTTATGTATTATTGTCTCTTTTAATTTAATTAATTTACCATTATAGTTTTTTCACAAATACCTGCAAGTAAGATTTTCAGTGCATAGGTACATTGAACATTGTGTATGAAAATAAACTCATTATTATTATCACAACCTGCCTTGCAAATTCCAGAGATTTGTTTCCCTCTTGGGCTTTTTCTCCTTTCAGTTCTGAATGGCTGGCTCTTCATTTTGAAACTAGACACCCCACCTAGGGAAACATCTACTCTGTTACGCTGTGTAAACATTTTGTACACTTCATTGAAATCACTGATGATGTTGCTAAATTCAAAAGTATGAAGCACCCACTCCCACCATTCCAGTAATAAACTTGCTAAACTTTTATTTCACTTTCTCAACTACAAACTTGTCCTTCCACCAGTGTACTCCAAATTCCAACCATCTGAATGAAATTTTCCTTTTCAGATTCCCCCTTCTAATTATCCTATATTTTACTTTAAATCCATGGGCTCTGATTTTAGATGTTTCTGCTATGTATTCCCTCTCATAACTTTGTATTCTTCATTTGGGTCCCTCCTTCAGATTCTTTACAACACCTAATAGCCTGAATACCCTAAGATTGTCTGATCTCGGAAGCTAAGCAGGCTCAGGACTGGTCCAGTACTTGGAGGGGAGACCACCTAGGATCACCAAGTGCTGTAGGTTTCTGTGAGGGGAGCTGGACAATGTGGCAACTCTCTGTCTGCCTTATGGTAGACAGAAGTTAAAAAATCTCATCTATGTCACATTCTAAATGTAATATCACGTGACAATAATGGAACCTTTACCACACACCTTCTCTCAAGTCACCCATGATAAATGATGCCACCCATCTTAAGCAACATCTGGTAAGCCTCTTCTGCTCTCTTTCAAATGTCATTCTTTCCTACTGTGTGGTGACCAAGCTGGCTATGGTGGCCAAACTAATATTTACTATAGTTGACCCATAACATTCCTGCAGTTATATTATGAGCTGACGCTCATAAAATCTTAAATAGCTTCTTTGTGCCTTCTTTACCACCTTATCACCTTCAGGATCCTTGGACTTGGACATGAGGTACCTCGGTATCTCAGTATTCTTTCAGGCCCTACCATTTATTGTGCAAAAATGAGTCTTATTTATTCTTTCAAAATGCATCCCTGCCATAGGTGGAACTCCAATTTCATGATTTTCCCATGAGTGCAGGTTCCCCTTCAAGTCACAAACCTTCATGATTTGCATGATCCCACTTCTGATACATACCTTAGGGAAGCACGGATGGCATAGTGGTTAACACAACACTAGCACCAGCAATCGGAACCAGTGTTCAAATTCTGCACTGCCTGTCAGGAGTTTGTACTTTCTTCCTGTGTCTGCCTTGGTTTTTCCTGGGGATTCTAGTTTCCTCCCACCCTTCAAAATGTACTGGAGGTGTAGGATAATTGGGTGTAATTGGGCAGCATTGGCTTGTGGGCCAAAAGGACCTGTTACTGTGCTGTATATTTAAATTTAAATATCAGTTTGTTCCTTTCACAATTGATACTCCCAGTCCTGGTGAGTAAGTTGAGAACTATTTTATCTTGTTCTTCCTCTTCAATATCTTTGTTATTCTCATTTCCTTTTTGCTTTTTTTTTCCTCCTCCTCAATGTTGATGCCTTGATTCTTGGGATAAGATGGTTACCAATCAAGACTGCAATATATCTTCCTAATGTATGTGTTCAAACCTTCAGCAAAGGATGGGATTAGTATTATTGAGAGTAGGGGAATGGAGTATGAACAATTCTATGAAGATCAGAATAAGTAGGGCTATGCAGGGGACAAAACCTTTGTACAGTTAGGGTAGAGATGTCGATTTGTGGTGATGGATGGGAGAAATGACTTTGATGCTTCTGAACTTGTATTTGGTAGCATCTGAGAGTAGAACAATTGAGGAATTTAAAAAAAGGAGAGAGAAGAGGTGCACGAGTTATATTTTGAGCTAAAACTGTACAAAGGCATCTTACTGAAAGTAACAAATGCACAAAAATGCTGGAGATACTCAGCAGGTTCCACAGCATGCATCGGAGGCAAAGATTTTTTTTAAAGATGCTTCAGGCCTCACTGATAGGAAGGGTAAATTGCATTATAATGAATATCTTCCCAAGAATACAATGCCTATTCTAATTGTTTCCAATTCACCTAACAGAGAAATTCTTCAAGGAGCTAAAGAAAATAATAAGGAAATTCTTATGAAAAGGGGGGGAAACCGAGGATAGCACTATTTAAATTAACAGAATGGTACAAACAAGGGGGTTTACAGCTACCAAACTTTAAAAATTATTATAGAGCACCACAATTAAGATACCTATCAGCTTTTTATCAAACAAGGGAAAAACCAGATTGGACTAGATTAGAGGTAGATAAAATAGGGGAGAAGGTACCTGAACAAATACTATATAAGTGGGATGGTGCAACATAGGAATTCACCAGTACTGCACCATCTGCTCAACATTTGGAAGAAGATCCACGTAGAAAGGAATAAAACAAATTATCAACTACCAAAATTAATATTGACACAAAATCAACTAATCCCTTTCACAATAGATAACCTTTCCTTTAGAGAATGGGAGAGAAAAGGGATCAAAAGAATAGAAAATTGTTTTTCGGGAAATAAATTATTATCTTTTGAACAAATGAAGTACAAATATGGTATAACTCACGGTACAATGTTTGCATACCACCAACTGAAAAACTACTTGAAGGACAAATTGGGAAGCAGGCTGAGGTTACCAGAAGAAAGCAATTTTGAATATGTGATTACAGACACAATGATAATTAAAAGATTTATAACAAACATGTACATCAAACTGCAAGAGAAAGAGAACTAGGAAACAAGCTGTAAACCCAAACAAAATGGGAACAAGATCTAAATATAGAGATAAAGAATGAAACATGGGAAAAGCTATGCTCCGGAACTATGAGAAATACAATAAACATGAGGTTACGCATGATACAATATAATTGGTTACACACGCCCCAAAAGTTAAATAAATGGGACCCAACAGTATCAGACAGATGTTTTAATTGAAAGAAGGAAATGGGAACAACAGTACATGCAATTTGGGCATGTGAGAAAGTGGAAAAGTTTTGGGAAGATCTAAATCAGGTATTAAATAAAATCACAAAAAGCAACATACCAAAAAAATCCAGAGATCTTTTTTCTAAGTAATATAAGAAGAACTTGGACTCGATTTGGATGGAGCACAAAAAAGATTTATTATGATAGCCTTAGCTGTAGCAAAAAAATGTATTATGTCAACCTGGAAATTAGAAGATAGCCTGAGAATACAGCAATGGTACATAGAAATGAATAAATGTATTCCATTGGAAGAAATAACATCACAGTATTCAAACAAATTTGGGATCTGTACATGGAACACAACAGAGAAGTCCTAGCGCGGACAGAAGGAGAAGATGAAATTAACTGACCCAGTATGTAAAAGTAGAAGACACAAATTTATTGTTTATTTTCATTGTGTGATGACATTGTTTAATGGGTTTAATGTATTATGTATGTTGAACGTTGAGTGGGTGGGGATGGGGGTGAAGGAGGGAGGGAAGGGAGGGGGGAAAAGGGGAGAAAATTACTGTGT
This sequence comes from Narcine bancroftii, assembly GCF_036971445.1. Classification (NCBI taxonomy): domain Eukaryota; kingdom Metazoa; phylum Chordata; class Chondrichthyes; order Torpediniformes; family Narcinidae; genus Narcine; species Narcine bancroftii. The sequence goes on from NC_091470.1 coordinate 79,440,975, forward strand.
ATATTCAAGAGGGAATTGTTTGTGTGTATTTTGGTCAGTATGGTTCATAGTGTGAAAAATTTAAAAAAAATTTAAAAAAAGATGCTTCAGGCCTAAGTCTTTCATCAAGCAGAATTTCGTCAAGCGCCTGAACAAAAAGCTTGAGGGGAGGACCATGAGCCAAGAGGCCAAAGGTAGAAATGGATAGGAGGGCAGGAGTGAAAAGCTAAGAATTGATCAGGGGAGAGGGGTAGCTCTGTGAATGTAGAGCTGGAGGAAAAGAGAGAAGGTTGAGGGTGGGATGCTTAACAGAAACAGCTAATCCAGGAGAGAGTTAGAACAGCTAGTTGACAACAACAACCATGCACTCAATGATAGTGACAGGGGAGGGGGCGTGGCAAATTTTGTGGGTGGTCTCATTATGGCAGTACATGAGACCATGGATGAACATTTCAGCATGGGAATTGGATAGGGAATTGAAAAGGGTGGCCACTGGGTAATCCCTGCTATTATAGTAGACAGAATGAAGCAGAAGGTGCTCAATAAAGCAATCGCAGTCTTCAGCAGGAGGAGGCCACAACAGGAGCACTGGATGCAGTAGATGACACCTGTAGATTCACAAATGAAGTGGAAGCGCTGTTTGGTGCCCTGATTGGTGGTGAAGGAGGTGTAGGCACAAGTGTTGCATTACTTGCAGTCACAGAGTGGGGCCAAGGGGGGGATTTGTGGAAAGGGATGAGTGGACAAGGAAGTCACAGAGGGAGTGGTCCCTCCCGAGGGCAGAAAGGGGAGGAGAGGGGAACATGTGTCTGGTGATGGAATCACCTTGTAGTGGCGGAAATTGCGTTGGATATGTTGGATGCAGAGGTTGGTGGAATGGTAGGTATGGACAAGGAGAATCCTGTCATTGTTGCATCTTGGGGTCGAGGGGGCCAGGGCAGATATGTTGGAAATGGAGGTTATGCAGGTGAGGGCAAAATTAATGGTAGTGGAGGGGAAGCCACAGTTTTTGAAGAAGGAAGATATCTCAAATGATTTCACATGAAAGATCTCGGCCTGGGTGCAGATGCGACAGAGATGGAGGAATTGCAGGAAAATAAAGAGAATACTTAAAGAGAACAGGATATGAAGTTATAGTCAAGGGAACTGTGCGAGTTGGTGGATTTGTAGAAAATGTCCGTCAATAGTTTGTCTCCCAAGATGGAGACAGAGAGAGATCAAGAAAGGGAAATGTGTTGCTGGAGATGGGGGTGAAAATTGACAGCAAAGTGGATAAAGTTGCCAAGCTCATCATGGATGCATGAGGCAGCACCAATGTAGTGGAGGAAGAGTTGAAGAGCCTTCCCAAAATAGGCTTTTTAGCATGGATTGCTCTACATAGCCAACAAAACGGCAGGCATAGCTGGGGCCATGGGCACTCCTTTGATGGAGAAAGTGGGATGAGTCAAAGGAGAAGTTATTGAGGGTGACAACAAGTTCATCCAGCCGGAAGAGGGTGGTGGTAGAGGGGACTGATTGGGTCTGTTGTTGAGGAAGAAACAAAGTTCTTCGAAGAGATTTAATAGAGGTGTAGAGAGAATGTATAGAAGTCCATGGTAAAGATCAGGCAGTTGAGTTCATGGGACTGGAAGATGTTGAAGTGAGGTATAGCAGATAGAAAGAGGGACTGGTCCAGGGGGACAAAACGAGTCAAGGTCGGTCCCCTCCCCAATTGATTCTCAGCTTTTCTCTTCTGCCCTCCTTCCATGTCCACCTCTGGCTGTTGACCTATGCTCCTACCCACTGCGCCGTAAAATAAAAATTAGGCATCTCGCACGGAAACAGGTTATTTTGGCCCACGAGTCCATGCCGCCCAATTTACACCCAATTAACCTACACCTCCAGTCCGTTTCGAACAGTAGGAGGAAACCAGAGCAAAACCCACAGGAAGAGTGTACAAACTCCTTACAGGCAGCGTGGGATTTGAACCCACGTCCTGATCACTGGCGCTATGTCGGCATTGCGCTAATCGCTAACCCGACCACCCTTCTTCTTCTTCCCTCCTCCCTCAACGCTTTTTTTTAAACTTCAGATGCCTGCCTGCATACCTTTACCAAGGGCTCAGGCCCGGAATATTGGATGCGTATCTTCTCCACCTGTGGTCGTTGGGGGACCTGCTGAGTTTCTCCAGAACTTTGAATTTCTAACACTCACAGCGTCAGCAGACTTGCTTGTTTCACCCCTTTTGAAAGTACCATCAAGAATGAAATAATAATAATATCTCCGTTTAGTTTCTCGGTCGTGGAAGCTTCGCCTTCTCTGCACTCTTACTTCACCAATGAGCTGTGCTCAGGATTCTTTTCCTGACTGTGGGCCTCTCTCCAACTCGACTGCGATCCATGCTCAGCTGAGACCAAGAACAGGGAGCAGCAAAAGCTCTCGAACAATTGATACCTCTCGGCCACATATAAACGCTTCAACATTTTTCAGTTCACATTGAAGCCACATTTTCCGTTCCTCCTTTTAAAACAGGATCATTTTCCCCTCAGAGGAGGAGGAGAACTACAGCTCCCAGAGTGCCTTGCTGGTTGCTAAGCTGCGGTTGCCATGTAAACAGAGGCTTCCAGACCATCCCACAGGCCCTGAGGTGGACATCGTTCCGAAAAAGGACCAACGTTCAAGAGCATACAAAGGTAAGGATCATTGTTAAATCATTTCATTGGGTTTTAGGGACATTATCAGTTGGCCTTGACAGAAATTTGATGTTGGGAGTATTTGACAAGGGATGAAATCCTGACGGTTTTTATTGCTGTTGGGTTAGGCACTGGTTTTTACTATATAACCATGCAACAGCGCGGAAACAGGCCATGACGGCCCTTCGATTCTACTTGGAAAGTAGAAAGGAAATCTCCCACAAAGGTAATGTTGAGATAATATTTTGTCTTTTTTTTAAGTGTAAGTGCTCAAAACTCCCAGGAGGCCAGGCAGCATCTATGGTGCAAAAGGAACAGACAGTGTTTTTGATGAAAAGACTTTGACTTGAAGCATTAGCTCCATCTCCTTTTTTACCTATGCTCTCTGGCTTGTTCAATACTTCTATCATTTTCAGTTACTATTTCAGATCTCTAGCATCAGGATTTTTTTTTTCCTTTCAGTCAGTTTTATTGATTTTTTTTGCCTAAAGGATTAAACTTCCTTGTAACATCTGAGAATTTCCCTGCTTGTTTTTGTTTCTTCTTAATAGTCTTTCATCTCTAGCCAAGGGGCAGATGGAGGCACAATTTAACAATTGGTGTAAGAGGTATTGCAATATTCCCTCAGTTCTTCTTTGAGACGTCAATCTTACTCCACACAATGATTGTAGAATATTATGTCTTTTTTTTGGTGTGGACCTACAACCAATAAGCTGTCATTACATATATGATTTGGATATCATGAAGGAAAGTACAATGTCATTAGTAGTGAGTGGACAGATCTGGGAGATGGGGATAAGGAAGCTAGTGATTGGATCTTGATCAGGCACTATTGTGTGGTGGGGATCTGTAATGGGTTGGGGGAGGTCAGAGCATGCTTTGAATGCTATTCTGAGATTGGGAGTGATGTTACTACATCAGAGGTCCAGATAGGTCTTGGAACTCAGTTACTCAGTTTGGAACTTTATTGGAAATGGGTGGACACAGCATTTTACCAGGCTGCTCAAACATAGAGGGATTTATTGCTGAGTTCTCTCCTATTTTCATCACCGTGTGGAAAGTTATCAAAGCAAGTTCTATCTTGAAGGCAGGCATTCACTTCCTAGTCACTTCCTAGACAGCAAGGACATGCAACGCATATGGAAGAGCATACAGGTTATCACCAACCACAAGACTACGCCATCTGATTGTGCTGGTGTTGCCTCCCTCCCAGATGTACTGAACAACTTCTATGCATGTTTTGAGGCAAAAAACAATGTGGCGGCGAAGATGTCCACCTCTCCTCCAAATAATTGGATGCTGAGTCTTGTAGTGGCCAACGCATGGAAAGCTGCTGGACTGGATAACTTTCCTGGCAGAGTGCTCAGGGGATGTGCAGTTCAGATAGGAGACATTCTCACCGACATCTTTAATTTCTCCTGAGAAGCGCCGTGCTCCCAATATGCTTAAAAACTGCCACCATTGTCCCCATGTAGAAGTATCCTGTCTCATTGACTACTGACCTGTCATACACACGTCCATTGTCGTGAACTGCTTCAAGAGGATCGTTATGGGGCACATCAAGCCCCTGCTGCCCGTCACTGGACCCCCTGCAGTTCACATATAGATCCAACTGCTCTGGATGATGCCATTGCCACCACCCTTCATGTAGCCCTCACCCACCTGGAAAATAAGGACTTGTATGTTCGACTGCTGTTTATCAACTTCAGTTCAGCATTCAATACAATCATGCCTCAGTACCTGATAAGGAAGTTGAGCTTGCTGAGTCTAAACACTTCCCTCTGCAATTCAATTCTTGACTTCCTGTCAGGGAGACCTCAAGGAGTCTGGATTGGCAGCAGCTCTTCCAAGACCATCACACTGAACATGGGGGGGGAGTGAGTCCCTTCTTGGGGTGCGTTCTTCATCCACTGCTCTTCACTCTGCTGACCCACAACAGTGCAACTAAACACAGCTCGAACCACATCATCAAGTTCTTTGATGACACAAGCGTGGTGGGCCTTATGTGGTGCAACCACTGTATTGTTTGTATTGTATTGTTTGGCTCGCCCCCTGAACTAACTCCTCTCTCCCAGAAATCCCTCAGTACCTGCCTATGAGGAACTGGGCCAGCAACATGTGAGATGTGTTGATGTCTTAAGGTGATTAAAGCCTATTAATCACAACTCTCTGTCTTATGTGGTTGGTCGATAGTGCTGAACCTCATTAGTAAGATTGACAAGTCAGCTAACAGAGATGAGTTGCAATTGCTAACGGACTGCTGCAGAGCCAATATCCTGTATCTGAATATGAATAAAACAAAAAAAAATGGTAATCGACTTCAGGAGGGCCCAGGGGGAGCACACTGCATTGACCATTGATGCTTGACCGTTGAGGTTGTCAAGAGTATCAAGTTCTTTAACACCAGCTCCAAGCCAAGAAAGTCCAGCAGTGCCTCTACATCCTGCGAAGGCTGAGAAAAATTCATCTCCCACCCTCCATCCTCACTACATTCTAGAATATTTTATCTTTTATCAACAAACCATACCAAATTATCATCACAGGTAAGTAATTAAATGTGAATCATTAATACATGTCCCAAATATGACCCCTATCCTCCCTCCTCCCAAACAATGAAGAAAAAAGGAGAAAAAGAAAAAAAAGTGAAAGGAGAAAGAGGAGAATGAAAAAGAAAGAAAAGAGGAAAAAAGGAGCTTTCTAGATCTGAAATCCAATTCAGCAAAGAAAAGACCCAATTATTTTTATCTAAATTTCAGTAAAAGGAAGAAAAATAGAGAGAAGAAAAATAAATAGAATAAGTATCTTTTTTATTAAGTATTCAACTCTACATTTTGTAAGTAAGGTTCTCATTCCTACAAAAACATGTTGTATTTATTCCTTAAGTTGTAAGTAATTTTTTTCCAGAGGAACATAACTATGCATTTCAGTATTCCAACTGGCTATTTCCAAGAGAAAATCAGACTTCCAGGTAAATGCACTCTCATTGATATTTGGACAGCCTCATTTTAGGTCTGACATCCATAATATTTCCTATAAGAAACAATTCTAGACTTGGAGGCAATTGTTTTCCCAATAATTTGATTTAATAAAGCTCTTAAGTTTCCTCAAAAGGGTTTAAATTTAAAACATGACCAAGTGGAATGTAAAAAAGTATATGTTTCTTCCCTACATCTGAAACATGTATCAGAAAAATTAGGATTTAATTTATGTATTTTTTTTGTGGGTTAAGATAAAGCTGATGCAAAATATTGCACTAGTCTATATCTTACATTAATTGTGTTGGTCATACAGTCGTAACATAAGTTTGACCAGGTCTTATCATCAATATTAATATTCAAGTCTGATTCCCATATTTGTTTTGATCTATGTAACTCCCAATTGGAATATAGAATACATAACTGATATGAACTTTTTTGTGGTCCCCTTTCGATTTAGAATCTCCATTTCACTGCACCTGGTAATGTCATAGCCGGGGCTAATTCTTCTCTCAGAAAAGCTTTTAATTGAAAGTTACAAAAGATTGTTTTGTTATAAATATTGTATTTATTTTATTAAATTGTTCAAATGACATTAATTGCCCTGTACATAATTTCTACATATCTGGCCTCTTTATGGAACCACATATGTAGAATTAAATTATCCATAGTTGGAGGAATTAGTCTATTCTAAAACGAGGGCATTTTTGGAGTAATTTTTTTTTCTTGAACCAATTAAATTATTCATTTATACCAGATGCTCATAATGTGTTTTATTATTGGTGTTTCTTTTCCAACTATAATAAAATTAACAGCCCATTTCTATATAAAATCTTCTGCCACTCTTTCCCTGACTTTGTGCAGTTCAATTTCTACCCATGAAGGCTTGTCTTTCGTCAAAGAGGGAAGTGTCAAATTTCATCTGGGCTGCCCAATAATAATATTTAAAGTTGGGAAGTTGTAATCCTCCCTTATCGTATTTCCAAGTTAATTTTTCCATGGAGATTCTAGTTAACTTAACTTTCCATAAAAATTTCCTAATTAGTTTATTGAAAATTTGAAAGAATTTCTGTGGTAGTGGTGTCAGGAGAGTCTGGAAGAGGTACTGTAGATGAGGAAATATATTCATTTTAATGCATTTCACTCTTCCAAATCAATGTTATAGGAGAGTGACCCATTTATTTAAATCCTCTTTAATTTTCCTAAGCAAGGGGAGCTAATTCAACTTGCATCCTGTGCAACTGTATCACCACCTGGTTTGGAAGCTGTACCTCCTCGGACCTCAAGACTCTGCAGAGGATAGTGAAGTCAATGGAAAAGATCATTGGGGGCTCCTTCCTACCATGAAGGACATCTACAACACTCGATGCAGGCGAAAGGCAATAAACATTGTGAATGACTCCACACACCTCTCATGTAAACTGTTCACCCTTCTGCCATCTGGAAGGAGGTACCTTAGGACTTAGGTTGTTATGTCCAGATTGGAGAACAGTTTTTTCCCCCAAGCCATCAGGCTCCTGAATTCCAAGAGCATATGTGGATTGTGGATAGTGCTGTGGACTTTTACTGATATTTTTATATCTTAATGTGTTTAACTTCTATTCTAACTTGTATTTCTGTCTGTATGTTCCGTAGTCCTGGAGAAATGCTATCTTGTCTTTATCATGTGAGCATGGTATGAACGATAAATAAAGGTTGCTTGACTTGATAACTTATTCTCCACTCTGTGATGGGGGATGCTCTTTTTGAAATTCTTTGTCTGTGTAATGAATATACTCAGGATAGGGTTAGGAATCAATTCAGGATATTAACCCAGGAGGCTGAAGGCATGGTCATCATTGTTAGTACATTGATCAGAAATCCTCTGTCTGTCGGGGAAGTGAAATCCACTGAAAAATTAGAAGATTTTGCTAGAACTATGGCAAATGATGGAAGTTTTTTTAATTCTGAAAGCATCGAACGCTGACATTTTTACAGTACACTGGAGGAGTACAAGCTTTCAGAGGGCCAGAAAAGTTTTTAGAGATGGAGAGGGATTAAACTCTGACATGAGAGTGAGGTAAAATTTATCCTTGACACTTTTAAGGAGAACATAATCAATTTCTAAATAATAACATTTGGTAAATAGAAGTAATCTAGAACTGGAACCAATGTTGGGTCAGATGACACTGAAGTAAATTTTGCTGTCTTCCTAGATAATAATGAATGGGATAGAGGAATCGAAGGATGAAGGAGAGCACAAAGAAGATGTTAAAGCAGATATCAAAAAGAGGAGACTCATAAACTTGAATACAGAAGTAAACCAACTGTAAGTAATGTTTTCTTCCATTTAATAACTCATTGTATGTGTTTAGAATACATAATACATAGAGCATAAATATCCAAGATCTGTCTAAAATAAAATGAGAAATATAGAGAAGGAAAATGGAATGAATGGCTTGTCATAAACCTATTATTAAGATGTCTATGAGGGTGCTGTATAGTGTATTGTTTCCACAAGAATGTTATTGAACTTTGAGAGAGTGTAAAGTGCAAGTATTTCTAATATGAAGTTAAATTTGTTGAAAAATGAACAATATTTTTAGAACTGCTTCCACGAAATGGAAGTGTGTGCAATTCTGAAAGGATTTAACAGGGTGAATAGAAGTTGACTTATTTTTATTTTAAAAGAGGTTGGAATAAAGGAAGCCACCAATATCAAATAAATACATAAAATTTTAGAATACAGGGTTTGGGAAACTTCATGCAGGACTCTGCAATTCTCTCATCATTCGTGGGTGAATCAGAAAATTTGTCGTTCAATACTTGATCAGATTGGTTGATGAAGACTAATGGGTTGAAAGGCTATGGCAAAGATGAGTGAATACCTGTATAAATCTTCAGTTACATGTCCTCACAGTACAAAAAACTCTCTATGTTTAAACTCCATGAAATAATCTGCACCTGAAAGATACACAGATAAGGGCAGTGCATAAAAACAGCACCTCATATTCCACCAATGTAGTCTATAGCCCAATAGTATGAACATTGCATTTTTCAATTTCAGATAACATGTCCTCTCCATCTTCTTACTTCTGTTCTTTCCCCTTCCCCATTTTTTCCCTCTTTCCCACCCACCTCAGCCCAGACCACAATTCTTTCTTGTCCTCCTCCCTCTCAGGTTCTGTTCTTTTTCACCCACATTTCCTCCAGATTCTTCCCATCTGTCCTTCTCTAGCTGCTCATGTACAGGTTTACCTGCCCTGGAAAAGGGCCCAATGATCCAAATATCTGAATCTCTTTCTCCTGTATCAGCTCCTCAGCCACACATTAAACTGCACATTCTTCCTGTTTCTTGCCTTGCGTAGTGTGGATAGTAATCCTGAGATCATAATCCTAGAAGTCCTGCATTTTAACTTGGTCTATGAGCTCATTCTTCAGAACCACAACTTCCTCTGACATGTCATTGGTACCAGTATGGACCACAAACTTTGGCTGCTTTCCATCCCCTCTTAGAAGATCATCCTGTACTCATTCAGAGATATCCTGGGCTCTGGCACCAGGGAGCCAACACTTCATCCTGGAGTATCATTTGAAGTCACAGAAATGCCTATTTAAATCCTGACTATTGAGTCTCCTACCACTGTTACTTTCCCTTACTTCACCCTTCACTCCTAAGCCTCAGAGTCAGTCATGGTGCCATTGTCCTGACTACACCTGCTACCTCCTGATTGGTCATTCACCCTGCTCACCACCCCAACAGTATCCAAAGTAGTACACTTGTTGTTGAGGGGAATGTTCACAAGAGAACACTGTACTGTTTGCATTCTCCTTTTATTCTTTGTTGTGGTCACCCAATAGCCTGCTGCTTGTACTGTCGCTGCAGTCTTTGATCCTCTAAGCCACCCGGATAATCCTGAGTTCATCCAGCTCCAGCTCCAGTTCCTTGGTATATTTAGTCTGGAACTACAGTTGGGTGCACATCCCATAGTATGAAGACTGGTTGGATAGAGGTTGAAACTGTGTCATATTTCTGTGTGGGATGGGGTTGGGGATGGATAAAGGCAGAATTGAGGAAAATGGGTCTGACATAGGTGAGGATAGACCAGCCAATTAAAGACGAAGGAAGGCATCTCAGAAGTTCTGGTATGGACCAAGTATTGTTAAAACAGACTTAATGTGGTGATACAACCACTGTACTGTTGGTGACTGCCTGCACCTGTCTGCACTCCTGCACTGCCAACTGCAGGGGACAACCCTTTGTACCTGCAGGGAGGTAACCTGGGAGACTGGCTCCACCTACTCCCACATAAAGGTTCACACTACCTCCTGGGCAGGAGTAGACCACTCAAAGCCTACAGAACCTGGGGTGCAATTGAAGCCTGTAGTACAGCCTTTTGTTGTTTGAGTATGTTTATTCGCACTGCAGCGCCCCACAATTTAATTAGCTTAATTTTAAAGAAGTTTCTCAGCAGAGAGAAGGTGGATATCGCCCCCCCCCCCCCCCCCCCAACACCTGGAAATTCCAACACACTTCAAGATCTGGAAGAATGCGATGGGGGACAATCCTCTGCACTCAGACCAGAAGAAACTCATGGTACTGTGCATGAAACCGGTCCCATTTGCATTCCAGGCAGTCTGTGACTGTACTGAGTATGAACCAGTGATGGCCATCCAGGAAAGCATCTACCAAGCCCCCAGTATATGTATTCTACTCCAGGTACCTGCTTAGCACCAGACTACAACAGCCAGGTAAGACTGGGAAAATAAACAGAATCTTTAAAAGTGGAAGGATGCATGTCAAGATAACAGCAGGAGTTGGTGTCCTAATCATTGATGTTGATTAGTTGCCTAGCCACAGAAATCAAGGATGACAAGTCAAGGAACACAAGGTAAGATTCAGATTTAGATTTCAGGTACAGTATAGGTTGAAAATTGATAGCAGAGTTAACAAAATATTTGTGTAATTAGAACAAAATCATCCCACACCTACCATGAGATAGTAGGTATAGCCTAGACTCAGAAAAGTTCCCATAGCAACACCTTTTATTTGACAGAAGTGAGTGAAATCAAAGGAGTTGTTTCTTGTAAGACCAAGTTCAGACAACCAAAGGAGGCTGGGGTTGGATGAGTAATCATTTGGCTGGTGTTGAAGGAAGGATATCCTGGTGAGCAATGAAGGACATTAAAAGAGATGAAATATTTGTTATCCTATTGGTCTTGATGGACTTTGAAGCAGGCTACTTTTGCCGCAGAGTAGTTTTGGATATTCAGAGGACGTGAAAGACACTCGATAAATGTAATTTCTCTTTCATATTTTATTAATGTAGAGAATCTCTGATAGCAGATATAGGTGTCTTGGATTACCCAGCATCTTATCAGATAAACACTGCTAAAGAAAATATCATGCTGCAATACGCTGAAAATTTCAGGCAACAGTACGAATATCTGTATCCAGACAGAAAGCCTCTGCTTCTCAGTCCTCTGAATGAATGTCGAATTCAGGTATATATTTCTATGTGCATCATACAATAGAGCATTAGATAAAATATCATGGATAATGCACTATGTTTTTGGGTTTGTGGCGGTGCACTCTCTCTCATGGCGAACCAGCCCCGCGAGTATCGCCATGTGGTGGGGCAGCCATGGGAAGATGCCGCTGTCAGGGTTTTCTCCCTGCCTCAAGTCTCTTACCCAGCGCGTGACTGGGGCAGCGATTATGATGTCACAATACACAAGGTGACTGAGCTCATGCTGCCCTTAAAAGGGCGCGCACTGAATTTGAATAAAAACAGCCATTAATGACTTTCAATGTGGTGGCTGAGTCTTTCTTGGCTGTGTCCAGCACTACAGGTTTTTATTATTAATATGAGACACTCAACCTTTATATTCATTTCTTCTTAAAAGTTTTGATGCTTCGATACAGAAAATTAAATAAGTGCTTTCTCAGGTTTGTGTGCTTTTTGTACAAGAGAACATAGTGAGCATTATGACAGAATATGTTGTATTTTATATTGTATATAGATATGATTTTGGGAGATAAAATGTGGCAGGTTTTTTAGTGTTGGTTACATACAAATACCAAAACACATCTCATTTAAAATATTGGAGCTCTGCTTAAGCTAGACGTGCCGGCTCTGAATGCCTTTGCAAAAGCTTTGGAGAGTGCCCAAGGGACTTCACTAATGGATTGTAGTTTTGAAAAGCAATAGACGAAATAACTCGGAGGATTAAGTTTGGAGCCGCCGTCTGTCAGAGTGGAGTTTGCTGTTCTAGGAGGGGCTTGTAGTTTTGCAGAGTAAAACAGGCTTTTCTTTAAGAGAGAGAGATAGAGAATTCAGTTCTGCAGTTTTTGCATTTCAACAGCGGCTTGGACTGGAACAGGACAAGCTGGAAAACTTGTGGAAAACCCCATTTGGAAGATGAGTTGTGAGTGCTTAGTTCAGCCTGGTCAAAGCCCTTGTGGTCTATACAAGAGGAGAGAACTGGCTGCATAATGTTTCACTTGAAATAAGAGAAACAAAAAGGAACTCTGTGGTGACCTGAAAGAAAGGTTATCATCTGGAAAACCCTGATGGAGCAAATCTCTTTGGCAAGTCATTGATGAGGCTGATTTAAAAAGGATAATTTTGTGTCCAGAAACAACAAATCTCTCTCTGAAAACCAACAAGAACCTTCCTGAATGATAACCATTTACCTTTCAAGCACCAAAGCCTGGTGAACTTCATAAATGTTGAATTCTGTGCAGAGTATAAGAATTGCCTGCAACCAGGAACTTGGAGGAATGAGAAGTGAGATTGGACTGAAAATTAAAGAACTTTTCTTAACTTACACATTCATTACATACACGTGCACTTAGAATTAGAAGGGGGTTAAGTTAGGTTATTTAAGTCAATAGTAATGAGTTAAAGTTTGATCCTGTTTCCATATTAAAAGCAACTTTTGCTTAAGTAACCATTTGTCTTGGTGAATATCTTTTGCTGCTGGGTTTTGGGGTCCTCTGGGCTCATAACAGTGTATTGAAAGATACATATATTGGGTGACTTCTCAGAGTTGAGAGGAAAAATGCTTGTCAACCTTTATTAGATGCCAAAGTGAAGTGAGTTTTTTTGCCTTTTATTCCCATCTGGAGACATCAAGGTGTAGCAGGCTGCAATGATCCGCAAACGAACAAGGTCACGAGGGTGCAGGCTCGCACTGGGATGATGTCACAATAATCCCGGTGGGGGGAAAATCATGCGGGTCGTGATGATAAGCTCTTGGAGAGTTCCAGTAAAGTCATTTGGTTGGTACTCACTCACAGCTTCTGTGTGGTTTTTCTTCCATTCGCTGCACAACATACTGACCCCAGTGAAGACCCCAACAGTCCAAAACGGTGCTTTGGACCTTATAATGAATGACACGAGTGCACAGAACGCAGTCTCACTGAAGCTGCTGATCTTTTGGACCTCACAGCTGTTAGTCTGGTTTGAACAGGCTGAGGCCCAGTTTCAGGTCAGGCAGATCACCACAGACTCCACAAGATATTACTAAGTGGTCAGTTCACACGACCAGGAGACTGCTGGATGAATCATTTCTTACATCAGCCGCCAGCCTCCAACAGATATGAGACAATGAAGGTGCTCCTATCGCACCTTCGGCATGTCCCATTACGAACGGCATGGCTTCCACATGGACAACCTGGCTCCAAATGGACAACACGCCATCTGCCCTTATGAACGATCTGCTGACAATAATGGATGGCTACAGTTTGAGCAGATATTTCTCAAACGGATGCTGGAAGACATCTGCCTACGCCTCGCGGACGATGACTTCAGTGTCCCACACAGGTTAGCAGACTGTGCAGATGTCCTGTGGCACACCAAGCAATATGGTGGGGCATCCGTTGACCTAGTTTCTGCGTTATGCCCAGTGACTTGTTTCTCTCCCACTCCACAAAGGAGATCGGCGACAGCCACAGCAGGTGGAGACTCAAACTTGGAGTAGTGTTGTTTCTAACACCTGAAATGGGGTTCTGGAGCCTGCCGCTGCCGTCCACCTTACATCTATCTGGGAAACGACGGTGCCGGCTGTTGATGAAGACTATGACGGTCAGCTGCTGAGACACCCTCCATTATCTATGGGACTGGCACTCAGGACAGTGTTTCCTCTTGAACACAGTGGCGGAGATCAGCGTCTTTCCCCTGTCAAACCAGACACCCACACTGGGAAGTCAGGACTGTCCCTCACCACCACCAAAAATAGCACCATACACACGTATGGGGTGCAGACCATCCTGCTCAAGTTTGGCTCCTGCCATTTTACCCGGACCTTCACTTTGGCTGATGTGTCTTAGCCCCTACTGGGCACAAACGTCTTTCAAGCCTATGCCTCCTGGTGGTCCTGAAAGGGGCCATCTGGTCAATTTCAAGACCTTCACCCTTTGAGAAGCCAAGTTCCTGGTCTCACACCTCTACTCGGTAACCTTATCAGGCAATGTGTTTGCCAGAATCCTGCCAGGATTCCTGGCCATTATAATGCCACAGTTCTCAACTGCTTTCCCAAAAGATGACATCCAGCATCACATCCCTACACAGAGGCCACCGCTGCACACCTGGTCACACAAGCTTCCTCCCAACAAGCTGCGACTCACCAAGGAAGAATTCAGGAAGATGGAAGAGATGGGAATCGCTCGACACTCAGACAGCCCTTGGACCTCTCCTTTACACATGGTGTCAAAGTCTTCTGGGGGATGGAGACCTTGTGGGGACTACCACCAGCTCAATGATGCTATGACAGCCGACCGGTACCTGGTTCCCCACATTCAGAACTTCATGGCCAATCTACACAGAGCGAGGATCTTCTCAAAAATCAACTTGGTCCGGGGATACCACCAGATCCCCATGCACCCCAGCGATGACCCCAAGATAGCTCTCATCACTCCGTTCAGTTTTTTTGAGTTCCTCCGCATTCCATTTGGCCTCAAAAATGCAGTGCAAACTTTCCAGAAACTCATGGACTCTGTGGGGCATGGTCTGGATTTAGTTTTTATCTACCTAAACGACATCCAGTCGTTCGCGACAGGAGCACCTAACACACCTGCATCTGCTCTGCCAGCGACTGAGTGATTACAGCCTAGCCATCAACCCAGCAAAATGTCAGCTTGGCCTGACGGCCATCGATTTCCTTGGGACCACATTGATCAACATGGGGCAATCCTTCTTTTGTCAAAGGTTGAGGCCATTCGTAAGTTCACCAAGCCAACTACAATCAAAGGTTTCCACGAGTTCATTGGATGGTCAACTTCTACCATCAGTTCCTGCTGTCAGCTGCCAGGATCATGTGACATCTTTTCAAGCTGCTGTCTGGTCAGACCAAAGAACTCAGCTGGGATACGGAGTCTACGGGAGCTTTCTTCCAGCCAAAAACCTCTGGCCAATGCCACCCTTTTAGTGTATCCAGACGTTGATGTGCCCGCGGGCTTCACAGTCAATGCATCCATCATGGCTGTCAGCAGCCTCCTGAAGCACCTGATTGATTAGGGACTGCTCATTTTCTTCAGCAGACACCTGCAATCCCTGGAGCAGAAGTATAGTGTTTTTGACAGGGAGTTGCTCACCCTCAACCTCGCCATACGCCATTTACGCTATTTCCTTTTGAAGGACCAGGATTTCACTGTCTTCACCTTCACCTTTGTCTTCGCCAAGTTATTGGACCTGTGGTTGACAAGGCAGCAGCTTCACCTCTCGTATATCTCAGAGTACATGATAGTTATCAAGCTCATTTCCAGCAAGAACAACCTCATGGCTGATGCTCTGTCCTGTATGTCTGTCCTGTCTGTGCATTTCCTGTCTCCCGGAATTGACTATACTGCACTTGCAGCAGCCCAGTGGCAGGATGGCAAGATACCAGCCTACTGCAGTGCATTCTCAGGGCTACAGGTGCAAGACGTGCATTTCGGGCTATCTGAAGCCACACTTCTCTGTGACGTGTCTACCGGCTGACCAAGGCCCATCATTCCCACTGCATGGAGGCATTGTGTCTTTGACAAGCTACCTGGATTGGTCCACCCAACCATCTGGGCGGAAACTCAACTGGTCACAGACAGATTCATGAGACATGGCCTCAAGTTGCAGATGCACGTGAAAGCCCCTCTTCAGTCCTTCCCACTGATACACAGATAATTTGATCACGTCCACTTGGCCATCATTGAGCCGCTGCCAGTTTCGTGTTCACGATGGTGGACAGGTTCACTAGATGGCTGGAAGCTGTCTCACTCTTTGACACTTCCATGACATCAGGGACCTACTGGATAGCCCGTTTTTGCCTTCCTTCCAATATCACATCAGACAGTGGGGCACAGTTCATGTCTGGCCTATGGGCAGCGCTGTCACAGCTCCTAGGAATCCTGCTACATCACACCACGGCCTATCATCCACACTCTAATGGCTTGGTGGAAAGATTCCATATTAATTTGAAGACAGCCCTCATGGCGCAGCTCTGAGGCCTGGATTAGGTGGACAAGCTGCCTTGGGCGCTCCTTGGCATCCGCACAGCACTGAAGGAGGATTTGGCCACATCATCTGCTGAGCTCATCTATGAGGCCCTGCTGACAGTCCCGAGAGAGTTGTGCCAGCGACTTCGCGAGAAGGTGGGCATGGTCCAGCTCCATCTTATGTGTCGAGGACTGAGAATACGTCTTCATAAGGAGAGGCGCTCACACTGGGCTGATGTCACTATGGTCCCAGTGTGGGGGAGGGCTCCAAAGGATCACGCGGGGTCTTGATGATAAGCTCTTGGAGAGTTCCAGTAAAGTCATTTGGTTGGTTCAGCTCACTCCCAGATTCCGAGTTTTTTTTTTTCGTTCGCTGCACAACACACTGACCTCAGAGGATTGTTTAATACCTCTGGACTATCTGGCAAAGGCACAAAAAGACTCTGTGTTCAATGTGAGAATTTATTTTTTGAATTTAGACATTATAATGCGACTGATTGCTCTCAGAGACAAGTGAGGAGTACAAGCACACTTTTAATAGCTTACAATCAATCAACGGCCAGTAGACACAATAGTCCTCAGGCGAATCTGAGGTATGGCAGAAAAACCAGTGTTTATATTGGGGTAGGTGAGGGTGGAGCCAAGGGAGGAGCCAGCCATCTGAACAATATATAAACAATGAATTCCAGTTCACTGCATTCACCCCTTCCTTCAGAATAGAACCTGTGCGTGAAAAACAGAGACCATACATTAAAAAAAACTAATAGTTTACAAATATTTGCAAGTTAAATCTGTCAAGGGGTCTAGTTATTTTGGTTGAGCGCCTCAGTACTGGAGGACTTTGGGCTTCCTGGACCCCTTGTGGTACAGGGACTCAATGGCTTCAGCTTTGATTGAGGAGTGGATTGGACCACTTCCTGAGCAGCGTTGTCCAGAACCCTAGGTGTGGTACTCGTTAGTTCCTGGCTCGTTTGAGGCATTGGATCCTCAGTTCCGGTGGGTGCCAGGTCTCTGATCAAGATGGTATTCTCTCTGGCATCAGGGTATGCCACATAGGCATACATTGGGTTGGTGTGCAGCAAGCACACCTTTTCGATCAGGAGGTCTGTTTTGTTCCTCCTCACGTGCTGTTTTGCTCCTTCTTACAGACTGACCCTGGTGCCAATAGCCAAGCGAGAGAGTAGTCCGGATGTGAATTTCGTCTGGAATGTGAGCAAATGCTCGTGAGCAGTTGTGTTGGTCACAGTGCTGAATAGTGACTTCTTGCCAGCATGAGTCTGGAAGGCCTTTGTACCGGAGAGTCAATTTCACTGCCTTCCATACAGTCTTGTTCTCTTTTTCAACTTGACTGTTCCCCCGGGGATTGTAGCTAGTCATCCTGCTTGAGGCAATGCCTCTTATAAGCAGATACTGGTGTAGCTCTTCGCTCATAAATGATTAACTCCAGTCGCTATGGATAAGCTGGGATACCCAAACAGGGTGTAAATAGAGTGCAAGGGTCTGATGATTGTGGTGGTGGTCATGTCTGGGCAGGGGAAGGCAACGAAAAATGTGAATACTCGTCAATGATGTTGAGAAGCCGCACAGACCTGGCAGGATCTGGTCATTTCCATGATATCCTCAATGGTGTAGGGCACGTTCCATGACTTGTCAAAATGAACCATGCGAGTGATGTCTGGGTGGCAAAGCTCATTGTGCAGTCACCGCAACAGGCCAGCATCTGGAGGTTCATTGAGATGACCTGGCTTGTATGCTATGTCATAATTATAGGTGGAGAGTTTGATCCTCCATCTAGCATTCTTATCATTCTTTATTTTGCCCCTTTCTGCATTATTAAACTTGAATGCCACCAATTGCTGGTTGGTGAGTAGTGTAAATTTCCTACCGGCCAGGTAATGCCTCCAGTGCCTGATGGCCTCTACAATGGCTTGAGCCTCTTTTTCCACTGATGGGTTCCGAAGCTCGTGGCCTTGTAGGGTGCAGGATAAAAAGGCAACTGGCCTACCCATCTGGTTAAGGGTAGCAGCCAGAGCTATGTCAGAGACATCGCTTTCCACCTGGAAAGGTGCATTCTCGTCCACTGCATGCATTGTGGCCTTTGTGATGGAGCTTTGAACGTAATTTAAAGCCTCCTGGGCTTCGGCCGATAATGGGAAGGAAGTGGATTTTAAGAGGGGGAGGACTTTATCCGCGTAGTGACGGTCCCACTGGGCGTAGTAAAAGAAGAAGCCCTGATACCTTCTTAAGGCCTTTCTAGACTTCGGCTTCAGGAGTCTAACAGGAGGCCATTCATTCGGGGTCAGGGCCAATGACACATTCTCCACTGCATAGCCCAGGAGTGCCAGACATTTAGTCCAGAACATGCACTTACTGGAGTTGTACGTGAGATTCAGGGCCTTAGCCATGTGGAGAAACCTCTGGAGGGTGGCGTCTAGTCTTCCAGAGAGTGTCCACAAATGATGACGTTGTCAAGATAAGGGAAGGTGGCCTTCAACCTGTATTCATTAGCCATTTTGTCCATCTGTCTCTGGAAGACCTGAGACCCCATTAGTGATGCCAAAAGGGACCCTCTAGAACTCAATGCTGTCCATCTGCCTCAAATGCTGTGTAGGGGTGGTCCTCGGAACAGATTGGTAACTATGGTGCGCAACTTTCAGGTCAATGGTCGAATATACCCGATACTGCACAATTTTGTTAACCATGTCCGAAATTCGAGGGAGGGGTTAGGCGTCCAGTAGTGTGAAACTATTAATTCTTTGACTATAGTCAGTCATTAGCCTAGACTATTCTTCGCTTTCTCTGGGCTCACCACGGACTATTGCTAGGCTCAATTATATTTTCTTTGAGCAGCCGGTGTGTCTCGGCTCTAATAAATTCCCAATCCCCTGCACTGCATTGCCTGCTTTTTGTGGCTATTGGCTTGCAATCAGGAGACAGGTTCAGAAACAGTGGGGGGAAGGGGATCAGTATTTAGGGTGGAGAGACCGCATGTGGCGCCTGGCTTTTGGGACCTTCCGTTCTGCACTGTGATTGGAAGAAGTGAGCCAGAGTACTCCATGGTCATGCTTTTAAGGTGGCATAGGAAGTCCAGGCCCAACAACACAGAAGCACACAAATCCTTCTGTACATACAATCGAAACTTACAAAATTCCACTCCCCCCCCCCTTTACAGTTAGATGTACTACACAATATCCCTGGATCGTCGCAGAGTGCGAGTGCGAAGCTAGGAAATTATGATAGTCTGTCAGGTACACTTTTAAGTTGTACCGCAGGGCAGATGCAGAGTTTATAAAGCTCTCAGTTGAGCCAGTGTCTACCAAGCAATCAGTAAAGTGTCCTGCCAGTACTCTGGAAACTCTGTTGCTCCCCAATCAGATGTCGACTCTTTCCTTGAGGCGTGGCAAGATGGCCGCAGTTGCTTCCTGCGATGATTTACTTCCGGTGGCAGTTCTTGCATTTTGGGACTCGGGCATGGGTTGAACACCAATTTGGGGTTGTACATGCGGTTGCCCTCTTTGGGTTCCCCTTAGCCCTGCAGACCTTCACGCAGTGCCCTCGTTTACTGGATCCTGAGCACCCGGCATCCTTTGCGGGTATTGGGTGTGCAGGTGCTGTGCTCCAATGACCTGGTCCTCTGAAAAGGTGACACTTTTGCCCGTGAGCTTGTCAACTCCTAGTTGGCCCCTTTCGAGTGTTTTCATGAGCTCCCGGGTGCTGGCCAAATCTTTCTTCCCAACTGCTTCATGCACTTTGACCTCACTCCTGCCATGGATTTGTTCCTCTCTCACCCAGGCTGTGACCACTTTGTAGTGGCATTTTCTAATCAGTGCCCACAGTTCAAGGACGTAATGATCCCAGACTCACCCAGATGCTGCCAACGTTGAGAGATCCAGTGCCTCGCGAGCATGTTGTTCTGAGGCCTCATGTAGCGGGCCTTCAAGCCTTCTATGGCAGACTTGTAAGTAGCACAGTCTCTGATGACAGCGAACCCCTTGGGGCCAACTCGAGAGAGAAGTGCAGATCTCTGGAGACTATCGGACTTGAAGATGTCTTGCATGGCCATTGGATAGGACAGTAGGCAAATTCCTGCTGGGTCTCTGAGGACAGACTGTCGACCTGGAGCATGCCTGGCTTCAACAGGGCTTCCATCCTGCTTCAAAGTCAAACTATTAAAATTATAACGTGACTTAATTGAACTCAGAGACAAATGAGGAATACAAACATGTTTTTAATAGCTTACAATCAATGGCCGGTAGACACAATAGTCCTCAGGTGAATCTGAAGTAAGACGGGAAAACCAGGGTTCATATTGGGGTAGGAGCCAAGGGAAGAGCCAGCAATCAGAGCAATACACAGAGAATTCCAGTTCACTGCAGACATACAGCACAGTAACAGACCATTTTGGCCCATGAGTCCATGCCGCCCAATTTACACCCAATCAACCTACACTCCCAATACATATTTTTGGACCGGAGCCCCCAGGGACAACCACGCAGAAACAGGGAGAATGTATAAACTCCATACAGAAAGCGCAGATTCAAACCCTGGCCATGATTGCTAGCATTGTAAAGGCGCTGCGCTAACTGCTACACCAACTATGCCGCCTACTACAGTATATCTGGCATATCTGTTTGGCTGCAGCAACGAAGAATTTTGGTGTCTCTGTACTCTGTAATTGTGCATGGCAATACACTCATATCATCTCCCCAACCCAAAAGGGACAATTTACAGTGGTCAGTTATCCAACAAACCAGTGTGTCTTTGGGATGTGGATGGAAACTGGAATCCCTTAGCAAAACTAATGCAGCCATAGGGAGAATTATAAACCCCATAGAGGCAGCACCAGAGGATAAGTTTAAACTTGGATCACAACTCTACCACCTGCTACCCTTCATTAAATTAAATTTCTGTTTCAAGATTCTTTTATTCTACCACTTGTCACTAGTCTTGACAAGTCTTGGCAATTTTCTGAGACAGAGGAAGATTGTTTGCAACCTTAATGTTATATTTCACTTCAAGGGAAGAACATCACCTACACAATCTCCATCAGCGCCGGAACACCACAGGATTGTAAACTTAGTCCCCTGCTCTACTTGCCTGGCACCTACAACTGTGTGGCTTGGTACAACAACAACCATACACAAATTTTTGTTGAATAATTTATTTTTGATTTTCAAAGTCTCCTACAAATCCAAATATCCTAATCTCTTTCAACAAAAAAAATCTCTTTTTCCCTCCATCCCCTCCCCTCCTTCCCATACCCTAACACAAGAAAAAAAAGATTATATAAGTTAAACAAATACAAAGAACTGATTATCCGTAAAGCCACAAACCCTTTAGGGAACTTGAGAAAAGCCCAAAGAAACATAAAATAAAAAAGATAAGGAACAAAAATACAAGAGCACATTATATGCGCCATGACCCACTTCAATGATTTCAATCATTTCACAAATGGCACGGATTGTTGCATTTCCTTTATTCAGAAGGGTTAGAATTATGTCCGCATACCAATGTGTTGCAGATAGGGTTGCCATACCATAACAAATGTGCCAGATTTCCTCCTTAAATTGTACGTGATTTTCTCCAGGTGAATTCAACTCTGCATTTCTGAATTCCACCATTTAATATTTAATTGGGAGTTGGACTTCCACATGACCTCTATATATTTCCTGGCTATCAACAAGGCAACCTTTACAAACTAAATATGGTATCTGGACAATTTAAAACTCATGTCCATAATGATTCCCAGAAGGTACAATTCTGGATCCTGTGGAAAATCCACGTTTGTAATTTTTTTTCAGTATGTCCCTCAGGTTCTCCCAGAAGGATCTCACATTTGTACACAGCCAGGTTGAATGGATAAAGATTCCAATCTCCACACCTCACTGAAAGTACATTTCTGAAATTTCTGGTTTGGATTTATGTAATTTTTGTTGTGTAAGGTATAGTTGATGAAGGAAATTGTATTGCACCAATCTGTACCTGGCATTAATAACTGCTGTCATGCTGTCCAGACACAAGTCTGATCAGCACCGCTTGTAGATTGTGCCCACGCCCATCTCCCACCTTTCCCTTGACTTGTGGAATAGAAGATGCATCGCAGAGATGAACTTGTGCGTATTCACCTTTTGAATTAGAATCTCCATGTCACTACACATGGGCAGGACCATAGATGGTCCCAAATAATCCCTTAAGAAAGATCTCAGCTGAAGATAACAGAAAAAAATTTTATTAGACAAATCATATTTATTCCTTAGCTGTTCGAATCATCATATACAAATTTGCTGACAACACCACGGTAGTGGGCTGTTTAAAAAAAAAAGGGGCAATGAGCCAAAATGCAGGACGTACTCTGTTTTCGCTGCTGCAAATGCTACAGGACTCGTACAGCAATTTCAGAAATAGTTGCTACCCCTCAACTGTCAGATTTCTGAACAAAAGACTCATTCCGAGACTCATTTAAGGACACTTACTTTGCTCGTGTTTGTCACTGATTATTTATTTTTTATTTACATTTCTTTCTTCTAGAGTACAGAGTACAGTTACTGGTAATTAGAAATTCTGCCTGGCTCACAGGAAAAGGAATCGCAGGGTTGTATGTGATGTCATGAATGTATTTTGACAATATATTTGAACTTTGAAGAAGGTTTTCAAAACACTTCTATCAATCCATACTGCTCTTTTCCACCTCAGTAGCATCTCCCAATCAGCCTTGCCCCAGATTACCTCTGGTGAAATCCTGATCCATACTTTTATCACCTTAGAATTGGACTATTTTAACACATCACTGCATTATCTATCCTCTTTACATTTGTGGTCAACATAACCTCTGTTGGCACTGTCCAAACTTGCACCAAATCCTGTCTATCTGTTACCCTTGTGCTTGTTGACTGTGCTATTTGGCTTCAGTCCTTCACCTCTCTCAGAGCGGGTTTGGATTCTGAACCATTGGTGGTTATCAAGATGCTAAGCTCTTAAATGTTCTCTATAGTTTTCTCCAAGTCTCTATCTCTCTTCCTTTAGGGAAATTTAAAAAAATCTTCCTCTTTGGTATTATTTTTGGACAAATTTGCCCACATATCTCCGTATATAGCTTGATTTCAAGTTTTGTCTAATCAATACTTTTATGAAGTTTTTTTGGGCATTTGTTAAAGGCAATGTATAAATAAGATGTTACAATGTTAAGAAAAAAAATTAAAAGAACTTTAAGTTATTGTATTTGTATTTTTTAAATTAGCTTGATTTCTGGTCACAACCCCTTTTCCTGCTACCTTTGGGCAGAAGATACAGAAATCTGAAATCCTTCACCAAGATCAGTTTCTTTCCAATAGTTATCAGACTCCTGAACCTTTCCTTATTACACTCATCATGGACTGCTCAGAAAGCACCAAAAGACTGTCTGTGCCATTGCCAGTAACCTTTTTGCATCAGGATTACTTTAAATATTTATTATAATTCAAGTAAGTTTACCATCATAGTTTTTATTCACAAATGCATGTTTAGCTTTAGCAAGTAAGAATCTCAGTACATATATTCATTGTACATTGTATACTGTGATGGAATATTTAGGAATGTTTTTGGAAGATAAATTGGTAAAATTAGAGTAGGTTATTTGAAATACTGAAGAATTCATATTCAGTTACTTTACAGAAACTATGGGGAATGCTATGCTCATTTCACAAATAGGTGCTAATTGAAATGATGTCATGAAATGAATAGACCATTGTCTTGGAAGAACAACCGGAGTCAGGTTGTCTGTGTTGGACATTTTTGCAAGGCTTTTGACCACTCTGCAAAGTGCTCAGTCAGAGGTCAATGAGAGGTTTGTTTACCTAAAACAACAGATGGGAGCAGAAGACTGACTCCTATTGTTTGCTGGAGAAGGAGGGGGTTTTGTAAGTGAGAGAGAGAAGAACATGTGGCTGGCAGTTGGTGTCTCAGAGAGAGAGAGAGAGAGAGAGAGAGAGAGAGGGAGAGACTGAACAGTGTCAGCCAGGAGAAGCTTGTTGGAACTGAAACAGAAGCTCCAGAGTGGCAGATGGCTGGAAGTGCTATCTGTCTGATCTTTCTCTTGGAATAAGTGGAACAGAAAGGAACTCTCTGGTAGCCTGGAAGAAAGAGCTTATCATCCTGATGGGCTCATCAGCAAGACATTGAGTTGACTAATGGTGGTACTTCAGTTGTGGAAATCCTGGAACAGCACACCTCTCTCTGAAAACCGACAAGAACCTTCCTGAGCGGTAAACAATCACCTTTCGAGGACCAAAGCCACGTGAACTTTATACATGTTAAATTCTATGCACAGTATAAGAATTGCCTGCAACCAGTGAACTTGGAAGAATGAGAAGTGAGATTGAACTGTGAACCAAATAACTTTTCTTAAATTTACACACACATTACATATACGTACGCTTAGAATTAGAAAGGGGTTAAGTTGGGTAGTTAAGTTAATATTGATAAGTTAATGTTTGATTCTGTTTTTATGTTTAAGGGTAATTAAAAACAACTTTTGTTTAAGTAACTACTTGTCATGGTGAATATCTATTGCTGCTGGGTTTTGGTCTTTGGGCTCAGAACAATGTGACAATACATTCATGACCATTCTTGGAGACTTAAGGATAATTCTGGATAGTATACAACTCTATTGCCTGCCTGGCAGTAGAGGGGCATAACAAAATTCTGAAAGGTGAGGAGGATGAGCAAGGTAGACTCTTCTAATACTGTTCTAAATAAGATGTGACAGAAATGCTAAAATGGTAATTTTCTTAATTGTCAACAGAAGTTTGTAAGCACCACTCTTCGCCCAACTTTGCCGAACCACAAGGAGCTATACACCTGGAAAGGGTGTGCAGAGTTTGTTTCTGATTTTCTAATTGTGGATCCATTAGATCCTATCACTAATGTGGTGAGTAATTGTGCATTACAGCAATAAAACTGGTTGAAAGGGTCACTTCAGCTTCTCAATGACTGACAGCAAGTTTCACCCCTTTTCATTAGTTCTACTATTGAGCGAAAGAGAGAGTACTGAACAGGTTGAGAATGAGCCAAGTAGGTGTTGACCAAGAAGATTGGTTTGGTGTATGGCCAAGAAGAAGGAAGGGTTTTCCTCTCTTAGTTTGCAAATATTCTTTTGGTAAGAATGTTGGTCATTGTCTTTAGCTTAATCTATAATTTTGTCCAGAAACCTAAAGAGTAAGAAATCGAGTTTTAAGGGAAGTTAGTGATGGCTAATGAATATTAGTTTTGATAGGTAAATGACATAACATGACAGGTTCCAAGAGAGTTCAAAAGGATGGGTAAGAGTGATTGAATTAAATTAGATCTTTAATATTTCATTCATTAACATTATCTCAGTGCCACATGCTCAGAGTCTGGAGAAAAGAATGTTTCATGATCAAAACTAACACTTAAAACAGATATTGTGGCTATTCACTTGTTGCGAATAAAACAAAAAAATTCTGGAAATGCTCAGGTAAGGCAGCAACTATGGAGCTAGAAACTGAGTTAATGTTTCAGATTAATGACCTTTTATCAGAACTAGGATAAGTTGGTATTTCGATTGGAAACTAAGACAGACAGAATGTGATGTGATTGGTGGTGGCTGAGAAAGGACAGTGAAGTTTTGTTAAACTCTCTGGAGGAGCTGTAAATAGCAGAGGATTGAGAACAGCAGAGAGAACATAAGTGCTGGTACACTAAGGTCCAAAACTGTAGTTGCTCAAAATCTGAAAACAAAAATGCTAGAAATCGCCAGCAAGTCAGGCAACATCTGTGGAGAGAGAAATATTTTGCCATTTTTGATGAAAACAGCTGAATTGTTGCTCTTTGTGAAAGCTTGAATGCAGTTCTGACAATTCATTGATTACTTCACACTGAGGCAAGGAGGAATTTTTTTTCTCTTACTACTGTGAATATGAAATGCTCCCTTGTATATTCAAGGCTGAAGTAGATGATTTTTCATATGATAGAGAAGATTAAGATTTGTGGGAAATAAGATGAAAATCAACAAGTTGAAGGTTGTGACCTTACTGAAATGGCTCAGGCCTGAGGAACTGCATGGCTTATACCTACTCCCATGTGCTTATGTGTTTATGATTGTGTGGCACTTTGAAACATCTGGAGTTGTGAAAAGTGTCAGTTTGTTCTTGTGATACAAGAAGTGGCACAAACAAAAGCAAAATAGCAAATAGTTGTGTTATATTATCCCCAGTAATGGTCTATCTCAGGAGTGGACAACCTTTTTTTAAAACTCACATTCCACTTTAAGCAATCCCTATGCCATAAGTGCTCTGTGATTAATAAGGGATTATTTAAGGTGGAATATGAGTGGGAATCACTGCTCTAGACCCAAATATTACTGAAATATTTTGCATGAGAAAAATTGTCATTGGCCCATTTCCTTTGGAGTTATGAAACCATGCACATAATGAGTCAATTAGGTACAATTAGAGCAGTGGTTTTCAAACTTTTTCTTTCCACTCACATACCACCTTAAGCAATCCTTTACCAATCACAGAGCACTTATGGCATTCAGGGAATACTTAAGGTGGAATGTTAGTTATTTTTTTAAAAAAAAGGTTGTCCATCCCTGGTCTATCATCTGACAATTGCTGAGAATAATAAAGAGAATTTAAAAAAAAATCACTTTGCTCTGAGTTTGGTATTGGTGTGTTAAGTTGCATTTTAACTTAAACGCATGTATTTAACTTCTAACTGGTTCTTTACCTTTTTATCCCTTTACCAGCCATCTTATTTGTTTTCCTCAACCACGGTTCTGAAACGTCAAAAAGGAAACTGCTTTGACTTCAGCACATTGCTCTGCTCACTACTGATTGGTGTGGGATATGATGCTTACTGTGTCAGTGGATATGCTGTGAAGGAAATCTGCTTGATGGATGAAACAAAAGAAATCTGTCCGCTACTGCAAGTAGATGACAAAGTAAGAAGAAAATTTGCCCAGTTAAATATTCTTACCATTGACCATGCAGTTTGGGAATCCCAAAGAAAGACTGATGAGAAAATGAAGATCTGTTACAGCAGGATACCAGGAATTACTCTTCTGAGCATGTTTTAGGAACTATGTGGAAATCCTTTAACCATGCACGTATCTCGTATATACTATACCTCATATATAGAGAGCTTGACACTATTGGATTATTTTTTTCACATGCACTGAGGTACAGTGAAAACCTTTGTTTTGTGTGTCATTCAAGGCTAGTAGCCACCAGCGCCATTGTTTCTAACCTGTATTGTGTCTGCTTTGTAGCCTGATGGTATGGTGTCAATGGAGCTTTACACTGTACCTGCCAGAAATTGTGCTTAATCTGTGTTGGAGTATTTGATAATCAGAGTGCAGAAGAATCTATTGAAAAATAACTGGTTCTACCTGGCCTGAGGAGTGTTTGATAGAAGGTTTCAGAGCAAGGAAAATTTTGCATCTAACTACTGCAGTATTTATCCTGGTAGTGCTTTCCATGAACATTGGATAAGATTCACTCTCACTTCTCCCTTTATGCCTCTTTATTTGCTATAATTTTTGATGTACCTTTTGATATCCCACTGTGAAGATAGATGCTGGATATTTGTTTAACCTCCTTTTCATCAACTTTCCTGTCTTCAATAGACCAATTTGATAATGAGTTTAATGTTGTACAATGTACATATGCACCGAAATTCTTACGAGTTCAGCTGAACAGGGTTTAAAAAATCCTCCAAAATCAACAAAAAATAATGCATAGTGTACTTAATTGAATAAAATAGACAATAAATACAAAAAATATATAGATCATAAACATTCAGTTATCTTTGTGCAAAAAAAAAGCAATTTAGCAGTAGAGCAGACAATCCTTTTGTGGTATTGAAGCAGTTTCTGATAAGTGTAATAAGGAGAGGTTTCGGAGTTTGATTGCTGTTGGAAAGAAGTGGTTCTTGAACCAAGAGGTACTGACATTCTGGCTTCTGTACCTTCTGTCTGAAGGTTGCAGTGAAAAGAATTCATTTTCAGAGTGATGATGGTTCTCTATGATGTTGGCTGCCTTCTTGAGGCAGCACCTCGCAGAAGTGCATTCAATGGATTGGAGGCCAGACCCTGTGGTGGACTTGCCAATGGATGTTACCTGAGCACTCAAATTCCCAAACCAGGTTGTGATGCATCCAGTCAGTATATTTTCAACAGTGTACCTCTAAACTTGATAGAGGATTTGATGACATGCCAATTTCCTCAGGATCCTAAGAAAGTAGCAGCATTGGTGTGTCTTCTTCACAGTTGCTTTGATGTTAAGTTTATTTTCATCTGATTGTACAAGTACAACTCAATGAAACAACGTTCTCTGGCCCTCGGTGTAAACATGTAGACATACATTCAGGCATAGCACACATAAGGCAAACCATACATATGCAGGACAAAGTATTCAATTATATAAATAAATATTTTGTTTCATGAAAAAGAGAGTTTTGGATGGTTAGTATGAGCAGTTCCTTTAGTTATTCAACATTCTCACTGCATATGGGAAGAAACTGTTCCTCCGCCTGGTGGTGTTGGCTCAGATGCACCTGTATCTCTTTTCTAATGGGAGCAGCTGAAAGATGCTGTGTGCAGGGTGGAAGGTGTCCTCAATGATTTTGTGTGCCCTCTTCAGATCATATCGATGGGGGGAGGGAGACTCCATTGATCCTCTCTACCATTTATGGTTCTATGGATTATGGATATGGTCCTATGGATAAGGTCCGATCTATTTCTCGGCAGCAACCATACCACAATGTGATGCAGTCAGCCAGAATGCTCTTGATGACATAATGGTGGCCAGTAGCCTTGCTCACTTCAGTCTTTTCAGGAAGTGCAGTCACTGTTGCACTTTCCTGACAAGTGAGGAGATGTTGAATGTCCACTAGTTAAGTGAACTCCAAGGAACTTGGTGCTCTCCACTCTCTCTACTAAAGAGTCATTAATGCGTAGTGGAGGGTAGTTGTTCCTGGTCTTCCTGAAGACCACAATCAACTCCTTCATCTTATGGATACTGAAAATTCACTGAGTTCCTCCAGTATTTCGATGCGTTTTACTGCAGTGTCTGTATTCTTTTGGGTTTCACACGTTGCTATGACTGCACAGTCTCCCTCCTCAAGTCTTTCTAGAAACATCAGCGTCTTTGTCTGTCCTGAAGGAGATAAGGCCATCTTGCTGGATCACTGAGTCTGGAGTGGTGTCCTTGAGCCACATTTCTGTAATCACCAGAGCACAGCAGCCTTACAGTTCTCTCTGGTTCAGATGCAGCCTCAAGTAACTCATTTTCTTCTCCATTTGAGAGTAAGATCATCAGAGCATGGGTCTGAAAGGGTTAATTCCTAATTTAACCTCAATGCTGGCCCATTTTCCATGCGTCTGCCTTCTTCAGTAGCACTTCTGATGGCCTCTCAAGCCTCTTCTGTGATGTGCTCCATGGATTGCCTACTTCAGTATGTTTAAACTGCACAGAATCTTTCTGATCTGCTAATTTGAAAGTCTGGTTCATGTTTTGAAGATTGATAAGGGTTTCCCGATCATAGACACATCATAGTGGGTTGGGGATTTCACCGTTGTCAGGACCTGAAGTAGCCACTGCAACCTCATGCACCACCATTTTGTGGTGGCTCCACCAGAGGTCTTCAAATATAAAATGGAATCCCAGGAACCAGGGCTCTAACCTTCTCCACCATCCCATCAATGCAGACAGGTATGTGGTTTCTTGGCCTCTCTTTTCTAAAATCAGCAATAAATTCCTTGGTCTTGGTAACATTGAGAGCAAGATTGTTGTGCTGGCACCACCAGATTCTCCATCTTTATTTGATATTGTGACTCATCATTTGCAGTTATTCGGCCAACAATAGTGGTGTCATCAGCAAATTTATAGATTGAGTTGGAGTTGAACTTGGCCTCACAGTCATGGGTGTACAGGGAGTAGAGTGGGGGAACTAAACACACAGCTTTAGAGTGAACTGTATTGATGTTCAGCATGGAGGATTTAATATTGTCCATTTTAACTGATTGGGATCTGCAAATAAGGAAGTTGAAGATCCAATTGCAAAGGGATGAACATAGTCCCAGATCCTTTCGCTTATTCATAAGAATTTCAGGTATGATGGTGTTAATGCATTTAGTCGTTCCTGTGATTTAGGTAATACGACAGAGTGTGGGGCCAGCTAGATGGCATCTACCATTGACCTGTTGTGACAATATGTGAACTCAAATGGAAAGTCTGTCAATATTAAAGCTCAAAAAGCTCAACATTAAAACTGCTGCAGAAACCCACAAAGCCTTAACCAACAGAACCAATGAGGGGAAGGGAAGGAGGGAAAATTATAGATTTACTTTCAGGCTGTACATCATGTCAGCACTTTCATCTGAATATATTTTCAATTTCTTTTGAAAAGGATAAAAAGAAAGAAGCCACACCACCATTGAAGAAGTATGCAGTGAAACCAGTCCGGGAACTACAGAGCAAGGTTGAAATGAATCAAGAAGCTCATAAACAGGCAGAAGAGAAAGCAGAAGAGGAAAAGAAGCAGAGAGATATGGAGGAAATGCTAAATGTGAGACTTCTTTGTGATTTGCTTCCTTTCTGTGTATATAAATTATCAAAATAAAGAATGGGCATTATCTTCTTAAAAACTACTCAGACCAGGATCAACACTGTTAGAGTAGACCAAAATACCCCCACGTTGTGCCTCAACTACAACCCCAGAAGAGTCCTTTATTACCATTTTTTATGTTACTTAACACTAATTTTTAAAAACAATTTCAAAATTAAACTTTATTCTCAATAAAAATATATACAAAGGAAAATAGTGCAGCCTTTTGTAGGTGTAATTTACTGAATCTGGTGTTCCCGATGTGGCCTTCTCTTCATCGAGAAGACTGGTTGAGGATTGGGGAATCGCTTCATTAAGCACCTTTGCTGTGTTTGCTGCACAAGCAAGGACCTTCCAATGGCCAATAACTTCAATTCTATGCCCTATTGCCACACTGACACAGCACCATTGATACAAATGTGCCCCCTGTGGTTACCCCTGTCCGTTGTTTGAAAGACTTCCCAACAAGCCTCAATGCCCAGTGGCAGGAAAGATCCTATACTGTGGTCATTCCCCACACAGCACAAACACCTGCTGCTGGAATGTGCCAGTCAGCAGCATTCCTTCGTTGACATTTCAGTGTGCTGGAAAGCCAATAAATTTCAGGGAGACCAGTGTGTTGTTCACTGAGCAGGACTGGGTGATTTTTTCTTTGCTTGCATCCCTGGGAATGGCCCATAAATTAGAGTCTTCTGTTACACTGCTGCTAAAGATGAACCTTGACAAGGACTCTTCCTTCCCCACACTCTTAGCAAATCTATAGTCTGCAAAGACATGGGCAACTGTTTCCTGTCCATAGCAGTCACCTGAAGAGCAATGTGCATTGGGGTTGACATTTTGATCATGCAGGAAAGATCTGGCCAGGAGTGTTCCTCTAACTGCCAGCGTGAACAGGTCCTTGGTGCTTGTTAGTGAATTCTGCTGATGAGGCATTCTGCTCTGATCACTCACATGCTGAATTTGTTATGAGAAGGCAGCGCCATGAAGCAAAGGTGTTTGTGCACCCATTGTGCGGAAGCCCTTAGTCTCATGATTGTTAGTGTTGTGCTATGATAACTTTACACAAAACTAGTCTTTCCCCCACCTGCATCTTAATCATTTTAGCATGTCTTTGGAGGATGTGCAAACAACTTTTTCCACTCTCCAAACTGATTTCACCCATTCCACAACAGTTTCTGGTCTCTGCATAACCTCATGAGAACTCTTGCTATGTAGGGGAACAGTTGCTGCACAATTGGTGGTGCGATTAGTGCAATGCCTTTACAGCGCCAGTGATCGGGACCGAGGTTTGAATCCCACACTGTCTGTAAGGAGTTTGTACATTCTTTCTGTGTCTGCGTGGGTTTTCTGTGGGGGGCTCCGGTTTCCCCCCACCATTTGAAACGTACTGGGAGTGTAGGTTAAATGGTTGTAAAATGGGTGGCACATACACTGGGGCAAAAATGGCCTGTTACCTGCTATATGTCTAAATTTAAAAAAAAATAATTTAACAAGTAGGTAATAATAAATAAATTATAAAAACACACAGTGCGAAACAAGTGTGAGAATATTAGTTACTGATTGTACACATTTGTGATTTTGATTATACTCAAGCATTCTTTTATTATGATTAAAAAGTGTAATACAATACTATTAGATATCTAAGTATAATGATTAAATCCCAATTACACTTATAGCTTTTTAAGTTCAAGTTTAACTGAAGCATATGAATGAAAATTCTTTCAACAGTATTAACTTCAAATTTCAGTTCACACTAAAAATCGTGACAAGCTGGGCATTGAATGTTTTTGTGCTTGGTTATGCACTACTTGATATACTGCTCCTGAGGCTGGGCTCAGGGATTTGGCCCTGAGGGGCAAAGGAATGTGTTCGCCAGCCATGTTCGGGTTTGGAGAAGTTGGCTAGTAAATTCACAAGAGGACGGATCAGGACTACTATCGTAAAAAGGGAGATCAGGAGCATTATAAGGAAAAGGTGACAGGGAAATGGCATCAAGATATAGGCACTGGTTATGAGTGGATATCATTGTGTTGGTTGAGTCTGCAGAATAACAGTACAAACCAAGTGAGAGATCCAGATTCTTGGGGACCAATTCAGTAGGGGGCATTCTGAGAATTTAGGGATGTTTCTTGTCTCCCAAACTAGCCCTGTGGGATTAAGGCTGTGTCATTTCAGTATGCCCCATGCCTCCAGAACATTCTGTAATAAGTTCTCCCAATGTTGAAAACAAAATATTGCATGGAGAATAACATTATCTAGTGTTCCCCTGACATTGAAATTGTGATGGTGTTGCAAAGGTGATTCACAACTGGGTACCCCCTCAAATTTTAAATTCAAATGATCACAAACGGAATTTATAACACAATTCTGGAAAAACTCAGCAGGTCCATTGGTGTACTTGTATAGCAAAGATAAAGGTATATAACCAACGTTTTGGGCTTGATGAAGGGCTCAACCCCAAAACATTGGTTATGTATCTTTATCTTTGCTACATAAAGTACACTGTTTGACCTGCTGAGTTTCTCCAGCATTGTGTTTTTACTTCATCTACAGGGTCTGCGGACCTTTGTGTTATACAAATGCAATTTATCCAGATTAAACAAATGTACAATTGCAAAGAACTTTGAAAAGTAAGGCTACTTGATCATATTTCTAGGCAATTGCTTTTTGGGATACCTCCTGGGAGATGTCCTCCATTTCCGCTTTCTATTGATCTTGGATCCTTATTGAGAAGTAGCTAGTGTTAGGTCTGCTTTGTTCATGAATGAGTGAGACAAACACCAGGCTGAGTCGAAATCAGGGTTCTTTGTTCTTTATTACCGGATTGTAACACTTGCGACTAACAAAGTTAGTCGGAGAATGCATTCTGCCGTTATCAGCAAAATGGTGATTTTTTATACCCTTGGATACATGCTTAGAACATCATCATATCATTACTTGTCCAATGACTAAAACTGTTGCTATCCTTTCCCTGCTAGCTTCCTGCCTCTCAATCCATCAATGTCTCTCTTATCTTGTAAGTACAAGGATGCATTTACATCTTGTTACA
This sequence comes from Narcine bancroftii, assembly GCF_036971445.1. Lineage (NCBI taxonomy): Eukaryota > Metazoa > Chordata > Chondrichthyes > Torpediniformes > Narcinidae > Narcine > Narcine bancroftii. The sequence goes on from NC_091470.1 coordinate 79,474,707, forward strand.
GCCCTGTACATTCCCATCTCATGATGTTTTACCTAACAGGAGTACAAGGACACCTCCCCTTCTTGTTACTGCCCTGTACAGGGTAACTCCCTACACATTCCCATCTCATGATGTTTTACCTTACATTAGTGGACTCCCAAAAGATTGTAAAATGACCACTGTGATAGTACAGATTCTATCCCCAATGTGCTTATGTACAGATGGTAGTGTAGGATGACTGTGATTGGCTGAGAGTGTAGCCACACCTACTGACAGATCTTGAAGGATTGCTCCTAGCCAGACCAGGTCATTCTGGACTGGTCGACCTACTTGTGATATGCTCCAGTCTTTTAGTTAATAAAAGCCTTGGTTTGGATCAGCAAGTCTTTGGTTCTTTCGACGCGCTTTAAAACCACCATACTTGACTGCTGGGTGTTTTCTTCTTCATAAGACAAATAGAAGTAAACGGAGGATAAGATTAACCTTTGTCCCAGAGTTCACCTTGAACCTGGCTTTTTAAAAAATTAACTGTCTTACCTGGGGGCCTACACTGACCCTGAACTACTTATATAGGGAATTGATTGAATTTTAAGCTCCAATAGGAACTAATTACTGATGGAACTGGCAGAATTGATTACATTTGTGAGATGCTCAGGGTCATCCTGAAAGATTGGCAGTTCTCATTTTGAACATCTGTTAAAAGATATCTGAAAGATGCATGTGGAATTTCAGGGATAGTCTGAGCAATCTATCCCCAGCCTAATATATTTCCCTTCACCTTCTCACTTTGACACTAACCAGAGAGGATTTGTTGATGTCAGAAATGAGCGGATGGGAGAATCTACAATATATTTATTGCACCAAGATACCATGAAAACTGTTAAAATTTCTTCATCTCCAGTTTGTTATACTTGTTGATAGCCCAAAATTCTTTGCTGTTTGTCATTGACCACACTGAAAGCAAAAAAAAACATTTAATAAAATGGCAAAACTGAATTGTGCCTCTCTCCTGTTTTAGCTGCAAATGAAAGATTCACCAGATATCATGTATGGTCTGCGAGTCCATTGTTGGGTTCTCGTGCTTGCAGGCAAACGGGAAGTCCCAGAGAACTTCTTCATTGACCCTTTAACAGGAAACAGCTATGGAACCACTAATGAACGATTTTTGGGTATTGAAAGCATTTGGAACTATAAAAACTACTGGGTGAATATGCAGGACTGCAAATTTGGCGTCAAGGTATTTATTTTTTTAAAACCTTAGATCCAAAATTGTAGATAATGATCAGATACATTCAAAATACTGGAAAGACAAAAATCATTGTCTTGCGTACTTGTCACTAACTCCATTTTGTAGTCACCCATTTCTGTCTTTTTTTCTTGACAACTGTTTGAGGTTGTGCAGATTTTTTATAAATTTGACATTGTATTTAATCTTGAGTTAAACCCCACTTTATCCAACTGTCATGAAGACTACGTATTCCCACATCCGTACCATAACCCAGCTCCATATTCCCAGATCTGTACCATGACCCAGCTCCATATTCCCACATCTGTACCATAACCCGCTCCATATTCCCACATCCGTACCATGACCCAGCTCCATATTCCCACATCCGTACCTTAAACCAGCTCCATATTACCACATCCGTACCATGACCCAGCTCCATATTCCCACATCCGTACCATAACCCAGCTCCATATTCCCACATCCGTACCATAACCCAGCTCCATATTCTCACATCCATACCATAACCAGGCTCCATATTCCCACATCTGTATCATAACCCAGCTCCATATTCCCACATCCGTACCTTAACCCAGCTCCATATTCCCACATCCATACCATGACCCAGCTCCATATTCCCACATCTGTACCATAACCCAGCTCCATATTCCCACATCTGTACCATGACCCAGGTCCATATTCCCACACCCGTACTATAACCCAGCTCCATATTCCCACATCCGTACCATGACCCAGCTCCATATTCCCACATCTGTACCATAACCCAGCTCCATATTCCCACATCCGTACCATGACCCAGCTCCATATTCCCACATCTGTACCATAACCCAGCTCCATATTCCCACATCCGTATCATGACCCAGGTCCATATTCCCACATCTGTACCATAACCCAGCTCCATATTCCCACATCCGTACCATGACCCAGGTCCATATTCCCACATCTGTACCATGACCCAGCTCTATGCCAGTTTAGCCACTGAAAGCCTCATTTATGGCTTTGTTACCTCTTGACTTGTCTACTCCAAAGGCACATACCTGATTCTAATCTATGTAAAAGTGAGGCTATTCAAACTGCTACCAAATTTAATTTCTTCAAGAATGGTGCCTTCCCTTTTGTAACTGCCACAGCTCCTACACAAGAGAATACTCACCCACCCTAAATACTTTGTTGTTGTGTCTGAGGACATTTTGCTGTGTTGATATATTAATTGATTATACAATGTTGCAGTTGGTCTTGTTGTTCTTTATCTCCATTATCACTCATTCCAACAAACTCCTAGTTTGTCTTCAATATATGTGAGATGTGCGAAAGCTTTGCCAGCCCAACTTTTGTCTATTACTACTTCAGTTTCACTTCTTCATTAAGCAAATCTGTTTTTAAAATTTAGTGTATCCACTTTAAAAAAGGGTTCATTTTCTACCTATGCTAAAACTAGAACTCATCTGCCCCAATATCTCATTTTGCAACCCTGTGTCAAATTTCGTTTGATAACTCTCCTTTGATGTGCATTGGTTAATTGTTAATATTGCAGTTTATTCAAAATGGATTAAAATTATTAAAAATTAGCATTTTCAGGAACTTCATTTGAATTAACCAGGGTATTGAGAATGCCAAAAGCCATGGGGATGAACTATATAGGAGGTTAAGGCAGTTTAAACAATGCGTGCTGATTCTACCCCAAAGTGCAGAACTACTTATCGACTCAACAAATGGAGAAAGCATATTGGTCACAAAAGATAAATACAAACCGCAGTGGCTGAAGTGTATCTTTGAAATGGCATGACCAAGATCAGAACAGTTGTTCCACCACTGAGTACAACACTGAACCTGTTTTGAGGGATCAGCAAGAAGATATATCAGCTGCAGAAATCTGAAACCTGCAGCAATGGCATCTATGTCACCACACTATTAGTAGCCACTGTCCCCATGTCAATGGCACTGATATGTCACAAACTTGCTCCAAATCAATGGCATCCATTTGGCCCTTTTCCCCATTCGTGACTATTTGGCCTATTGACCAGCCCCGTCATTCTCCCCCACCTTTCAACTTTCCTAATTCTGGTTCCATTATGATTGCTCATTTAGAAAAGATGCTCTTGTGGAGAATGTTACTCTTTCTTCCTCAGTACAATGTGTAACAGTTACAGCAGCAAAGCTTGGGAGATCCTGAAAAAGATCCTGGCAAAATGTGAACAATAATTGGTGCTGTTATGTTTTTTGTTTCAGGATGTCATTTTTGACCTTTCTGACCCTGTTAGATGGGAGTACATGCTGCCAACTGAGAATCAAGAAATGGTTCCTAATTCGTATGAGTATCTTCTAGATGAGGGTGATGATGTAAGATCTGATAATAATTTCATAATATATATCATTCATTAAATTCATTCAAAATGATTTTAGTCTCAACCTTCCTTTTGAGGCTTCTGATTCAAAGGATCCAATTCTATTCTAGTTTTCATCAGAATTCATATGCATACTGTTATGTGAGATTTAAGTCAGGTAATCAGTAAGTGATTTATAGGAGCCAATGGTCCTCAGCGAGTGATTTAAAGAGGCCAATGGTCAGGTGTGCACTAATGGGTGGCCAGAGTCCTACCTTAATTGGCAGGTGATGCAACTTTTGACTAAATGCCAGACGGAGAGGTCATGTGATCCACCACAATCCACATTCTCACCAAATTCCAGAAGGAAAGTCCACATGACCCTTCACAATCCAACTACAGGTTCCCAGAGAATGAGTGCTTCCTAGTTGCTTGTCCATGAAAGCAGATCCTACTTTCGCCAAATGTTTGCAAGCTGACTGTTTTCAAACATGTAGAAGAGGCAGTCCTCCCTTGACAGAGAAAGCCATTAGAAGAGGACAAAATGGTTAAGGTTGTGATGAATTTTCTTGAGCCATTGCAATTTTTATGGTGAAGGTGTTTCCAGTGTTGGAGAGAAAGTTCTTGAATTTAGACCCAATGACTGTGGTGGAATGGTGATATATTTTCAAGTCAGGGTTATTTGGAAAATAATCTGCAGGGGATAGTGTTATCATCTACCATCTGTCCTTGTCCATCTTGATGATAAATGTATGGGAGGTGATATTTGCATTGCCTTGCCAAGTAACTGTAGTACATTTTGACGATTGTGCAAAATACAGCCACTGTGTGCTTGTGGCAGATGAAAGAGATGTTCAGGATGGTGGATGTATTGCTTTGTCCTGGCTGTTCCTGGAGCTGTGTACTTTAGAAACTGAAAAGGATTTAGTCAATTACCAAAGGAGACTAAGAGTCTGACTTGCAAGAGAAACTTGAGATTTCTTTTTTTTGACTTTCACAACCCAGCATTTACTTGTGATTGCATTTCTGTTTTGCAATGTACAGTCCTAAAAAGAAGTAAGCCAAAACTGTGACCAAAGACCGTCTGATATAAAGCCTTGCAGATTATAAATTTACAGCCCTGCACAAGCAGGCTCTGGCTGTTCCAACAAATAAACACACCACATCAACGTACCCCTCTGCACAACAACACCCCCTTAACAATAAAGTTTTTTGCCAAGAGTCTGAAAAACATGAGCCACATTCCATACCTCAGGAGTCACCCCTCAGCAAAAGGAAATGTTGAGGTTGAAATTTCCCACTGCTTTCTCACTGTCTGATGTTCTTTGGTGTAAATATTCTTGAGCATAAATATCTCCAATGACCTCGTCCAACCACATCAACATGATAGTCAAGAATATGCTCCAAGGTCGTCTCTTCTTCAGAAGCTTGAGGAAATTCAGCATGTTCCCTGCATCCCTCAGCAACCTTTATAGATGCACCATTGAAAGTATCATGTCTGGATCCATCACTAAATGGTACAGGAAATCCTCCATCCAAGACTGCAAAAAGCTGCAGAGAATGGTGAACATGGTTCAGATAATGACACAAAACTCCTTCCCCACCATTCAACTCCATTGTCATTTTCCACTGCCTCAGAAAAGCAGCCAAAGTATTGAAGGACTCATCCCATCTGTCTTTCTCTCCCTTCATTCCAACTTTCCTAATTCTGGTTCCATTATGATTGCTCATTTAGAAAAGATGCTCTTGTGGACAATGTTACTCCTTCTTTCTCAGTACAATGTGTCACAGTTACAGCTACACTGTGAAGTTCATGTGTGCAAAATCACATCCCATCACATTCAAGGACAGTTTAGTTCCCACTGCTATTTGACTCTTGAACAAATTTCACACTTGTAAAATAATGTTGACTGTGCTCCATTCTAATTGCTCTCTCTCTCTGAAATTCTACATACCATATTGGGTTTTACTTCCAGGACTTATGAATGGCTAAACATGACTTTTCACTGTATCTCAGTACATGTGACAATAAAGTTCAACTGAACTGAACACTGACAAAAGGGTGCTAAAGATCAAGACCTCAAGCCTACAACATAACTTAGGGTTTACAGAATAGCAATAAAACCTGGGTTCCTATATCATTTAGACTCAGTGGTTCTCAACCATTTTCTTTCCACTCACATAACACTTTAAATATTCCCTATGCCGGCGGTGCTCTGTGATTAGTAAGGGATTGCTTAAGGTTGTACCTCACTGACAAAAGGCAAAGGAGGAAAAACCCAACACCCAACCCCAACCAACCAATTTTCCCCTGCAGCCACTGCAACCGTGTCTGCCTGTCCCGCATCAGACTTGTCAGCCACAAACGAGCTGCAGCTGACGTGGACTTTTACCCCCTCCATAAATCTTCGTCCGCGAAGCCAAGCCAAAGATGTGGGTAGAAAGAAAAAGTTTGAAAACCACTGTTTTAATTGTACTTAATTGACTCATTATGTGCACTGGTTCATCACTACAAAGGAAATGGGCCAATGACAATTTTTTTCAAGCAAAATATTTCAGTAACAATTGGGTCTAGAGCAGTGATTCCCAACCTTCCCTTCCCATTCACATACCACTTTAAGCAATCCCTTACTAATCACAGAGTACCAATGGCATAGGGAATACTTAAAGTGGTATGTGAGTGGAAAAAAAATTGAGAACCACTGATTTAGACACATTGTATAGATGACACTTTTCAAGTTCTAGTATTTCCCAATTTCAAAATGTGCCATCTTCAAGGAAATGTGAGCGACAATATTCTGAATGACTATCTTATTAATCCAATAAACCAAACTTTGTAGTTGCAGCTTTAAGTAGCTTGAATTCATTGATAAAACAGATAAACATTTTGCATAACTTTGCTTTGAGATTTTCATAATGATGAATAAATAAAGCATACTGTATAATGATGTAATGATATTCAACTTCAAACAGATATAAGACAAAATAAGATGAATTAAAATGAATTCAAAGAAAAATATCTCGTGCTTACATCCCCTTCATAATTCTTCAAAGAATGAGATGCAAGCTTTTCATCCGCTCGGATATTATGACATATGACATCATAGTCTCTATGGTAACACTACAAACAATAATTTTCTTTAAGGGATAGGCACAAATCAAAAACAAGGCTTTAACCTTTAACACATTGGATGCTTTCAAACTGCAGAACCTGGGTAGCCCACCTGGGACTTAGGTGAAATTACTAGGTTATGTGGGCAGGATGTGCCTTTCAAATAACAGCCTAACATACTTGTTAAAACGCCAACCTGGCGATTTAAGGGGGACCCTGCCCCTGTGATGACATGATGAATGGCGTGTCACGCAGTCAGAGGCAGCCCCACAGGGGATCCCTTTCTGTTTAAAGTAAGGTTCTTGTAAATCCCCCCCCTCCCTGGTCTTGGCCATCAGTTGCCACCCGTTCCCCACAGTCATTGCCCCCTTCCCCCGGCAACATGCCACTGCTGCAAATGGAGTGGGGTGCTGCCCAAAGGCATATGGGGATTCTTTGGTTAAAGAGGGGGAGAGAGGTTGATTTGCCTGAAAATTTACACAGGGCCCACACTGCTCCCAGGCCATCTTGCATCTCACCTCTGGGCCCGGACACAGGACGTTGGCTCCTCTGTGAACCAGCTGCTGGTGTGCTGAACGGGTGGAGGGGGGGGAAGGTGCTGAACAGGCTGGGGGGGGTGCTGATATACAGCGTCCCTGACCTTCTCCGCTGTGGCTGTGAGGGAAAGAGGGAAGGTGAGATCGGGCAAAGTTGGGGAGATGGAGATCTGAATCATTCAGGTCTCCATCTCACCAGCTTTGCTCAAATTATCCCCACTGATTTGCCTGAACTTGGGAGGATGCCGGCTCATACAGCTATGGTGCTGCCACGATGTGCTGCTCTAGTTTGCGGCGATGGTTCAATGTGGGAGTTCAGGAGTAATGACCATCTTCTTTACCCATAATCCCCCACACCACTGTGGTTTCAGCAATGTGGGAGATTATAGGTAAGGAAGATGACCACACTCCCACATTGAGCCATTGCAGTAAACCAGAATGGCATATTGGTGCAGCAGCACTCCCTGTTGGCACCAGTGGCAAATCACGGTACTCCCCCACAATCGTGGCAGTACCTCTCCCCATTTGCAGTAGCGACACGTTATGGAAGCACCCCCCTGTTCACGGCACCTCTCCAATTTGCAGTAGCGACAAGTTGAGGCAGCACTGCAACAGCATCCTGCATTGAGCCAGCCCAGGGTTTCACTATGTTGCACACATGCAAGCACAAACATCACCAGTGTAACCAGGTCTGCTATTTTCCCTTTCAAATCGACATAGGAGAATGCCCGGGTAAGTTTTACTGGGTTCCCTGACCACCTTCAAGGTAGGTCTTGGACCAGGTTAGGTTTTGACTGGGTTGACCCGTTGGATCCTTTCAAATAGCCATGTGCCTGGGTTGTCAACCAAGTAAATTGCCTGGTTAACCCCAATTTTCATGACAATTTGAAAGGGCCTACTGATTATCTCAATCTGGAGAGTTATCATCAATGCTGTGTCTGCAAAACTTTCCAAATCCATTCACAGGATTTCCTGAAAAAGGGACTTCTTGAAGGGTCTTTGACCCAAACCAAAATCTGTTTCTCTTTTCACAGGTGCTGTCTGACCTGTTAAGTATTTCTAGCATTTTATTTCACACCAAAGACACTCTTCATCATGTTATGTGAAGCTTATTTGACAGATCAAAAAGGAGGGGTTGTGGACCATCATAACATAGCATAGGGCGGCACGATTGGCATAGCGGTTAACTCAATGCCTTTACAGTGCCAGTGATTGGGACTAGACTGGGGTTCAAAAACTCTGCTGTCTTTAAAGAGTTTATACATTCTCCCAGTGTATGCATGGGTTTTCTCCTGGGGCTCTGGTTTTCTCCCACTGTTCAAAACCTACTGGGGGTGTAAATTGGGTGGCACAGATTCATGGGCCAAAATGGCCTGTTACCTTGCTATATGTCTAAATTTTAAAAAAAAACAGTAGAAATGTACACCCCCTCCAATCTGTAACTTAATGCCTGGCCTATTCTTCATTCTATCATTACCCTCAAACCGGAAGATCCACCCCAATTCCATAAGAAATGTGGAAGAGCATGCTGGATGCAGCACCAGGTGTTCCTAAAAATGATGAGGTGTACATTGGCTAGAACACAGAAGAACATAAAAACGTAAGAAATAGGTCATTTTGGCCATTGAGCTTGCTCCACCATTCATTAAGATCATGGTTAATCTGGCCATGGACTCAGCTCCGTTTACCCACATATTCCCTGTAATTCTTAATTTCCAATTCATAATAACATAAATCATTACAGCACAGTACAGTCCCTTTTGGCCCATGATGTTGTGCCAATCAATAGCAATCTACTCAACAAAGTAAACCTTCTTTACCTTACACCCAAAACCCTCTATTTTTGTTGTATCCATGTGCTTGTCTGAGTCTTTCAAATGTTTCTATTGTACCAGTCTCTACTGCCACCCTGGCAATGAATTCCAAGCACCCACTATCTGTGTATATTAAAGAAAACCCTTACCATTGACGTCTTCTCAAAACTTTCCTCCTCTTTATCTTATACGGATGTCCTCTTGTGTTTGCTAATCTTGCTCTAGAAGAAAGATGCTTGTCGTCCACCCTATCTCAGTCTTACATAATCTTGTTCTTTCTTTCTTTCTTTCTTTCTTTCTTTTCTTCTTTGGCTTGGCTTCACGGACGAAGATTTATGGAGGGGTAAATGTCCACGTCAGCGGCAGGCTCGTTTGTGGCTGACAAGTCCGTTGTGGGACAGGCAGACACGGTTGCAGCGGTTGCAGGGGAAAATTGGTTGGTTGGGGTTGGCTGTTGGGTTTTTCCTCCTTTGTCTTTTGTCAATGAGGTGGGCTCTGTGGTCTTCTTCAAAGGAGGTTGCTGCCCGCCGAACTGTGAGGCGCCAAGATGCATGGTTTGAAGCGATATCAGCCCACTGGCGGTGGTCAATGTGGCAGGCACCAAGAGATTTCTTTAGGCAGTCCTTGTACCTCTTCTTTGGTGCACCTCTGTCACGGTGGCCAGTGGAGAGCTCGCCATATAACACGATCTTGGGAAGGCGATGGTCCTCCATTCTGGAGACATGACCTACCCAGGATCTTTAGCAGCGTGGATTCGATGCTGTCGGCCTCTGCCATCTCGAGTACTTCGATGTTAGAGATGAAGTCGCTCCAATGAATGTTGAGGATGGAGCGGAGACAACGCTGGTGGAAGTGTTCTAGGAGCCGTAGGTGATGCCGGTAAAGGACCCATGATTCAGAGCCGAACAGGCACAAGAACCATGGGTGTAAAGGGTGGGGCCAGTACTGCGCACACTGCACTCCACCTAAAAGCTCCTTTGCGCAGGCCCGAGGACATGTCCACGTCCTCCCCCTCAAAAGATGCTTACAAACTCAAGCTAGCATGCTGGAACATCAGAACCATGCTAGACAAGGCTGACAGCCACCGACCTGAACGTCGGTCTGCCCTCATCGCACATGAACTCCTCAGACTTGACATCGACATAGCCGCTCTCAGTGAAGTCCGCCTTGCAGATGTAGGCAGCCTCCAAGAACGCGGCGCGGGCTACACACTCTACTGGTCTGGCAAGTCTATGGATGAACGACGCCTATCTGGTGTAGGCTTCATGGTCAAGAACTCCATTGCCTCCAAACTCAAAAACCTCCCAACAGGCCACTCGGACCGGATCATGTCCATTCGACTCCCCCTTCAAAACAAGCGTTGCATCACCCTCATCAGTGTCTATGCTCCAACCCTCCAGGCGGAACAAGCAGAAAAGGACAAGTTCTACACTGATCTACGCAACCTCATTCAACGCATCCCTACAGCCGACAAGGTTGTCATCTTTGGCGACTTCAACGCTCGCGTCGGCAAAGACTCAGAAACCTGGCCAGGAATCCTGGGCAAGCATTTGGAGCTCTGCGCAGAACAGCGGCTTGTCATTACAAACACCCTTTTTCATCAGAGGGACAGCCTGAAGACTACCTGGATGCATCCCCGATCCAAACACTGGCACCTCCTGGACTACGTCCTGGTGCGAGAAAGAGACAAACGAGATGTGCTCCACACCAGGGTCATGCCCAGCGCAGAATGCCACACTGACCACCGGCTGGTTCGCTGCAAGCTCAACCTTCACTTCAAGCCAAAGTCCAGGAACAGTAAAACCCCCAGAAAGAGGTTCAATGTTGGAAACCTGCAGTCAGACGAAGTGAGAGGAAACTTCCAGGCAAACCTCAAAGCAAAGCTCAAGGATGCAATCCGCCTCACGGACTTGTCCCCTGAAACCCTCTGGGATCAGCTGAAGACTACCATACTGCAATCCACTGAAGAGGTACTGGGCTTCTCCTCCAGGAAAAACAAGGACTGGTTCGACGAAAACAGCCAGGAAATCCAGGAGCTGCTGGCAAAGAAGCGAGCTGTCCACCAGGCTCACCTTACAAAGCCGTCCTGGCCAGAGAAGAAACAAGCCTTCTGTCACGCATGCAGCCATCTTCAGCGCAAACTCCGAGAGATCCAAAATGAGTGGTGGACTAGCCTCGCCAAACGAACCCAGCTCAGCGCGGACATTGGCGACTTCAGGAGTTTTTACGAGTCTCTAAAGGCTGTGTATGACATAATCTTGTAGACCTCTAATAAGTCACCTCATATCCTTCTTTGCTCTGAAGAGAAAAGCCTTAACCTTGCCTTGTAAGACACGTTCTCCAGCCATAATCCTCATAATTCTCCTCTGTACCCTTTCCATAACTTCGATATCCTTCCTATAATAAAACTATAATTAGACATAGGAGCAGAAATAGGTATTTCAGTCTCATCAATGCCTTACAAAACCTCAACATCACATCTCTATTTTATTCCCCTTGAAATAAATGCCAGCATTGTATTTGCCTTCTTCACCAATGACTCAACATGCAAGTTTACCTTCAGGCTATACTGCATGATGACTACCAGGCCCTTTGCATCTGGGTATTTACAATTTTCTCCCCTTTTAAAAAAATTCTTCCCTTTTTTTAACCAAAGTGCATTTTCTGAAATTGTATTTAATTTGCCACTTCGCTGCCCATTTTCCTGTCCTTTTGCAGCCTCCCTAATTTCCTCAACAGTAGCTGCTTCACCATCTACCTCCAAGTGACAAGTCCTTTCAATTCCCTGCTCTATTCCCAATGTAATGCTCTGCCAGACTGAGACTACCCACAAATTGATGGAACATTACTTCTGTCCAATTGGATGGCATTAACATCAGCTTCTATAGTTTCTGATAGCACCCCCTATCCCTTTCTCTTTTCCTCTCTCACTCTTTCCTTTTCCCTCTGTCTCCCTTTCTCTTGCTCTCCATTTACAGAACCACACCTCCCTTGATCAATTCTCATCTTTCCTCTCCTGTCCTATGTCCAATTATTACCCCTTATGTTGGTCTGTACTCCTCCCCTGCTTTTTCTTTCCTCCTCTCCAGTCTTTTAATTCAGGCACCTGCCTGCCTTGAAGAAGGCTCAGGCCCATAATGTTGCTTTATATATCTTTATGGACACTGCATGACCTGCTGAGTTTCCCCAGCATTTCTATGTTTTTTGCTTCACTACTGATCACTACTATTACTGGTCTATACCTGACAATGTGGAAAATTGTTCAGATACGACCTGTAAACAAAAAGTAGGGCAATCTAATCCAGCTAATTACTGGATTCTACAAGATTTTCCAAGGTATTTGCCTAAGTATGTGAAGTAGAGGATGAGTTGTGGATGGGGTCAAATGAGGTAGCAGATATCTTTAATGAACACTTTGCTTCAGTATTCACCAGAAGAAAGGACCTTGGCAATTGTGAGGATGACTTAAAGCAGACTGAAACACAAGCATATTGACATAAAGAAAGAGAATGTTCTGGAGTTTTTGAAAAGTATGAAGTTACATAAGTTACCAGGACCAGATGAAATTTACTCAAGGCTATTGTGGGAAGCAAGGGAAGAGATTGCTGAGCAACTGGCAACAGTCTTCACTTCATCATTAGGGATAGGATAAGTACTGGAGGATTGAAGGGTTGCAAATGTTGTTTCTATGCTCATGAAAGGGAGTAGAGTAACCCAGGAAATTATAGACCAGTGAGTCTTACTTCAGTAGTGGGTAACCTGTTGAAGAAGATCCTGAGAGACAGGATTTACAAGCATTTGGAGAGACATAATCTGATTAGCGATAGCTCACATTGCTTTGTCAGGAGAAGGTTATGTCTCATGTCAGGACTGAATTCTCTGAGGATATAACAAATATTGATGAAGGTAGAGCAGTGGATGTCTTGTTCATGAATTGTAATGAGGCATTTGATAAGGTTTCCCATGCATAAGTAAGGAGGTATGGAATCCAAGGAGGCCTTGCTTCCTATTTTCAGATTAGGCAGAGAGTGGTTATGGATAGTTCATATTCTCCATGGAGGTGAGTGACCAGTGGTATTCTACAGGGATCTGTTCTGTGTCCTCTACTCTGTGATTTTTATAAATGACCTTGATAAGGAAGGATGGGTTTGTAAGTTTGCGGATGACATGAAGGTTGATAGTGTTGTGGATCATCTGGAACGTTGCCACAGATTACAAAGTGATATTGATAGGATGGAGAGCTGGGCTGAGAAGTGGCAGATGGAATTTAACCCAGGAAAGTGCAAAGTGGTTCATTTTCGCTGGTCAAATGTTAAGGCAGAACACAATATTAATGGGAGCACTCTGAGCAGTGTGGACATACTGAGAGATCTTGGGTCCATAGGTCACTCAAAGCTGCTTTTCAGCAACAGAAGAAATCCATGCCTGCATGTTAATCAAACATGCCCTGATTTGTGGCTAGTTTTATTCATCTGCAAAAGGGCCAGGCAATGCTGATCTGCATTATGCACTATGGGGATCCACATTGTTGTGAAACTTGTGTGCTGTCACTGCAAGAAGAGATCCTGGAACAAGTGATTTACCCCACAGCTCTACAGCTTTTCCACCATCTACAAAGCACTAGTCAGGACTGTGATGGAATGCTTTCCACTTATCTGGATATGTGGTGCTCTGATAGCACTCAAGAAGCTTGACGCCATCCAGCATAAAATAACTTGTTTGATTGAAACCCCATCCATAAAGAGCTTATTTAAGAGATAAAATGGGTCCAACAATGTTATTACCAAAATATGGTGATGTAGAAAGGTGGATTCATAATAGACATATAAAAAAATTATTTCAGCTATGTACACTTTATTGCAGAAGGGGAGTCTCAAACAGGGGATACATAGGTCCAGACAGTGATGGGAGATGGATTTAAATAATATTGATGAACAAAATTGGTCAGAGTTATGTCAAGTTAGTATGACAAACACTATAAATGTTAGATACAGATTTTTTACATCAATTATATCTCACGCCACAGAAGTTAAATAAATTTAAATCAGACTTATTTGACCAGTGTATTAGATGTGGGCAGAAGATAGACACTTTTTTATTACTCTACGTGGTCCTGTCCTACAATGAGTCCCTTTTGGATAAATTTGGCAACTTTTTTAGAACAGATTACAGGATTTAAATTTCCACAAAACCCAATGTTATTTTTATTAGGTAATATTGAAGGGATAAGACCAAAATTGAAATTATTTATATATATATATATATATATATATGTGTGTGTGTGTGTATTTATATATAAAAAATAATTTGTAAAGATTGCCTTGGTAATGGCAAGAAAATGTATAGCAGAAACATGGAAATCAGACACCCATTTCCTCTTGAAAAGATTACTTGTAATCTGAGAAATAAATATGATGTATTTTTGAAAAATTGGCACCTGTATGTACAAATTGCAGGAATTAATTTATAGATGTTTTCCCTAAACTTCAAAACCTCATTAACCTCCTTGAAGTACTAAAAGATACAAATGGTCAAAGCCATGTGATGAGGGGTGTCCTCTGGTAACTAGGTCTCTATTCTTGTCTTTTCTACTTTTCCTTTTTCTTATTTCTTTCTTGGGATTTTGTTAAAGGGGGAGGGGGTTGGGGTTTTATACCAACATGTATAATGGACTCGATATTAATATTTGATTATTGTATTTTTGTATTTGGCTATGATTACATGTATGGAAACATTTTTAAATAAAATTTTCAAAAATAGAAAGAAACAAAAAAAAAGAAACCCCATCCATTCCCAAACACCCTTCAGTCTCCACAATGCATCATCTGCAAAAGGGATTACCGACCTAAGCTACTGTGATAGTATCTCCCAAACCCATAGCCTGTACTACCAAAAAGGAACAAGTGCCTCAAGGGCATGGAAACACCACCACCTCCATTTTCTTGACTTGGAAAGAAAAGGAGAAAAAATTTGATCAGCTGGAGGATCTCCGCTAATCAAGTAGCATCAGTGGGAGAAAAAGAATGGTCAGCGTTTCAGGTCCAAAAGGTTTAGACCCCAAAAATATTAGCCATTCATTTTCTCCCACTAATTATGGAAAGCACAAAGATGCTAAAACAAAACTCCAAGGCTTGTAAGGTATATGAAATGGCTTTGCATGAGGTCTATTATTAATTCATGCAAACACTCGTGTGGATTCTCAGAAATTTAAGATGTGCATTACAATGCATTGTGTACTGACAATAACCACACCAGCAGTGCGAGTATAAGACAGCTTTAATAAACTAATATGTACACTACGAGGTCTTGTCTCTCTGCAAGACGAACCTGGAAGGCTAGACTCTAGCTCTGGACTGTTTTATATACAAGGTCACTGGGATGACCCCTGGTGACTAGTGGTGTAATTACATATCACTACATTCACCCCCCCCTAAAAAAATTATTATTCCCCCCCGCACACCCCCCCCATCCTCCTTCCTTTGTAAGTTCATAAGTCCAAAATTTTTCGTGGCTTCTGTTGCCTCCTGGACCTCCTCGGTAGTGGTATAGGGGTGGGGAGTGCAGTCTGCCTTTCGGCCTTTCTTGATGGAGGTGGGGGAGTGAGAAGTACTAGATGGCCATGTGGGCTGGGGATCCTCTTGTATGGGATTAGGTCCTGCCATCAAGTCTAGGGTGGTGATATTTTGTGGGGCGGGCGTATCCAGGGTCATGATTTCCGGGGTGGGTGGTATAGTCCTCTGGGGTGACTCAATGGACGACTGTTCTAGTGACTGCTGCTGCGCTCCTTGTTGATCCGTAGATATCTCTGTTTCCTCCGCATTGTTCACACATCCGGCCGGAGTGAGATCCCTGGTGGCCACCGACTCTTCTCTTCCATCTGGGAATGTGACGAAGGCGTACTGAGGGTTTGTGTGCCTGAACTCCACTTGATCCACCAGTGAGTCCGCTTTGTGGGGTCTGCAGTGCTTCTGGAGGAGAATAGGTCCCAGTGTCATCATCCATTTAGACAGCACTGTGCCCGTCGTGGCTTTCCTTGTGAAAGAAAAGATACGGTCATGTGGGGTCATGTTAGTGGCAGTACACAACAAAGAATGTATAGAGTGTAGGGCTTCTGGCAACACTTCTTCCCATCTAGTAACAGGGAGGTCTTTTGCTTTTAAGGTCAAGAGGACCGTTTTCCAGATAGTGGCATTTTCCCTTTTGACTTGTCCAATCCCCTTGGGATTGTAACTTGTAGTGCGGCTGGTAGCAATTCCTCTCTCGTGCAAGTACTACTGTACTTCTGCGCTCATGAATGCAGCACCCCTGTCTGTGTGTATGTAGTTCAGGTACCCAAATATGCTGAAGATGGGTTGGAGGCATTTTATAACAGTGGCTGCTGATACATCGGAACACGGGATTGCAAAGGGGAAATGGGAGTATTCATCTATCACGTTTAGGAAATAAACATTTCTGTTATTGGACAGGAGCAGGCCTTTAAAATCGAGGCTGAGGTGCTCAAAAGGTTTGGTAGCTTTTATCAGGGTGGCTTTGTCTGGCCGGTAAAATTGTGGTTTGCATTCCGCACAGATGGGGCAGCTCTTGTTCACTGACCTCACTTCCTCAACCGAAAATGGGAGGTTTTGGGTTTTAATGAAGTGAAACAGTCTAGCGACCTCCGGGTGGCCCAGCTCATTGTGCAAGCTCTGCAACTGGGATGTGCGGTTAAGGATGGCACAAGTGCCTCTGGACAATGCGTCTGGGGGCTCGTTGAGTCTCCCAGGGCGGTATAGAATGTCGTAGTAAAATGTAGACAATTCTATCCACCAGCGCAGGTTTTGTCATTCTTAATTCTCCCCCTGTCTGGTTATCGAACATAAAAGCCACAGACTGTTGGTCCATGACGAGGGTGAAGTCAGATAATGTCACCAGTGCCTTACTGCTTCCACAATGGCTAGGGCCTCCTTCTCTACTGCTGAGTGCCTTACCTCTGACCCCTGTAGGGTTCGCGAGAAAAAGGCCACCAGTCGTCTGTCTTGGTTTAGGGTGGCTGCCAGAGCCACATAGGATGCATCCGTTTATACTTGAAATGGAATCGACTCATCTATGGAGCACATGGTAGCTTTAGCGATATGGACCCTAATGTCCCTGGTGGCTGCTGGGCACAGTGGGAAAACTGAAGCTTTTATAAATGGGTGGGCCCTGTTGGCGTAATTGGGGACCGATTGGGCGTAGTAAGCGAACAGTCCCAAACACCTTTTTAGTGCTTTCAACGTGTGTGCCACTGGGAGGTCTAGGAGAGGGCGCATACAGTCTGGGTCTGGGCTGATTTCCCCATTTTGCACTATGTAGCCCAGGATTGGCAACTTCCTGGCGCTAAAGATGCATTTGTCCCTGTTGTATGTTCGATTCCTTTCCTCTGCTGCCTTGAAGAAGCGTTTTAAATTCGTGTCATGATCCTCCTGAGTGTGGCCACAGATTGTCATGTTGTCTAAGCAGGGGAACACCACTTTCAGTTGGAACTCATCTACTATTCGATCCATTTCTCTCTGAAACAGGGACACTCCATTGGTGACACCAAAGGGGAGTCGCAGAAATTGGTACAGCCTGCCATCTGTCTCAAATGCCGTGTAAATGTGATCGCTGTTTCTAATGGGCAGTTGGTGGTATTCTGCCTTCAGGTCTATGGTGGAGAACACCTTATACTGTGCAATGTTGTTGACCATGTCTGCTATGCGTGGCAGGGGGTAGGCATCTAGTTGTGTAAATTTGTTGATTGTCTGGCTCTAATCCACTACCATGCGCAGTTTTTCTCCTGACTTTACTACAATCACCTGGGCTCTCCATGGGCTGGTGCTCTGCTCTATGATGCCCTCCTGTAGTAGCTTGTGGACCTCTGTCCTAATGAAGGCTCTGTCCCTCGGGCTGTACCTCCTGCTCTTTGTGGCTATTGGTGTGCATTCTGGGGTCAGGTGTATGAACAGGGGAGGGGGTTCTATGTTCAGGACAGACAGGCTGCAGTGTTGTTTCTTCGTAAGGAATAGTGGGGGGATGAGACCCGTTGTGCACTATTGTAATGCTTTCTAACTGGCACTGAAAATCTAAACCCAATAGTACTGGGGCACAGAGGTGAGGGAGTACTAGTAAATTGAACCCTCCATATTTTGTGCCCTGGATTTCTAGAGTAACCCTGCAAAACTGTTTTACCTCAGCCGCAAGGCTGCTGGCTGCTAATAGGATCCGGTGCTCACTTGGGCGTGTGGGGAGGGCAAAGCGGTTGACTAATCCATGGTCAACAAAACTTTCAGTGCTTCCACTATCTATTAAGCAATTTACCCTCACACCGAGGCTCTAAAGGCTGTGTACGGCCCCTCACCCCAAGTCCAAAGCCCGCTGCGCAGCTCAGACGGCAAAGTCCTCCTCAGCGACAAGATCTCCATCCTCAACCGATGGTCAGAACACTTCCAATCTCTTTTCAGTACCAACCGCTCAGTCCAAGATTCCGCCCTGCTCCAGCTCCCTCAACAGCCCCTAAGGCTAGAGCTGGATGAGGTTCCCACCCTGGATGAGACATATAAGGCAATCGAACAACTGAAAAGTGGCAAAGCAGCAGGTATGGATGGAATCCCCCCAGAAGTCTGGAAGGCTGGCGGCAAAACTCTGCATGCCAAACTGCATGAGTTTTTCAAGCTTTGTTGGGACCAAGGTAAACTGCCTCAGGATCTTCGTGATGCCACCATCATCACCCTGTACAAAAACAAAGGCGAGAAATCAGACTGCTCAAACTACAGGGGAATCACGTTGCTCTCCATTGCAGGCAAAATCTTCGCTAGGATTCTACTAAATAGAATAATACCTAGTGTCGCTGAGAATATTCTCCCAGAATCACAGTGCGGCTTTCGCGCTAACAGAGGAACCACTGACATGGTCTTTGCCCTCAGACAGCTCCAAGAAAAGTGTAGAGAACAAAACAAAGGACTCTACATCACCTTTGTTGACCTCACCAAAGCCTTCGACACCGTGAGCAGGAAAGGGCTTTGGCAAATACTAGAGCGCATCGGATGTCCCCCAAAGTTCCTCAACATGATTATCCAAGTGCACGAAAACCAACAAGGTCGGGTCAGATACAGCAATGAGCTCTCTGAACCCTTCTCCATTAACAATGGCGTGAAGCAAGGCTGTGTTCTCGCACCAACCCTCTTTTCAATCTTCTTCAGCATGATGCTGAACCAAGCCATGAAAGACCCCAACAATGAAGACGCTGTTTACATCCGGTACCGCACGGATGGCAGTCTCTTCAATCTGAGGCGCCTGCAAGCTCACACCAAGACACAAGAGAAACTTGTCCGTGAACTACTCTTTGCAGACGATGCCGCTTTAGTTGCCCATTCAGAGCCAGCTCTTCAGCGCTTGACGTCCTGCTTTGCGGAAACTGCCAAAATGTTTGGCCTGGAAGTCAGCCTGAAGAAAACTGAGGTCCTCCATCAGCCAGCTCCCCACCATGACTACCAGCCCCCCCACATCTCCATCGGGCACACAAAACTCAAAACGGTCAACCAGTTTACCTATCTCGGCTGCACCATTTCATCAGATGCAAGGATCGACAATGAGATAGACAACAGACTCGCCAAGGCAAATAGCGCCTTTGGAAGACTACACAAAAGAGTCTGGAAAAACAACCAACTGAAAAACCTCACAAAGATAAGCGTATACAGAGCCGTTGTCATACCCACACTCCTGTTCGGCTCCGAATCATGGGTCCTCTACCGGCACCACCTACGGCTCCTAGAACGCTTCCACCAGCGTTGTCTCCGCTCCATCCTCAACATCCATTGGAGCGCTCACACCCCTAACGTCGAGGTACTCGAGATGGCAGAGGTCGACAGCATCGAGTCCACGCTGCTGAAGATCCAGCTGCGCTGGATGGGTCACGTCTCCAGAATGGAGGACCATCGCCTTCCCAAGATCGTATTATATGGCGAGCTCTCCACTGGCCACCGTGACAGAGGTGCACCAAAGAAAAGGTACAAGGACTGCCTAAAGAAATCTCTTGGTGCCTGCCACATTGACCACCGCCAGTGGGCTGATAACGCCTCAAACCGTGCATCTTGGCGCCTCACAGTTTGGCGGGCAGCAGCCTCCTTTGAAGAAGACCGCAGAGCCCACCTCACTGACAAAAGGCAAAGGAGGAAAAACCCAACACCCAACCCCAACCAACCAATTTTCCCTTGCAACCGCTGCAATCATGTCTGCCTGTCCCGCATCGGACTGGTCAGCCACAAACGAGCCTGCAGCTGACGTGGACTTTTTACCCCCTCCATAAATCTTCGTCCGCGAAGCCAAGCCAAAGAAAAGAAGAAAGATTAATTTTGATACACACAGTGGCATCAGATAAATTGTGTGGACTCGCCTGATTCATGTGTAGGGAAGCAAGTCTAGCTTGTTCTTCGTGTCCTTCTATCCAATAATACTCGGCATCATATTCATCTCCTGAAGACTGTGTCCTCTGCTCTGTAGCATTTGTCCAAGATGGCTAGCTGCACATGGCATTCTTCTTCTGTTTGTCTGTGGAGAAAGAAGAGCTTTCCCGCCTGTCATTAGCATGAGACTGGGCCTTGGCTGTGGCCTTGGGGCTTCTGCAGTCTTTTGCATAATGCCCACGTTTTCCAGTTGGAACTGACATTTTCTCTGGCAGGGCAGAGGGCTCTGGGATGCTTTCTTTGTCCACAGAAAAAGCACTTGGGACCCTCAAGGTGTGCTGCCACTGCTGTGAATTCCTGTGAGGCAGCATACTTTTCTTTTCGTGGGTCTAGAGAGTCCAGCAGTGTGACGTTTGTCCCAGCCCCAGGGTCCTGTGAGTACTCCTCCAATTCTTTCCTGGTTCTTTCTAAAGCTTCTGCAATAGTCTCTGCCTCATCTAGCCCCACCATTCCTTTCTCCAACAATCAATGTCTCGTCTCAGTAGACCATACGCCCGCAACAATTCTTTCCCTAATAAGGTCCTCCGCATACTCCTGAGCTGATACTGCTTTAAAGTTGCAGCCTCTCGCCAGGTCTTTCAGAGAGAGTATAAAGTCTCTGGCAGACTCCCCTGCTTGTTGTGACCTGGTCATGAGCCTGTACTGGGAGTGGAGTTCGCTATGCCCCTTACTGTAATGTCTCTGTAAAGTGCTCATTGCCTCTTGGTAGGACCTGGCATCCTGTATAAGAGAGTAAGGGTAGTCTCCCAGCTGCGCTAACAGCAGCATTAATAGCTCTTTATCCAATGCCTCAGCACCCTCCACGTAATTCAGAAAGCATCTCTGTCAGTGGCAGAAGTGCTTGCTGGCTCCGGGATTTCTGGGGTCGAGCTCCAGCCTTTCTGGTCACAGCACATGGCTAAGCCACAGTCTCTGGTCCCTTAGGTAATGTGGGGGAACCCTGGGGGTCGTTCCCGGTCTCCACGTGGTCTCTGGGTCTAGGTGTAGCAAGGGTGGACCCTGGGGTACTGGGAGCTGCTGGTAGAGCCTCTGTGGGGCTTGTGTCTGCTGGAGGAGTAACCTGGGTGCTTGGGGCTGTTGGCTGAGTCTCTGGGGTAATCCCAGCAGTAACATCAGGTCTCCGTGGTACTGGGGAAACTGCTGCTGGGGGAGTGACAGTAGCGGTGTCTGCTTTCCCTAGCTCTGGAGTGGTCGAGAATTCTGTACATACGTGTCGATCGGGAGCACGATTTGCAGAGATCCTTCCACCCGTGCTTGTAGTGGCCCTTTTCTGATCGGACCGGGGTTTAGAATCGGCGGCGCCTGTACCAGCAAACCCACGGGCAGGCAGGGCTCTTGGCTGTTTCTTACCTGCCCTATCGTACTTCTGTGGTCTTCCCCGCATTCCACCACAATTCCAGTACAGGGGTCCCTTGCCGTCTCTGTCCTCGGATGCACGTGCGTGCTGGTCATCCCCGGATTCCATTCCTCAGGAAGAGTCTCCAGGTGGTCGGGAATGCGCGTTGGAGCAGAAGCAGCTTCCATCCTAGTAGCTATGATATTAGTTTATTAAATTGTACTGACAATAACCACACCAGCAATGCAAGTATAAGACAGCTTTAGTAAACTAATTATTTACACTAAGAGGCCTTGTCTCTCTGCAAGAGAAACCTGGAAGGCTAGACTGTAGCTCTGGACTGCTTTATATACAAGTGATGACCCTTGGTGACCTAGTGGTGTAATTACATATCACCACACATTGACACTTTACTGATGTCATCCCAGTATTAAGAGACCTGGCTGGCCAGGTCTAGACTTGCCAGGGTTTCATGGGTGAGATTTGATTCCCAAAATCTAGTACTCATCATGGTCGATTCACAGTTTTTGTTCATACTACCTGCATCGACCCAACCATCTCACAGTAAGGTAAGGTAAGGCAGGAGGTTTGACCTGTTCAAATGCTTCCTGAGAACTGGTATAACCTACAGTTGGTAGAAGTTGAAATCAATTGCTGGTGTTTTCTGATAGTTTGTGTTCTCTTCGTCTTTATTCTTGAATTTTATTGTTTTGAAAAACCTTTCCCTTCTCCCCCTTCCCTCCTAAAGCCAGGCATTCTTTCAGGGATGCACTCCAGTATTGCTGTTGAAAGGCATTTCAAATCGTCTTTTATTTGTCTAGAGATCAAGGCATAGTCACAAGAAAAGAAAGCATTTGGATACTGTGGGCAGAAGGAATAAAACCAGCTTGCTTTCATTATCATTAACTCTCTGTTCCAGGATGAAAAAGAAGTGGAAAATATTTTTGACATGCCTCCATCATGGGCTCAGCAAATTGTCATTCCTGCTAAAGGTAAATGAGTCAGCCCTAAACTTGGGATATATGGTATTTTCAAAAGTAAGGGTACTTTTTAAAAAAAATGTCAGTCAAATTTAATTAGAGGCAAATTTTGTAAAACTGATTGACAATTTCATCACAATTTATTTGATTATGTGTTTCTCTAGCTTTCCAAAACTGAAGGTGGTACCAGATATATATAGAAACGAATGTAAGAACTTGGATTCAAATAACACCTTATCAATGCATATCATAATCAATTAAGTTCCTCTGAAGTACATTGAATTCATAAAAAAAATGTAGCTGTTAATCTATGCATAGCAAGGCCCCACAAACTGCAAATAATCAGAAGATACGAGTTTGAAAATGAGCACCACCTCAGTCAAAGACAGCTTCTGTTCTGCTGTTATCAGACTCTTGAACAGAACTTTCATTAGCAAAATAATGCTGTCCTTGCAATGTTTTAACCGAATTATTTTCTCTGCACTCAGTTTTTTTTTGGCATGACCTATCGTACCTAATTATGGGTTGACTTGCCTGGATAGCAGACAAAACAAAGTATTTTGCTGTCCACATGACAAAAGACAGTTCAGTTCAATTCAATTCAATTTCAATCAATTCAACAACATTGGGGCCTTCTTTTTGCTTGGTGAGAACAGGATAAGCCAGCATGAGCCAGGAAGAACTGATGAATAAGTACCAAGCATGGCATCTATCTGGGAGTTATAACCTGGAACAACGGTTTAGCTTCATGG
Source organism: Narcine bancroftii (assembly GCF_036971445.1). Taxonomy (NCBI): domain Eukaryota; kingdom Metazoa; phylum Chordata; class Chondrichthyes; order Torpediniformes; family Narcinidae; genus Narcine; species Narcine bancroftii. The sequence goes on from NC_091470.1 coordinate 79,498,245, forward strand.
ATAGTAATGTCCCTTGAGACAGAAGAATGTGGGTTCAATACTATTCAAGTTGACATAAACGTTCTCATGCTTTCATTGAAGAAAACCTAAGTATTCTCTTGATTTTCTAATTGCTATTGCATTCCAAAAGTAATGGATTGGTCAGAGAGTGCTTTGGAATGTTCCAAGAAAATTATCACATTTTGTATAACTTTTATATTATAAAAATGATAGCATGGTTAGCATGGCAGTTAGCGCAAAGCTCTTACAGTGCCAGTGACCCAGATTTGCATCCAGCACTGTCTGTAAGGAGTTTGTACATTTTCCTCGTGTCTACATGGGTTTCCTCCCTTCTTTAAATCATGCGGGGGTTGTAGATCAATTGGGTTTTACTGGACAGCACAGGCTCGTGGGCCAAAAGGGCCTATTATCATGCTATATGTCTCCAAAATAATGTTCATTATATTTTTTATTTCTACTGGACATAGTTGGTGTAGGTTCTGATCAAACTCATCTGTAGGTTCAGCTTGAGGGACAAAATCTGATCAAACTCATTCCTTGTCCTAGAGCATTAATAGTTTGCTCTTCAGTCCTCAGTACAATCATATTTAGTGCAATTTGTGTCAAATGGAAGTGTCATAATGCAGTTGATGTTCACTTGGAGTACTGCACATTACAAATTACTTCAGCTTAGCTTGAATTAAATAAAGTAATACAGATTTCAACACATCACCTTAAAATGTGATGCTGCTTTGCTTCCAGCAGCCACAAGCAAATTAGAGCTTATAAAATCTACCTGTTCCATCCATATCTGTCTAAACATTACTAGTATAGTGACGACATACCAAGAATGACAACTCCAAATTGCAGAGACGAGAGCCCTGCCAACTGGGAAGTATGTTAAGTGATGTTTCTTCAAAAATAATTGTGTGCCAGCCCCAGAATGCAGTCTTCTCCAATTAACCAAAGATCACTTGGACTGAAGGAGTAATTAATGAGAGCTTTTCATGGTCTTCCCTGGTAAAATTGGTAATCAAATCATCAAAATGGCAGCCTTAAATTTATTATTGCCTCCTACTTAAAGAAGAGAAGCTCAGAATCAATGCAATCACAGAAATCCCTTTCAATGCTAAGCACAATGAGATTAGAGTCTGTCAATTGAACGTTACAGGTCTTTTGCATGTCAAGTGCATCTACCTGATAAAATTACCAAGAACCAATTACCTTGATGTTATAATGTGAAGGAAAAGCATATTGTTCACAACAAGCAATAGTAAGATCTGTAAGTTGCACACTTGCTACGTACTTGCATCATGCAAAATTCACTTGGAAATAAATGAGAAAGAGCAAATCACTAATTCATTAACTTTTCCTTGCCACTCTTTTATGTGGTAGTAAGTACAGAAGCAGGACGTGAAAGGGGAGCCCAGCTGGCCTGGTACATTTAATGTTGAGCAACAATGGAAAGATATCAAGGTCTTGGCAAGAGAACAGCTGAAATTCATGGGAATGGAACATGAATGAGAACCTTAGATGTAAAGATTAAAGTTTGTTCTCCTTATTGCAATAACATTGACGGGGAGGTATAAGGGAGGTATTCAAATGGAGTAAAAACCCTTTGTTAGCAAAGGTAAAGATACATAACTGGTGTTTCGGGCTTGAGCCCTTCATCAAGATATGAGAAAATGCTGGCAGGCGTCCTTACAAAAGAGTAGGGGGAGTGGGGTTGGCAAAGGTGGCAGATGATAGGTGGAGAAGGGAGGGAGGGAACAGCAGCAATGAGAGGGAGGAGGGATGGCTGGGTGATTGAGAAGGAAGGGAGGGAAAACTGGAAAGACAAGAAAGACAAGTAACGATGAACAGGTTTAATAGAAACCTCAATGAGTTCTGCACATGCTGCGAGCTGAAATTGTCTTCCATTGCTTCTGCCTCCAGGCTCACTTTCATGACTGTGACTCTCCACTCCCTCCACCCATGTCCCCTTCTCCTGCTTCAAGCCTTCTTACCCTTCCTGGACACCTCGTCCTGGCCAGCTGCCCACTCTGGACCTCTTTATTTCCAACTGCTGCCGAAACATCAACCACCTCAATTTTACCATCCCCTTTTTGTATTCCATCCTCACCTCCTCAGAATGCTCAGTCCTCCATTCTCTTTGCAACAATCCCAACCTCACTATCAAACCCACAGACAAGGGTGCAGTTGTGGTCTGGCACACTGATCTCTATCTTGCCAAGGCCAGTTGACAGCTCTCAGACACATCCTCCTATTGACCCCTTCCACAGAACCCTACCTCTAAACATCAAGCCACTGTCTCCAACTCCATCAACTTCATCACCTCTGGTCACCTCCCTCCCTTGGCCGCCAACCTCGTCTCCCATCCTTTGTCTACTTTCTACCAAAGATACACAAACCCAACCATCCATGCAGACCCATTGTTTCTGCCTACTCTTGCCCCACCAAACTAGTTTCATGTTACCTTGACTCTATCTTTTCTCCCCGGTTCAATCCCTCCCCACCTACCTCTGTGACATCTCACATGCCCTCCATCTCATCAATGACTTCAGATTCCCTGAACTGGAGTGCCTCATCTTCACGATGGATGTCCAATCCCTTTATACCTCTATCCCCCACACAGAAGGTTTGAAAGCACTTTGCTTCTTCCTGGACCAAAGGCCTGACCAGTCCCTCCTCCACCTGGCTGAACTTATTCTCACTCTAAATAACTTCTCCGACTTCCTCCAAATCAAAGGAGTAGCCATGCGTACCCCATGGGTCCCAGCTACCCCTGCCTATTTGTGTGCTTTATGGAGCAATCCATGCACCAAGCCTACACAGGTAAGACCCCTCAACTCTTTTTCCAGTATATCCTTTCAAACCGCATGGATGCGCCTTTGTTCTTTAGTGATTAAAAGCATATTGGCTTCTCAACCTCAGTCTTTGAGTAATTGATGGTGCACCAACTACATTTCCTCACACCCTATCCCCTGCAAAGATTCCATCCCCTTCTCTCATTTCTCATCTGTTTCCAACATGAGGTCTTCCAGTCCAGAACTTCCAAAATATCTGCCTTCTTCTAGAAACGTGGCTTCCCCTCCACCACTATCAACTCAGCCCTCACCTGCACCTCCTCCATTTCCCACTCATCTGCCCTGACCCCTCTGCCACCAGGTGCAACAAACATGGAATTCCCCCTCATCCTCACCTACCACCCCACCAGCCTCCGCATCCAACACATTATCTGCCAGAATTTCGGTACAGGCCCCACCTCTCCTCCCTTCTCAGCTTTCCGCAGGGACCACTCTTTTGGTAATTCCCTCGTGCACTCATCCCTCCCCACCCATAGCACCCACACCTCCTCCCTCACCTCAGTCTGGGGCTCCTAAAGGTCCTTTCAAGTGAAGCAACACTTGACATGTACATTTGCAGGATTGATCTAATGCATCCAGTACTCCCTTTGTGGCATTCTCCACATCAGAAAGACCAGTCATAGATTGGGAGATCACTTTGCTAAGCAATTCCTCTTCATCCACAACAACAGCAACTTCACAGTAGCCAACACATTTTCTCATACCTTGAAGAAGCCTGACGCATTGGTTAATGGATCTTTACCTTTGCTATATAAAGGACACTGTTTGACCTGCTGAATTTCTCCAACATTTTATGTTTTTTACTTCAAACCATGGTGTAAATTTTTGTGATTTACTTCAGATAAATGTTGGACACGGATTTAAGATAATTTTACAATGGAACCAATTGCTGTAGAGGAGACTTTTTTATTCTGCAAATTGTTATAATCAAGCTTGCAATGTCTGAAAGGGTGGTGAAACTAAATTAGCAAATAACCTTTAAAAAATTAATTGGATAAATAAGTAAAAGTGAATATATATATTTTTAAAAAATATATAGATATTTATTTATTTGTTTGTTTTATATCTCTCATTTATTTATGGGGTTCAACTATTACATTGTTACTACTTTTAAGAGGCTGAAATGCACAGTAGAATCCAAAGTAGTATATCAGTACCAGAAGTCCAAATGATCTCTAAATTAAGCAAAAACACAATGAGTTAAAATAATAATGGAGTCTGCGCATCAAAACACATATCCTACCAAGTAACAAAAGAGTAAAACACGAAAGTTGGCAGACACTGTGTTTGAAGTAAAAACACAAAGGGTTGGGTGGTGGTGGTGGGAAGAGAGGGAGAACTCAAAGGAAAAGATGAGGGTTTATTAGGGGGAGGTGTGAGGGGATAGGGAAGGCTGAGGAGTAGTGATGGTGGTGAGGGGGGTGGGGGGAATGAGCCTGTGGGATCTAGCAGCGGAGGTATCCAAGGTGTCAGCCTTGTGGAGGTTAAGGTTGGTATGGGAATTGTTGAGGGAATTGGCATGATTGCTGGAATGGGGGTTGTTGGGACAAAGGTAGCTATCTGTTGTCAGAGGTGTCAGGAGCTCTGGTCTGTGAACAGGGTAGGAAATCTGCATCAAAGATTTTGGGAGCTCTGATCTGCGGCAGCCAGGGCCAAGGTCTGAGTTCACAACTGAGGCATCAGGAGTCCCTATTGGCAGGTGGCGAGGCTGAGAAAAGAGTTTGTGTCTGAAGCGATAGGAGTTCTGGCCTGTGGACAGCCGGGGCTGAGATGAGAGTCCTCAACCGAGGCGTTGGGAACTCCAGTCAGCGGGTGGCCAAGCAGAGGTGAGAGTTCATGACCAAGACGTTGGGAGTAAGGTGTAGCTCTTAGAAATATTTTCCCACACTTTCTCTTTTATTTGTATCCATCACACTCAACAGACTAACTTAGTGAAATCTGTTTAAAGGTTGTAGCGGATGCTACACAAATAGAAACACACTACTGAACACGGTGGGGGTTTCAAGTGAACAGTTTATTCAAACTTTGCGCGTGTCCTTTAAGGGTGGCGTGAGCTCCACTCCCGCGCTGGCGATGACGTCATCACGTTCACCCAAGGTGCACGCTTTGGCCTAACCCACAGGGCACTGAGGTCCCCCGACAGCACCATCTTCCCACGGCTGCCTCGCTGGTGTGGCGATACAAGTGGGGCCGGTTCGCCACGAGCGATGTGCACCACCACACAAACCCCTCCCCCAGAACCAGCTTACACGTATTGCTGCTTCGGCAGCCGACTTCGTCATTTCAGTTGGGCCATCAGTACTAGCTGGCTAAGTGTGCTGCCTTGAGTCTGTCAACTGTGAATATCTCCTCCCTGACCCCAATGCCCAATGAGAATGACTTGCCTGAGCATTTCAGGACTTTGTAGGGGCTCTCGTAAGGGCGCTGCAGGCCGCGGGATGTGGGCCTTGCCGGACGAAAACGAAATCAGTCGTGGCCAATTCTTTGGGATGCAAGACGGGCGGCTGCCATGATGAGGGTGCTAGTGAGACGAGCTTGCCTCGCCAGTAAAGTCTGATTCTCGCTCGCAGAACCAGTGCTTGGGCCAAAGAACTCCTGGGTAATGACAAGGGTGCGCCATAGACCAGTTCTGCAGACAATACCTGTAGGTCTTCCTTCAGGGCTGTTCTGATGCCAAGTTCGTCTGCCAAGTTGGGGCCAGTAAGGCGACCCATGAGAGCTGACTTGAGGTGCTGGTAGAAACGGTCCATTAGACCATTGGCCTGGGGATAGTATGCGGTGGTATGGTGGAGCTTGATCCCTAGGAGGTTCACCAGCTGCAACCAGAGGGCGGATGTGAACTCGGCACCCCTGTTGCTTGTCATGTGTGCCGGAATGCCAAACCTGGCGATCCAGTGGGCGAGTAGATTTCAGGCGCAGGACTTGATGGAAGTGTCTCTCAGCGGGATGGCTCCGGCACCTTCATCGTGCTGTTGACCACAGTTAACAAGTAGCGGGCATCCCTGGACACCGGTAAGGGGCCCATGATGTTGATGTGTATGTGTTCAAACCTCTTGGTCAGGGAGTCAAAGTGCTGCACCGGGGCCTTGACAAGGCGCTGGACTTTGGAGGCTTGGCACTGCATGCAGTTTCTCACCATCTCAACTAACTGTTTCTTGAGGCCATGCCACATGAATCGTTCTGCCACCATGTGCACCGAGGTCTTGACCGAGGGGAGAGCCAAGTTGTGGACCATGCTGAAGCTCTGCGGCCCCCATTGTAGTGGGACTAGTGGGCGCGGCAAGCCGGTGGAGACGTCACAGAGCAGCATGTCAGGACTGTCTAGCAATTTGTGGTCCTCGAGTATGAGGCCCGTGATGGCGGTGCAGAAAGCTTGTGTTTCTGCATCTTCCTTCTGCACCTGCGCTAGCTGGGCGTAATCCAAGCCGGGGGATAGGCTGTATTTGGTGGGCCTTGAGAGCACGTCTGCAACGACATTGTCCTTACCTGCTCAGTGTCGGATGTCGGTGATGAACTCCGATACGTAGGACAGGTGTTGCTGTTGGTGCACTGACCAGGGATCTTTGGACATGGTGAGGGCCTGAGTGAGCAGTTTTTGGTTGGTGAAAACGGTGAATGGCCTGCCCTCCAGTAAGTACCAGAAGTGTCTGATGGCCAGATACAGGGCCAGCAGCTCCCTGTCGAAGGCACTGTATTTTAGTTCCGGGGATGGAGGTGCTTGCTGAAGAACGCAAGTGGGTGCCACTGGCCATTGACTGATTGCTCCAGGACGCCCCCGATGGCCGTGGCCAAAGCGTCCACTGAGAGTGTGGTGTGGGTGTCAGGCTGTGGGTGGGCCAGTGGGGTGGAGTTCGCCAGGGCGTCCTTCGTCGCGTTGAAAGCATTCTTGGCCTCTTCCGTCCACTACAAGGTCTTATTCTTGGCGGTGATCAGTGCGAACAATGACCGGATTATGCAAGCCGCCCCCGGGATGAAGCAGTGGTAGAAGTTGACCATCCTGGTGAATTCCTGAAACCTTTGAGGGTGTCAGGCTTCAGGAACTGCCGTATGGCTGCAACCTTCTCGGGTGCTGGGGCAGCTGCAGAGATGGAATGGCCCAGGAAATGCAGGGCCTCCTTGCTGAACTGATACTTGGCCATGTTGATGGCAAGGCCGAACTCTGCCAGGTGAGCAAATAGTGCACAGAGATGGACTTTGTGTTCATCGTGATCCCGACTAGTGATGAGGATGTCGTCAAGATAGATAAACACGAAATCCAGGTCTCTGTCAACTGGTTCCATCAGCCGTTGAAATGTCTGGGCTGCGTTTTTAAGGCTGAAAGGCATCTGCAGAAACTCAAATAGGCTGAACGGGCTGATGATGGCGGTCTTGCCGATGTCGTCGGGATGGACTGGGATTTGGTGGTACCCCTATATCAGGTCAACCTTTGAGAAAACTCGGGCGCCATGCAAGTTGGCTGTAAAGACCTGTATATGCAGGATGGTGGTCGCGTCATTGAGGTGATGGTAGTCCCCGCATGGGCGCCAACCCCGGGAAGCCTTCGGGATCATGTGGAGGGGGGAGGCCCAAGGGCTATCTGAACTGTGGACGATCCCCAGCTCCTGTAGTCGGGAGAACTCCTCCTTTGCCAGTTGTAGCTTCTCAGGGGGGAAAATGCCTGCCTTTGGCATGGAGGTGGGGCCTGGGTCAAAATGTGGTGGCGGATTCCATGTTGGGGCTTGGCAGAAGTGAACTGTGGCAGCAGGATGGTGGGGAATTCATTGAGTATGCAAGAATACTCGTCCTTGAAGGCGCTGATGGAAGCTATTCCTGGGTCACACGTGTTTGTGGAATCGAGGTGGACGGATTGGCAAGTGCGGGCATGTACCAACCGCTTGCCTTTGATGTCCACCAACAGGCTGTGTGCGCGGAGGAAATTGGCTCCCAGCAGTGCTGTGCACACCGTGGCCAGTATGAACTTCCAGTGAAACCTGTCCTTGCCAATCTGGAACGGTGCTGAAAGTCTTGATGGAGGATCTGTTGGCTGTCCTTAGAGTTGGGCCTTGTGCACGGATGTGAGTCTCGAGGGCAGTCAGGAGAAGAACGCTCAGTTCTGCTCCAGTGTCTACCAGGAAATGCTGGCCACTGGACTTATCGATCACATGCAGGAGGCTGTTAGTGCAGCCAGCTGTTGCACCCATTAACGGCGGCTGGCCAGGTTGTTTTCCTGAAACGAACAGGACTGCTTGCACTTGCGGGCTTGGGCCCACTAGCATTGATGGTAGAAGCACCAGATGGGGTGGTACTCTTCCAGTTTGAGCTTGGGGGGGGGGCGCATGCAGCCCACAGGGTCCTGGGCAGGTAACCTGGCTGAGGGTGGCCTTGTTTCCTCATTTGGTCCGCCAGAGTACGTCTGCGTGGATCTGAGAAATCCTCATCTGCCAGCAAGAGGTGGATGTCCTCCGGCATCTGCTCAAGGAAGGCCTGTTCGAACATCAAGCAGAGTCTGTGGCCCTCTGCTAGTGCGAGCATCTAGTCCATGAGGATAGATGGGGTTCTGTCGCTCAGACCATCCAAGTGTAGGAGCCTGGTGGCACGCTGCTGATGGGATAAGCCGAAGGTCCCGAGGAGGAGGCTTTTGAGAGCAAGGTATTTACCTTCCTCTGGTGGGTTGTGGATCAGGTCATCCACCCTGGCACGGTTTTTTTTTAAATTTATTTATTTGAAAAATTATTAGTAATCATACAAAGTACAGACCATAACAAAATTTTTTTAAAAAGAAAAAAAAATTAAAATTAAGACTAAAAAATAAAATAAATCAAAGTACATCTAAATGCATATAGTGACCACTTTTTAACAAAAAAAGAATAATTATCATGCAAAACATATGTAATTTTTTCCATAATAATACAAGCTTTCATTTCATTATACTATCGCATTATATTAATCACTGTATTATCTTTCCATGTACTTGCTATACATTTTTGAGCTACAGACTGCTAAATATACAAATGCAATTTGAAATTTATCCAACCTCAATCCCTTTAAAGGAATCATATAACCCAATAAAAAAATAGATGGATCTAATGATAATTTAAATTATACAATTTTTCCAAAATTAGCTTAATTTCTTCCCAAAATGGTTGTACATATGTACAGGACCAAACAGAATGTAAGAAGTTCCAACTCATGTACCACATCTAATACAAGAATCTGAATTACTAAAGCCATATATTTTCAATTTCTCAGGTGTTAAATATAACTGATGTAAAAAATTATAATTAACCATTCCATATCTCACATTTGTCAATCTAGTAACACTATCATGACACATATCCGTCCAATATTCTTCAGGAAAAACAAAATTTAAGTCATTTTCCCATTTGAGCTTAGATTTCTCCCATTCAGGTTTATACATATTATCTTGTAATACTTGATACATAACAGAAATATAGCCCTTTTTAGGTATAGAAGAAATCAAAGACTCGAATTCTGACAATACAGGTAAAATCATCTCTCTACCATACATACTTTTTTATCAACAATTGAAGTTGATAATTAACAAATAAAGAATTTTCAGCAATATCAAAACGCTCTTTCAGTTGAGTAAAAGAAAGAAACTGACCTTCTACAAAACAATCCTGCAATGTTTTTATACCTTAAAATCCCAATTCTTTAAATGACTATTAAATAATGAAAAAGGAATAAGCTGATTATATAATGGCATTAAAATAGATAATTTACCCTTTGATCCTATAATCCTATAATATTATTCTTGTTTATAATCTTATAGATGTTTTAATATTGGCACATTATATTCCCGTAATAAATTTATATTCCACCAAAATATAAATTGATGTATTGCAGTTTTAGAGGTACATGCTAACTCAACTTTAGCCCAACTTGGAGGCCGATCCAAATCCATCAAACCACTAATAAATTTAAGTTGGGCTGTTTCATAATAGTTCTGAAAATGAGGTAATTGTAATCCATCTAATGCATACTTCCAAGTAAGTTTATTTAATGCCTCCCTTGGTAATTTACCTTTCCATAAAAATTCCCTAGTGACTTTCTTTAAGTCCTGAAAAAGTTCCTTGTAAGAGAACATGGTATTGATTGAAACAAATATTGAATACATGGAAAAATATTCATTTTAATACAATTAACCCGACCAATTAAAGTTAATGGAAGGTCCTTCCACTTAATTAAATCTGCTTTAATCTTTTTCAATAATGGAACATAATTTAATTTATATAAAGATTGATACTCAGTATTCACAATTATTCCTAAATATTTAATTTCATCTGACCATTTCAAATTAATAACATTTTTATAAACTGAATAATCTCCTTCACCAACCGGTAAAATTTAACTTTTATTCCAATTAACTTTATATCCAGATAATGATCCATACTGTAATAAACATTCCTGTAAGTGTGGCAAAGATTGTTCCGGATTTGTTAAATATATCAAAACATCGTCTGCAAATAAATTAATCTTATACTCTTTGTCCAGAACTCTCATCCTTTGTATCTGTTCATTTTGCTGTATTAATTGAACTAATGGTTCAATGACCAACGCAACCGGGCTGGTGACAATGGACAACCCCATCGGGTAGATCGTGTCAATTTAAATGATGATGAAACTTGTCCATTTGTCACCACCCTAGCAGTCGGGTTTGTATATAAAACTTTAACCCAACCAATAAAAAAGGGGCCAAATTTAAACTTTTCCAAAACCTTAAATAAAAAGTCCCATTCGACCCTATCAAAAGCTTTTTCCACATCAAGTGTGGTTAGGTTGCTGCCAGTATGCATTGATCAAACTAATTAATTGAAGAATGTTATCTGAAGCATGTCTATTTCTAATAAAACCTGTTTGATCTACATGTATCAATTTAGGTAAATATTTAGCAAGCTGATTTGCTAACATTTTAGCTATTATTTTATAGTCCACATTCAATAAAGAAATAGGTCTATACGAAGACATCTTTAACAGATCTCTATCTTTCTCTGGAATTACAGTAATTAAAGCACTAGAACAAGATTCTGGTAAGTTATAATGTTCAGTCACTTGTTGTATACCTTTCCAAACACTGAAGATAAGTCTTCATAAAAAAACTTTATAAAATTACACCGAAAACCCATCATCACCTGGTGACTTACCATTAAGCATTTCCAACATAGCAGTCTTAATTTCTAAATCTGTAAACGGAGCTTCCAAATCTATAATATCCTCTTCTTCTAAAGCTGATAACATTAATGTAGATAAAGAAGAATCAATAGATCTATTGTCCCATCTCCCTTCAGAAGTATATAATTTTTTATAAAATGAATAAAACTGGTCATTGATTTCCTGAGGTTTATAGGTAACTATTAAATTCTTTTTAACAGCATTAATAACTCTTGAGATCTGTTCCTTCTTTAACTGCCATGCAAGTACTTTGTGCGCCTTCTCATCCCATTCATAATATCGTTGCTTAGATAGATTAAGTAAACATTCAAATTGATAAGTCTGTAACGTATCATCTTCTTTCTTCTTCTTTGGCTTGGCTTCGCGGACGAAGATTTATGGAGGGGTAATGTCCACGTCAGCTGCAGGCTCGTTTGTGGCTGACAAGTCCGATGAGGGACAGGCAGACATGGTTGCAACGGTTGCAAGGGAAAATTGGTTGGTTGGGGTTGGGTGTTGGGTTTTGTATCTTACCGCAGTTTCAATTTAGTCAAAGCTATTTCCTGATCTTCTGACACTCTTTTCTGAAATTCCTTCTCCAGTTCATCGATCTGCTTTTCTAATTTAAGACTTTCAGCCATATACCCTTTCTTAACTTTAGTAGTATAACTAATTATTTCTCTTCTTAAATAAACTTTTAACGCATCCCATAATACAAAATGACTTTTAACTGAATTAGCATTTTCAATTAAGAAAAAATCAATCTGTTCCTTAACAAAAGCAACAAACTCAGGTTTTTTCAACAGCATTGTATTAAACCTCCATCTATAGGATGGATGTACTACCTCCGAATTTTCATAAGAAAAAAATAATAAAGAATGATCTGATATAACTCTACTCTTATATTCTGCCTGCAATACCTTCCCTTGTAAATGTGCCGATATTAAAAAAAATCTATTCTAGAAAATAAATTATGTTGGGAAGAATGAAAAGAGAAATCTTTCTCTGTAGGATTAATCCTTCTCCAAATATCGACCAAATTTAAATCTTTAATTAAAGCCCCAATTTGTATCACCCACCATCTTTGATTTTCTAATACATTTTGGGGATTTATCCATCAAAGGATCCAAAACACAATTGAAATCCCCCCCCCCAACTAGAATATTTTCATTAGTTTGACTTAATAACAAAAAAGCATCTGAAATAAAACATTCATCATCTACATTAGGTGCATAGATATTAAGGAAAGTCCAAAGTTCATTAAAGATTTTACAGTCCACTTTTAAAACCCTCCAAGCATTCCCCTCTACAGTCTGTAACTCAAAAGATAAATTCTTATGAACTAAAATCGCTACACCTTTTGCCTTAGAATTACATGAAGAAAAAAAAACATGACCAACCCAATCTCTTTTCAATTTCAAATGTTCTTTTTCAGTCAAATATGTTTCTTGTAAAAAAGCAATATCAATTTTTATTTTCTTAATATAAGCTAAAACTCACTTTCGCTTAATTGGATTATTTAATCCTTGAACATTAAAAGTTGCAAATTTCAAACTAGACATTTTAATAAACTAACAATATAATCACTTATATTGCTCTCCTACTAATAAAAAAAATCCACTCTCCCTCCCCTAATATGATAGAAAAAGTTTATATAAAAAGGAATACAATTAATTCCCCCCAAAAAAGAACTACCCAAAGGTAGTAATTCCCTAAAAAAACTGGGTGTGGTAAACCCCACCGGAGGCAGATGACTATCAAAGATATCAGTGCCATCTACCTCCCCCCAACCAGAAATACAATATATATAATAATATAATTCAACATCATAGAAATATTCAGCCCTGTGACTCCAGTCCCAAAGATTGGTTTGAATCTTCAACATCAATAAGACTGTGTGTCAAAACCTCCTTCTTCCCATCTTTTCCATTCCCATTCTTTCAATTCTGTCCATTTCCATTTCCATTGGCCCTTTTAGGTGATGATGGCGAGACTCTTCCCTGACCATGTAAATCTGGTAATGAATTAGCAAAAACCAATGCATCATGATCATTCTCAAAAAATTGAGACTGATAATTGCCACAAAAAACCTTCATCACAGCTGGGTATCGGAAAGCAAATTTATATCCTTTCCACCACAACACATCTTTAGTCGAATTGAACTCCCGTCGACATCTAATAATTTCTTGATTCAAATCATCACAGAAGAAAACTATTATTCTGAATCATCATTGAAGCTCGACTTTGTCTTGCCTTCTGTACCGCCAACCGCAAAATCATTTCTCTATCCTGATATTTCAGGCACCGAATTAAAACTGCTCCTGATGGTTCTCCCGGTAACGGTTTCCTCCTTAACGCTCTATGTTCCCTTTCCACTACTAAACCACCCGTAAAGAACTCTTTACCCAACATCTCAGGGATCTAGTTCTTAAATTTTTTTATTGGATCTGCACCTTTAACATCTTCCAGAAGGCCCACAATTTTTACATTATTTCTCCGACTTTGATTTTCCAATGAATCAATTTTTTTCAATAAATCTCTGTTCTGATTTCCCCAATCCATGACCGAATCTTCCACTTTTTTTGTTTTATCTTTATTATGTACAACTTGCTCTTTACATTCAGAGAAAGCTGTCTCAAGCTTTTTAAAAATTTCTTGTACTACATCTACTGAAGTAAGGCATTTATTAACATCTCTCTTAAGTGTAGGTATATCTTCAGAGACATTAAACATTGCAGATTGCATTTGAGTCATTTGATGAGACATAGTATCCATATGGTAAGCAATCCCTTCCAGCACAGTAAAAATAGAGTTCAGTCCGGATTCCAGTCCCACATCTTGAGACCCACCTTCTACAAGCTTCTCCTCCAATTGTTCCTGTGAACTGGCCATGAAAGATAAGTCTTCTTCTTGTTGCAGCATTATCAGGGCTTTTCCCATGCGGCTGCAGGTCTGGACACCCGACGACGGCACACCGACCACATCGGGGCGCCGCCGCTCAGGCCCCCCCCGGACCACACATGCTCCAATAAATCGTTAACCCTGGAAGCACCATGAATGCCCGGCAGGGCCAGGGGCTGCACAGGGGTGGTCTCCAGCGCCTTCCTGCGCATCCCTGACTCCCCTGATGGCAGCGTGGGCCCAAGGGCTCTTTGTTCAGTCGGGTCGTCCACGCGCCCAACATTGCGAACGCGCGGGTCAACGTAATACTTAGCCTAGCTGGAGTTCTCTGTGACTTGGAAGTTCCCGACGGCAACTCCGTGGTTCCAACTGGACAGGTAAGCCTCAATTCTTCAGCACTTTTAAAAAATAGTTTTTACTGTAGTTGAGTCTTAGGTTTTTTAATATTAGCCGCCATTATAGACAACTAATATACTTAGAAGCAGAAATAAAACGTTTATATACTTAGATTAAAGTTTAAAAACAGGTGTTTTAAAAAACTGGCTGGGGAGGATTAGGACCACACGTCTGCCCTCTACGCCATCTTGCCACGGCCCCCCGGCATGGTTTCTTCATCGAACATGCTAACAACATGGTAGTATCGTGGCGTCTGAGTTGATGTGTCTGAGGTGAAACTGCACCTCTGCTTGCCCAAACCAAGTGCAATGCGTCCAGAGGGGGGAGTTTCACTGCGACCACGTTGGCTGCTATTGCGTCCATATCGGGAGGCCAGAAAACTCTCTAGACTCACTGGGGTTACCAATGTAGTGGCTGCTACACAAACAGAAACACACCACTGAACACAATGGGGCTTTCAAGTGAACTGTTTATTCAAACTTCACGCATGCTGGCAGTGATGTCATCACGTTTGCCTGAGGTGCGCGCTTTGGCCAAAGCCACAGGGCATTGAAGTCCCCTGACAGTGCCATCTTCCTGCAGCTGCCCCACCGGTGCGGCGATACAAGCGGGGTCGGTTCGCCACAAGCGATGTGTGCCAGCATAAGGTCATCATTACAGTATATTACCATTACCAGTAATTACTGTAATAATGTGCACATGGCCGCTAACATACACGTACCATACCTGCTCACACCTTTAAACACAATTTCAGATTCTTGGTTATGTACAGGTACTTGCAGCTGTTGATCTGTAATCTGTGAAGAACTGGGATTTACTTTTATGTGATATGTGAAAAATTCCAGATTTTTTATCTAAAAATGGGGGTTGACTTTTACAATAGATCGACTTTTACCACAGTACATATGGAAGAAGTGGTAAAGCAGTGTAGCAATGTTTGGATAACTGATACAAATGGCCTGCTCCTGTGGTGTTTGATTTTGTAGCAAATTATTCTCACATGAGGAGCATGATCACGTGAAAATGTTAAAAAAAACTATCAAACTTAATATATATTTTTTTTCCTTCTTGAAGACATTGAAACACGCTGTCCAAATGGTGAGAAGATAATTCAGTATAAGAAGGCAAATTTAGAAAAGTATGCTCCATACTTGAACAAAGATGGGATGGTGAAACGACTGATTGAATACAAGGATATTGAATGTAAGTTTTAATTGCTGTTGTGTGTTTTCATCTCCTTTCTTTTTAAAACATGAAGGGAAATGTGAGTGGCTTGTGCTAGCAACCCAGTTTTTACCTTGGGATTGTATAGTAGAGTGCTGTTCAAATATTGTTGAGACATTATTCCTAAGTCAACTCAGTATTCGTCCATTGTTCATGTGATCCTGCTGTGCCAAGCAGGGTTGCAGTGGGATGGTTAGGACATCAACAACAGACCAGTAATGGAAACTGGGAACTTCCTCACCCAAATAACTCAATCCCAACAGAGTATCCAGCACAGTGGTGGCGGGGTTGGGAGAGCAGGTCATGGGTTGCTGTCTAATAATTTTTTATGCAAAACAGAAGCGTGCCAATTTGGACACTAATAAGCCAGCAGATGCTTCCACAATAGCTACAGCAATTTCACTTTACACATACAGTAATCAAAAATTTTCTGATGACTGTTAAATTATATAGATGGTGATTGATTTTCTTCCCATTTAACTGAGACACTTCAGCATGCAAAGAAATGAGTAAAAACCACGATAATTGTGCGAAGTCGACCTCCTGTTGCCTTATGAAAACAGCCAACATATTAGAAGACCTACCCCACCCCAGTACACTCTCTTCTCCCCGTTCCAATCAGGCAAAAGATAAGAGTTTGAAAACAATATCATCAGATTCAAGAACAGTATCTTCCCCATTGTTAGCGGACTATTGAACAGACACCTATTAGTAAAATGATGAGGTGCTTGCTCTGTTCTTTACTCAACCTTTTCTCTGTACTTTAGTTTTACTTTTGCACCACTTGTTGTGCTCAAAGATAGGTTGACTTGACTGGATAGAAACTCAGTACAAGGGACAATAAATAATTCATTTGCTTCATTTGAGAAAATTATTTGTGTAGTCTTAGTTCTTCAATAGAAAACATGTTTATGTGAGGTAAATAATACTATTCCATGAAGAAAACAAATTTAGTACCCAAACTTTTTAATATAATAGGTTTAAAAGAAGTCTGTAGTATTAATCACATCAATGAAAGTGAGTAGTAAAGGATAAAACATAGGTAGAATGAAAAGAGATTCAAAATTTTTCTGTCTATCATCCACAGGTACTTCTTTGGTGAAGGTGACAGAGTGGTATGCAAACAGAAAGGACATGCTGGAAAAAATTGAACGTAACATGAAAACTCGGACCATTACAGAGCACTTTAGAAATGGCCGACATCTGGCACTAAAAAGTGAGAGCAGCACAAAAAGTTTAGTAATAGGATACATGAAAGGTGTCTGTGGTTCATGAAGAATTAGACTGCTTTCTGTTCGATGAATTACATGACTAATCTCTGTCTTCACCATGGCTGTATCCTGTTTTTTTTTTGAAACTTTATTTATTAATTTTAACATATAAAGAGTCAGTAATTCACATACAAAAAAAATACAAAACGAAGTAATACAAATACAAAGTAACATAATTAATACAATACCAATCTCAAAATCTCCCCCTGACAACTAAAAACTAAGACTAAAAGAAAAGAAACTATTTTTAACCCCTAAACCCCCCCTCCCCACCCCCACAATAAAGAGTGAAGAATTAATAGTTAGTATAATAAGAGAAAAAAAAATTTTAAAAATCTTAAAAAGAAAATCAATATATATCTTTAAAAAAATATTAATTAAGTATTAATTATTAGTCCACAAAATTTTTATTATATAAAACTATATATAAAAAAAACAAAAACAAACAAAAAAACTTAAAACGAAAAAAAAGCCAACTAATAAAAAAAGGAAAGAAAAAAAAACATATATATAGAAAAAAAATATATAAATGAAAAGTTTTTTTTTTAAAAAGAGAAAAAAAAAGAAAAAAAAATTAATTCAAACTTATTTAAATTATATATAATCAATAAATGGAGTCCACTTTAACTCATAAAAAGACATCTTATCTTGTATAGAAAATGATATTTTTTCCATGACAAAATAAAACTTCATCTCTGAATACCACCTATCTGAAGACAATACATTTCTATTCTTCCAAGTAATCGCTATATATTTCTTAGCCACTGCCAATGCTAAATAAATAAAAGAAATCTGGTAATTATCTAATTCTAAATCAATCAACGGTTGCATATTCCCTAATAAAAATATATCAGGGTCTAATACAATATGAAGATTATATAGATTATTAAATACAGATTGAATATCTTTCCAAAATTGTTGTAACCGATCACACAACCAAACAGCATGTAAAAAAGTACCAGAAACCTGATCACAACGAAAACAAAAATCTGACTTACTAAAACCAAATTTTTTAAATTTTTCGGGTGTTAAATATAATTGATGTATAAAACTATAATTGATCATCGCCAGTCTAGCATTGATCAATTTTCGAACACTGTTACGACAAATTTCAGACCAATCTTCTTCAGTTATTGTTAAGCTTAAATCTTTTTCCCATTTCATTTTATCTTTATCCCAATCTATTTTACTTTCACATTCCAACAAAATACGATACAAGCCTGATATATAACCCTTTTTTGAAAATGAGAGCACGTATTTCTCAAAATCAGTTTCAGACAATAAATTCATTTGGCAACCACATACCTGTTTTACAAAAGATCTTAACTGATAATACACAAATATAGAATGACCACTTATATCAAATCTCTTTTGCAATTCTACAAAAGAACAAAAATGACCTTCTAAAAAAACAGTCAGATAAATTGTGTATTCCTTTCTCCTCCCATTGTTTCAAAATAGTATTAGATACCGTGAAAGGAACAAGTTGATTATTAAATAATGGTAATCTTCCCGACCACTTATTTTTCAATCCCATTTTATGTAATTTACTTGTCCATAAATTCATTAAATGTTTCAATATTGGTACATCATAAGTTCGTAACAAATTTTTATTCCATCGAAATAAAAATTCATTCAAAAATTTTTCAGAAATAACTGCCAATTCTATCTGTGCCCAACTAGGCGTTTCTTGTGTGGCCATTAATACGCTAAGAAATCTAAATTGAGCTGCTTCATAATAAAATTGAAAATTAGGTAGTCGTAACCCTCCAAATTGAAAATCCCACATCAATTTTTTCAACGCCACCCTAGGGAATTTTCCTTTCCACAAAAAATCCCTAATTACCTTATATAAGTCCTTAAAAAATCTTTTTTGTAAACAACAGGGAATTGATTGGAATAAATATTGTATACGAGGAAAAATATTCATTTTTATAGTATTAATTCTTCCTAATAAACCCAAAGGTAAATCTTTCCATTTAACTAAATCTGCCTTAATCTTCTTCATTAAAGGAAGATAATTAAGTGAATATAAGTTTTGGTAATCAGTATTAACATTAATTCCCAAATATTTAATTTGTTTCGTCCACTTCAAATTCGTAATATTTCTAAACATTGAATAATCATCTTTACTAATTGATAAAATTTCACTTTTAGTCCAATTAACCTTATAACCAGATAATTGACCATAAATCTCTAAAGAATCTTGAAGTGCTGGCAGAGAAACATCAGGATCCACCAAATACAGCAAAACGTCATCCGCAAATAAATTTATTTTATAATCTTCATTCAAAACTATCATACCTTTGATACTTTCATTCTGACGTATTAATTGTGCTAAAGGTTCAATAACTAAAGCAAACAAAGCGGGTGATAATGGACATCCTTGTCTAGTAGATCTTGTTAAATTAAAAGATTCTGAAAGCAAACCATTAGTAACAACTCTAGCTTTCGGGCCATTATACAAAGCCTTAATAATACCAATAAATGAGGGACCAAACGAAAACTTATCAAGTACTTTAAATAAAAACTTCCACTCTACTCTATCAAATGCCTTTTCTGCATCCAATGAAACCACCATTGGATAATTCTTCTGAGATTTAGATCTATTTATTAAAGTAATTAATCATAAAATATTATCCGAAGCATACCTATTTTTAATAAAACCTGTTTGATCACGATGTATTATCTTTGGTAAATACTGAGTTAACCTATTAGCCATAACTTTAGCCACTATTTTATAATCTACATTTAACAATGATATAGGACGGTAAGAAGCTACCTGTAAAGGGTCTTTATCTTTTTTTGGTATAACTGTAATTTTTGCATTAGAACAGGACTCAGGTAAATGAAAAGTATCATAAAGTTGTTGTATTACATTCTTAAATAAGGAAGATATATCAACATAAAAAGTCTTATAGAACTCAATAGAAAAACCATCTCCACCGGGCGTTTTTCCATTTGGCATATCTTTTATAGCCATTTCAATTTCATTATCCATAAAAGGTTTATCTAACTCCTGTCTATCTTCTTGAGTTAACTGTGGTAAATTAATATTTTTCAAAAAAGAGTCTATTACATCTTCTTTTATCTCTTTACATTCAGTCAAATAAAGTTTTTTATAAAAATTACAAAATTCATCATTAATTTCTTTTTGACTAAAAGTAATACCCGATTTATTTCTAATAGCTGATATAATCCTAGATAACTGTTCTTTTTTTAATTGCCAAGCTAATACTTTATGAGCTTTCTCACCCCATTCATAAAATTTATTTTTTGAACGATTCAACAGACATTCAAATCGATATGACTGTAACTTATTATACTTCAACTTTAAATTAGTTAATTGGATCTTTTGAAATTCAGTAGCTTTCTTTTGAAATTCTTTTTCACAGATTGTTATTTTCTTCTCCAAATCCTCAGTTTCTCTAACTCACTCTTTCTTCAATTTAGATGCATAACTGATAATTTGAGCTCGTAAAAAAGCTTTCATTGCATCCCACAAAACAAACTGATCAGAAACAGAATGAACATTATTAGCAATGAAATCCTCAATTTGTTTTTTCAAATAAACAATAAATTCTGGCTTTTGTAGTAACATAGTATTAAATCTCCATCTTAAAGTATGTTGTGTAACTTGAGAACTTTGATATTCCAATAATAACAATGAATGATCCGAGACTAACCTTGCCTTATAATCCACAGATATAACTTTATCCTGTAAATGTGCCGAAATTAAAAAATAATCAAGTCTTGAAAAAGAATTATGTCGAGAAGAATAAAAAGAAAAGTCTTTCTGTGTAGGATTAAATCTACGCCAAATATCAACTAAATTCAAATCTTTAATCATATTAGCCATATGTATCGCCATCTTTGATTTCTTAATTACCTTTGGATACTTATCCAATAACGGTTCTAATACCATATTTAAATCCCCCCCAATCATCACATTGGAATTAGCTTGTCCCAATAATAAAGATATTTCTGTAATAAAAGCAGAGTCTTCAACATTTGGGGCATAAACATCAATCAAAGTCCAAGCTTCATTAGAAATCATACAGTTCAACTTAAGTAGTCTTCCTCCATTTTTCTCCTCGTCTTGCAATTGAAACGGTAAATTCTTATGTACCAAAACCGCAACTCCTTTTGCCTTTGAATTAAATGAAGAATAGAAGACTTGTCCAACCCAATCCCGCTTAAGTTTCAAATGTTCTTTATCTGTCAAATGAATTTCCTGTAAAAAGGCCACATCTACTTTAAATTTTTTTAAATAAGCAAGTACTTTCTTACGCTTTATAGGATTATTCAAACCCTGAACATTAAGAGAAGCAAACTTAAATTTCGACATATCTTTCAACAATTAGAAAAAAAACCCCCAACTCTTACCCCTTTACCCTCTCTTAATACAATCAAAAAAAAGAAAAAAGAAAGGAAAAAAAAACCCCTTCACTCTTTAATCTGATAATACAAAAAAAAGAAAAGAAAAACCGGGTAGGAGGTTAAAAATACCTCCTCCCGTCTAAACCGCACAATGCGGTAACTCCCCAAAAAAAAATGGGTGTGAGGTAACTCACACGTAGCTGATGACTGCTGGAAAATACTGCCCATCCAGCCCCCTCTCCCAACCCCCATATCATATTAACATAATCATTATCTAAAACCATCTCCAGAATTTTCTTTTAATCAATTTAATCTCTACGGCTACCCTTATCTCCATCTCTTCTTGGGGATCATTTCCCTTCTTCCATCTCCAAATTTTTCTGAACAATTTTATCTCTCTTATCTCCCTTATCTCCATTTCTTCTTGAAAATCGACTCCCTTCTTCTGTCTCCACTCTCTTTGGAGACCGTGGTGGACTACGTCTTTCTTGAAATTGCATAATTGACAAAGATTGAGCAAAATCCATAGCCTCCTTAGGATTATCAAAAAATTTGGGTTGATAACCATCTTGAAAAATCTTCAATACTGCTGGATATCTAAATGTTGCTTTATATCCTTTTCTCCATAACACTTCTTTCACAGGATTAAATTCACGCCGTTGAAACATAACTTCTTGACTCAAATCCGGATAAAAGAAAACACGATTATTTTCGACCATCAAGGGGGATCTTCTTTGTTGTGCATTTCTTATAGCCGTGCGCAAAATTGTCTCCCTATCGCAATAATTTAAACAACGAACCAAAACCGATCTTGGATTTTGTCCTGAAAAAGACTTTCTTCTTAAAGCTCTATGGGCACGTTCCAAAATTAAACCGTCCGGGAACTTATCCCATCCTAACACCTGCGGGATCCATTCAGTAAAAAATTTTCTTGGATCCGGTCCTTCCATACCTTCTGGTAAACCAACAATTTTTATATTATTCCGTCTAGATTGATTTTCTAAATAATCAACCTTTTTCATCAGATTCTTATTCTGAATTTGTAAATCTTCAATTGTTTTATTTACTTCTTGCATTTGTTCCTGTACTATATCAATTTCATGATCAACATCTTCAAATTTTTCTTTCACTTCAAGCTTGAAAGCTCCATAATCAGCCATCTGTTTAGTGATAGTTTCCGTCAAAACCTTAAGCTCAGTATTAGTTTGAACTACAACTCTGGATAATTGCGTCATTGTAAGATATATCTTGGTTTCAAAATTCTGAAAATACATATCCATTTGAGTAGATTCAACTACAAAAGGCTCCTGCCGTTTCTGTTTCACTGAAGGATCTTCTATTTCTTCCCTCATTTTAACTTTAGCAGTTTTCCTTATAGTTTGGCTGCGTGTAGAAACCCCTGCCACAGCCTCCTCAGCAGTATCTGGAGGTCTGTGGCTAGGGATATTCTTACCCCATATTTTATCAAATACTTCTTGTAAATCGGGTTTTAGTAAAGTCTCCTTTGTTAATAGTACATCTTGTAGCACTGGTGCTTTATCCAAGGTTAAATCTCCACTCCCTGTCGGATTTTCAGCAGACAGCGTCTCAGCTGGTTGTAGGAGTAAAGGTTCATTCATAATATTTACAGCTAGTGCTGATTCTCACACATGCGCCCGGCTAGCCCTTTGTTCTAAGGGCTGCCGGGCGCCATCTTCAAAGAGTCCTACCGACAAAGAACTGGACTCCGCTGCCGAACCTCGGATCTCCTCCCCTGGGTCCATCTCGCACTGTAGTCTGGCTTCCCGTGTGCAGGTAGGCTTGGAATCTTTAAGTCCTGGAAAATGTAGTTTCTTGACAATCTGTTGCCTTTTTTTTTACTTTTCTTCAACAACTGTACCATCAGGGATTAGCCTAACACCTCTAACTATTTTTAAACTTTTAAAAAGTTTTAACGGGCATTTCTAGACAAAACAATAACAAAGGGTCGGGAGAGGACTGGAAGGCACGTATGATCCTTATGCCATCTTGCCACGCCCCCCATGGCTGTATCCTGTTGATTGCAAATCATTTGATACTGCTATGATCCCATGACCATTTTTCTAGGTTGGAACATTTTAATGTATGCATGGTGGTCTCTCCAAAAATTCTAACTATTTTATGGGATGGAAAACAGGAACAAGAGATACTGAAAATTATTTGAAGAATTTATTTTTATCCAAAAAGTTACAGGAAGGAGAAATGTCAGTAGCTTGTGTTCCTCCCTCTATTAGGATTTTGGGAACCACCCCATGGCCTTGTTGCCATCTTTCACCCAATGATATCCTGGGAAATGGAAATAAGAAATTACATGGCAGTAATATTGGCCAATATGTTGTCTACTGTCTGGGGGCGTAGCCAGGTTCTAAAGTTACAGGGAGCAAGCACATAAAAAAGGCTTCACGACATATGCCAGATGGTGAGTCAATGGTTGAATGGCGGCCCACACTGATTTTTCGGTCGTGTCAGAATGGGGTGGGGGGGGGTGGTGGTGCCGGCAGCCTCAGATTGGAGCGGGGGGGGGGGGTTGGTGGAATTTTGAAAAATATGCTCAGGGAAAGCTGTCGCTCCCCCTGAACCCCTTAGCTAAGCCACTGCTATTGCTCCCGGTGACTACAAAGGATTAGAGACCAAAGTCTTTCTTCTTTCTTCTTCTTTGGCTTGGCTTCGCGGATGAAGATTTATGGAGGGGTATGTCCACGTCTGCTGCAGGCTCGTTGGTGACTGACAAGTCCGATGTGGGACAGGCAGGCACGATTGCAGCGGTTGCAAGGGACAATTGGTTGGTTGGGGTTGGGTGTTGGGTTTTCTCTCCTATGTCTTTTGTCAGTGAGGTGGGCTCTGCAGTCTTCTTCAAAGGAGGTTGCTGCCCGCTGAACTGTGAGGTGCCAAGATGCACGGTTGGAGGCAATATCAGCCCACTGGCGGTGGTCAATGTGGCAGGCACCAAGAGATTTCTTTAAACAGTCCTTGTACCTCTTCTTTGGTGCACCTCTGTCTCAGTAGCCAGTGGAGAGCTCGCCATATAACACGATCTTGGGAAGGCGATGGTCCTCCATTCTGGAGACGTGACCCACCCAGCGCATTTGAGTTTTCAGCAGCATGGATTCGATGCTTGTGGATTCTGCCAGCTCGAGTACTTTGATGTTGGTGATGAAGTCATTCCAATGAATGTTGAGGATGAAGCAGTGACAGCGCTGATGGAAGCGTTCTAGGAGCTGTAGGTGTTGCCGGTAGAGGACCCATGATTCAGAGCTGAACAGGAGCGTGGGTATGACAACGGCTCTGTACACGCTGATCTTTGTGTGTTTCTTCAGGTGGTTGTTTTTTCAGACTCTTGTGTAGTCTTCCAAAGGCGCTATTTGCCTTGGCGAGTCTGTTGTCTATCTCTTTGTCGATCCTTGCATCAGATGAAATGGTGCAGCTGAGGTAGGTAAACTGGTTGACCGTTTTGAGTTCTGTGTGCACGATAGAGATGTTGGGGGGCTGGTGGTCATGGTGGGGAGCTGGCTGATGGAGGACCTCAGTTTTCTTCAGGCTGACTTCCAGGCCAAACATTTTGGCAGTTTCCACAAAACAGGACGTCATGTGCTGGAGAGCTGACTCTGAATGGGCAACTAATGTACTACTGTACTTAATGAGTTGGGAGATTTACCTCTTGTCCTGGTCCATTTAAAGTTGCTAAATTGGAAAAGGGAAAAGGGGGAAGAGTGTGCAGGGTATTCATTCACATGTTGCCTATTTCATCTTGAAAAAAATGTTTTAATCCAGCCCAGAACAATGGATTGAAAGAGTTTACAGTAATCCATGTGAAATGAACCAGTATTTAGACGAGAGCCCTTGGCAAAAAGCAATCATCCATTTAGGAGGCCTGAAATGACAAAACTTGTGAAAATGCCTGATGTGAAAAACCAAAGGATCACATAAACAGCATTTTAAATCTACACATCATTAGACCAGGCCAGAGGAAGCTGCAGTCTACAACTCTTGGGACAATAGCTGTTGGCAAACTAGTACTGGGTGCCCAGATGGCAAAAAGCTCCTTTCCAAGCAAGGACATCCTCTACTTAGATAAATTTAGAAACTCCTCAGAATGTTTTCAAGGGAAAATGTAGTTTGCAAATTTAGCAACTATAGTTGGTGCAGTTTCAGGTTTTGAAAATTAGAATTTGTCACAGTTCCTCCTGCGTAACACTAAATGTTGCGAAAGAGTGTCCAGGGACTGCATCCTATCTACAGGACAAATTCTATACTTCCAAGTTTTAGTGAGCACCCAGTTTCCACACACATTACTCATCAGTAGAACTTTCCCTCAATGATGCTTCTTAACTGACAGGGCTTTCCTGCTATAAATAGCAAACCCATCCCAGAAAGATTATGACAGCCAGTTAATTAATTCCTACTCACAGTTAGACTTCAAATGTTTGTGAATAGTTAAAAAAATAAAAGCACTTAAATCAGTTATGTTTAACTTTAAAGAAATACATTCAATTTAATTCAAATTATGTAAATTGCCTAAAACATTCCCAAAAACAAAAATCAGAAAATGCTGCAAACATTCCATAGGTAAAAGATATCAACAGAACTGGGAAGCAGTCTTGATAAAGGGTTTAGACATAAAATGTTGACTTGTAGCGGGCTGAGCGACCGCATGGGTCAAAGGTGATACCCATGGCTGTGTGTGACTGGGCTTTCCTCGCCACCTGGGTCGCGTGTTTCCCAACTCACAACACATCAGACCGAGGATCACAGTTCACCTCCTCCTTCTGGTCCAACCTGGCAAAATTCTGCGGCTGCCAAGTCCACCATACGACGGCTTACCATCCTCAAGCAAATGGACTGGTCAAATGGTTCAACTGCCACCTGAAGGCCACATTGAAAGCCTGATTGGGAAACCTCCACTTCCGGGTAGCAATGAGACCGGAACACGATGACGTCACTTCTGGAAGCTGCAGGGTACATCACCAATAAGATCATGGCTGGTCTGGCCATGTACTCAGTTCCACCTACCTCCCTATTCCACATTAATCTTGTATTCCTTAATTATTCAAAAATCTATCAGTGTCTGAAATACATTTAATTAAATCTCTTTTAGCTTCAATAGGCAAAGACATCCAGTAAGAATAAAAGGAAGAAAAACATGCTGAGCCAAGATCATAGATGGATGACTGATGGAGAGAAATCATTACTTGAAGCAGTAACATTCAACATTAAGTCCTCAAGCTGTCTGTACACTATGCCTTTAACCTCCACAGATACTGCCAGTTTGTTTTTGTTTTGTTAAATAAATTTTGATAACTGATGGTCTCACACTTTCAGTTATTCCTCCATGACCAGGTGTTCATTTCTGACAGAGCATATCTACCGATCATCTGAGCCAGAGACTGAAAGGACAATGACATTCAATGGCAAGCTCCGTGTGGATGGGCTAATGAGCAGAGTGGAAACCCCTACGGAAATGACGGAAACGTTCAGTGAAAGACCAGACTTCCTTATTTACAGAAACACAGTATTTGCCAAGCGACTGAAGAAAGTAAAGCTCCCAGGAGCTATTCACTCAAATTACCGCACCATTCTGGTAATTAATCAATTTTTTAATCATTCGTCTCTTCCAATTTTCTCCCCTTACTGGGCTTCACATGAAGATTGTTATATGCTATTTCTATGTCTAGTCCTTTTCCAAGTAGTAACCATTCAAGAGTGTGCCCACAAAATAATATTCAATAATAAATAATGTTCAAAGAAAGAGTTCTTAAATGATTGAGTTTGTTGTTTAGGAGTCTGATGGTGGAGGGGTAACAACTGTTCCTGAACCTCATGTTATGAGTATTTCGGCATCTATACCCCTTTCCTGATGGCAGCAGTGAGAACAGAACATGTCATGGGTGGTGTGGATCCTTGATGATTGCTGCTGCTCTCCAATGGCAGTGTTCCCTGTTGATGTTCTCGATAGTGGGGAGGGTTTTGACTGTGATATCCTGGGCTGTGTCCACTACCTTTTGGTGAGCTTTATGCTCAGAGGTGATGCGGGCAGTCATCGCTCTTTCCACCACACGTCTGTAGAAATTTGCCAAGGTTTCTGATGTCATACCGAACTTCCACAAATTTCTGAGGAAGTAGAGGCACTGATGTGCTTCATTCATGATGACATTCATATGTTGAGTCCAGGAAAGGTCCTTTGAGATAGTGACTCCCAGGAATTTTTAAATTTTCTCGCCATCTCCACTTCCGTTCCCCCCATTGATCACTGGTTTTTCCTTCCTTTATCTCTTTGGTTTTGGTGACATTGAGTGTGAGGTGGTTGTTAGTGCACCATTCAGCCAAGATTTCAATCTCCCTCTTTGATCTTTGATCTATACAAATTTGAAGTCAAATTTTCTCAAATGTATCAAGGTCAAGAAAAGTGTCATAACAGATTATTATCACTATTCCCATAGTGCATCATGCAAGAAACCACAAAGAACCGGTCACTATTCTTGCCAATTTTTACCTGGCTCTCACTTTCACTTGGTCTACCTCCAACTCTTGGGCTCCCTTTCTCAACTTATGTATACTTACTTGTGACATAGTTTAAGTCCACGGGCTCCCACACCACCTTTACTACTTTTCTTCCAACTCTGCTTCCTGGAAGAAGTCAATTCCACTCTCCCAGTTTCCATTTCTTCAAATGTGATTCTGGTATCAGATTTATAATTTCCTCCTCTACTGTTTTTGAACTGTTCCTACCCCATCACTCTAGGCCTCTCTTCTTCACTAATACTCTTCATCATAAGCAATTTCCCTTGCAACCACAAGAAAACCATTGCCTGTCCTTTAACCTCTTCCCTTCTCCTCCAAACATACCTTCCATGTGAAGCAGTTGTTTACTTTTAAATTACTGTATTCATGATATGGCCTCCTCCACTTTGGTAAATGCAAATTGGTTGACCACACTATAGAACACCACTGTTCAGACTGCATTGGTAACCATGACCTTAAGAAGGCCTCAGGATAAGAACCAAATGCAAGAAAATGGGACGAGCTAAAATGCCAACTTGATTGACGTGGATGAGTTGGGCTGAAAGGCCTGTTCTGCACTATCTGGCTCCATGACTCTGTGATAATATAAATATTTACACTCTGATGCTGCCACAAAACACCAAATTTCATGACTTGTTCATGACAATAAATTGATTCTGATTCTGACTAAAAGGATAATGGATGGATGTGAAATCCTGATTGTTTTATTCTTTGCAAATGATGCCTGACCTGCTGAGCAGTAATCCCTAGCATTTTTTGCTTTAGTCCAGACATACTTTCTCCACTACAGCCAGTGCTGCTACCTCTTATCTCTTCTCAACTCCAACCAGGAACAAAGCTACCCACCGCCCAGTTTCTTTGTAACTTAAAACCTGCTTTATTTTTATCTTTTCAAGTTCAAGTTCACTTATCATCAGATTTTACCTGACAAAACAGTGTTTCCTGGTCCATGGTGCAAAAACAGTGCAAACACACATTCAGACCAACTGTACCTAAAAACATATACACATAATCTATATACATGACTTATATACATATATTAAAAATAAATAGTATTAATAAGTAGTAGAGCCAGTTCAGCAATCATTCAGTAGTCTCACTGCCTTGGGAAGTTGCTGTTCATCAGCTTGGTGGATCTAGCTCTAATAATTCTGTATCTCTTTCTCAATAGGAGTAGCTGGAAGATGCTGTTTGTGGGGTGGAAGGGGTCCTCACGTATTTTGTGAGCTCTGTTTAAACTAAGATCCCGATAATTCACATTGTTGAGGGGAAGGAGACCTCAATGATCCTCTCTGCTGCTTTTATGGTCCTGTAGATTGACCTCCGATCCAATGCTACCATACCACACTATGATGCTGCCAAGCAGGATGCTCTCGAAAGAGCTCTTGTAGAAAGATGATAGAGTGGTGGCTGGTAATTTTGCCCACTTCATCCTTCTAATGAAGTGTAGTCACTGTGGCATCTTCCTGACAAGTGAGGAATATTATGTGTTCACATCTTAGTGAACACTGAGGAATTTTGTGCTCTCTACTGTGTCCACTACCAAGCTGTTAATGTATATTGGAGGGTGGTTGTCTCTGATCATCCTGAAGTCCACAATCATCTCCTTTGTCTTGTCCGCTTGAGACTCAGGTTGTTCTACTCGCACCTTTTCATGAGATTTTCCACCTTTTCTCTGTACTACGACTTATTGTTATTGCTGATGAGGCCAACTACTGATGACTCTATTGTAGCTGGATAAGGCATTGCAATCGTGAATAGGAACAGGCTAAGCACACAGCCCTGTATCATAATACAGCATATTATTAAATGCTGAGCTGAAGTCAATGAACAGGAGCCTGACGTATGAGACATTGTTCTCCAGGTGGGTCAGGGCATTGTCAGTGGATTGGTTCTGTCTGTAAGCAAATTGAAATGGTGTGCTTTGATACGTTCCATCAGAAGATGGTTGAAGCTTTGCATAATGGTGGAGCTCAGTGCCACAAGGCGTTTATCATTGAGGCCTGTTACTGTCACCCTCTTTGGGACCAGGATGATGATAGCTGCCTTAAACCCCACAGGGATGATGGACTGATACAATGATGTGTTGAAGATGTGACGAGTTATATTTTATATAAATATGTCTTTAAAAGAGATAGATTGTGGGGGTTTAGTGTGTAGGTCACTTAACAAACTGAGAAACACATCACAAAAGAGATCACATTTAAAATACTAGAACTTTGCTGAAAGTGAGACATTGAGGCACCGAGTGCCTTTGCAAAGACAATAAAACTATTTTGGAAGGAATTTTAAAACCCAGCTGCAAATAAACAGTCCAGGTTCAAAGTGCTGATAGGATCTTTCAAGGAGTGGGTTAGCCCTGCAAGAAGTTCTGGTTTTTTTTCAAGCAGAGAGAGAGAAGAAAAAACAAAACAGGATTTCTCTTTGGGAGAGAGAGGGAGAGAGTTCAGCAGCAGTAGCTGGGACTGGAACATGACAAGCTGGCAAGCTGTTGAAACCCCATTTTGAAGATGGGTTGTGAGTTCTGAGTTCAGCCTGTTGAAAACCCTTGTAGTCCTTACAAGAGGAAATGGCTGGCTAAAGGGTTTCTCCTGAAGCAAGAGAAAGAAGAGGAACTTTGTGGTAACCTGAAAGAAGAGGTTATCATTTGAAAAACCCATAATGAGGCAAGTTTCTTCGGCAAGGCACTGAAGTGGCTGATTGGAGGGCATCAGTTTATGTGTTCAACAAGAACCTTCCTGAGCGGTAACCCTTTAAGCACCAGAGCTTGGTGAAAATTCATAAATGTTAAATTCTGTGCACAGTATAAGAATTGCCTAATACTGGTGAACTTGGAGGTGTGAGAAGTGACATTGGACTGTGAATCAAACAACTTTCCTGAACATATACACATTACATACATGTGCGCTTAGAATTAGAAGGGGGTTAATAGTAATAAGATAAAGTTTGATCTTGTTTTTCTGTTTAAAGAACATTAAAAGCAACTTTTCTTTAAGTAACCATTTGTCTTGGTGAATTTCTGTTGATGCTGGGTTTTGGGGTCTTCTAGACTCGTAACAAAGATCTCCATAAGCACCTCCATCAGTTGATCTGCACAGTCCTTCAGTACCTGACTGGTTATGTTATCTGGTCCCACTGCCTTGTGTGGGTTCATCCTGGATAGGATTCTCCTCACCTCGGCTGTGGCTATGCAGGGAGAGACAGAGTTTTCTTTGCCATGGTGTTCTTCAGGGAGAGATGGAGCTTTCTTTGACATTAGCCTGTTCTTCATAGAAGGAGTAGAAAGTGTTCAGTCAATCTGGCACCATTATTGTTGACTTATAAGGTTGTCTTGTGATATGTTATTTTGATACCTTGCCACATGTACCTCATGTCGTCAGTGTTGCACAGCTGACTGTGGATCTACTATGTAGACCTATGCTTTGCCTTCCAGACTACAAGAGACAGTTCAACCCAGGCTGATCTTAATGCCAATTTCTTAATGTTTAATGTCTGAAGACTACATCTCGAGATCTGAGAAGTGCACGAACCTCTGCGTCCAACTATGGTTTCTGGTTATCCCTGATTGTGTAGCATTTGATCTCTGACATCCTTGATGCACTTTCATGTCACTTACCTCATGTACTTGTTATTGTTTATGTGGATGTTTTTGGTGGCGACCTCTATGAAACAGTGCCAGTCCATGGTCTCAAACCAATCCCTTAGTGTTGCTGTGCCCCCCACCCACCCCCATCTCCTGCAACCAGCCATGTTTGATCTGCCTGCGAACTGACTTTGTCTATTTTGCCTGCAGTCTGTATGCCTGGATTAGCAGGACAGATATGGTCTGAGTATCCAAGGTGGGGGAAAGGGGCACTCCATCTTGGGTGTTTCTCTGGATTCTAGAGAAAGAAATCCTCACTTTTATTCAAAATGATCAGCCCCATTAGCTCCAAAACTTACTGAATATTTTCTGCTTTCCTGATTTAAAAAAAATTTCTTTTCTTGACCAAACTTTTCAGAAAATAACAGAGCAGTTTGCCAGAAACAGAAAAAAGCCAGTCAACCAGGATGTGGCCAAGCAAATATTTCTGATCACTGCAGAGCACATTCAGGTGACATATCATCGTGAGGATGGCAGAATCACAGCAGTGAAGAGAGAGTTCATCCTCCCACCAAACTTGATGCAAAAGGATGATCAAGAAATTAACATGGACCAGATTGTCATGACTTTTGAGGTAGAGTAACATCTCCCTGCGTAATAAAAGAAAATATACCTCAAATCTAAAAGAAGGGGTAGCATGATTTTCAAATGA
The DNA here is from genome assembly GCF_036971445.1 of Narcine bancroftii. NCBI lineage: Eukaryota > Metazoa > Chordata > Chondrichthyes > Torpediniformes > Narcinidae > Narcine > Narcine bancroftii. The sequence goes on from NC_091470.1 coordinate 79,530,246, forward strand.
GAGTTTGGCAATTAGGAATAAAATTGGACAGGACTTTTCCACACAAAGAAGTGTAATGATGTGACTTCCTGCAAAAGGCGTTAGATGCTCCATGGATTGAACTGTTCACCTGATTGGAAAAATGTAGAATTTTATAGGTTTAAATGAGAATCTTGTTCAATTTCAGTCGTCTTCCTCACACACTGTGGAGACAAGATTTCACAATGTCAGTCATTATTCTTTGGAAGCTCAATGTCTGTAAGCCATATTGATTTGCAAGTTAAGGTTACAGGCCTGTTAGGAGAGCACATGAGCAGGTCCAATTCATTATCTATTTTAAGTACAACAGATCCTATGCCAGTGATCTTCACATCTCTCCCACACCATGAATCATATCCCCTGATATGTTTATCTCATAAATATTCATGATTTAAGATTTCTTTATTGTCATATAATAAAACAGGTGTAATATTACACAAAATTGATGTAAGGCAGATAAAGATTTGCCATCATAAGAATTTGCCCAGCGCCCCTTATCGTCAGAGAAAGAGAAGCAAAAGAGAGTCCCCCCAGAGTCACTGAGTGTTTGTCGATTCGCCACCAGCTACACAGTCTTCAGTCCAAACCATTGGCAACCCAAGCTCCAGATCCAAACCCCTGACACAATTAGGAAGCCTTCAGCACCATCGGCACCCTTTTGTATCTCGGTTCTTATACGTGGTACTCCTACAGCCAGTCTTGAGCCACTCTCCAGCAGTCCACAGCTTGGTTTGAGTTCTTTGATAGCAGTCACTAGCAGCCCACCCCCTGCATGGGTTTCTTTCCTTGAATCACTACCAGGCCGCCACCTGTGTGTTCTTTACCCACAGAGTCCCTCACTGCTCCACCACCGTGGTCACCATCCTGTAGGGTCATCTTCTCTGCTTCTTCTTCTAAAAATCGGAGTGTTCTCACCATTTTCTGGTGCCCTGCTCCAGTCCTGTTTCCCTGGAATCTGCACCCCATTGAGGCTGCTACCGAACACAAGCACTGCCATTTTGGGCCCAGACCCCTTGGTCACAGGATTTTAAATTAAACCACTGTTGGCTCTTTTAAAAGGCTATACAGAGCTGTTGGTAGTTGGACTGGGTGGTTGAGCCCTGTGAAGGAGCACTGTGTGTCCTCTCCTCGCTCTCCATGGGTCCATAACAGCAGCAGCGCTGCCATTGGCTTCAACAATTCAATTAATTCTGCATCCAACCATTCTTGGAGAAAAGTTCATTGGTGAGGAAGTTCATTGCCTTGCTGTTCATGTGAACAAATAGACCATATCACCTGCCTAAACCTGTCCTTGTCTCCTTTTTTTATTGGATTCTCTGAGTGTGTGAAATTAGTCAGCTACTGTTAAACCAAGAACTCAGCTAACCAAACAAACTTTTGTTCTAGGACCTGGGCCCATTCCTTCATCTGTTCCGTTTAACGTAAAAGTATATGAATTATAGGCAAGTTTTAAATTTTTAATAATGTAAACCACACAGAGATAAGGAAATGAATTTTGATCAAAACTTTGGAAATTGGAGTCAAAAATGTCACTATCCTATCTCTAGTCTGGTTTCCTTGATACTTTATGCAATTATTGTTATTTTCTATTTTTTCTCATGAGAGATAGCCAAAAGGAATTGAGATTTTAATGTTAAAAACATCTACAATATGGACTATTCTTCTCTCCTACAGGTTGACCCTCTGGCAAAGCCATGTAAAAATGTGGTTCTTTATCAAACCATGATGGCACTTCTGAAGGCACAAACTGCATCAATGCAAGCTGTTAGAGATTCTGAGCATGAGGTAGTGTTTGAGTCATTTATAATTTTTCAATGAGCCAAAGATTGGTTTCTCATGTTCATTACTTGAAATTTAAAGCATGAAAAAGTAAATTGAATTTACATGCATTCCCTTTCATTTTCTCATGAATAATTAATTGTTTTGAAGTATAATTGTTGTGTAGACAAATATGGCAACTCATGTGCACTTTGAGGGTGGCACAGCTGTGCAGCCAGTTGAGCTCACGATTCACCGTACCAGTGACTTGATTTCATTCCTGACTATGAGTACTGTCTTTGTGGAGATTGCACATTCACCCTGTGACTGTGTAGGTTTTCTTTGGGTGCTCCAATTACCTCCCACATCAAAGTGAGTTGGTTGGTCCATAAATTGCTTCTAATGTGTTGGTGAGTGGAGCTTAAAAATTAAGTCAAAGCAGAATTAATATAAAATGGGTGGCTGATGGTTGCGATGGACTCAATGGGCTAAAGGGCCTGTTTCCATGCTGTATCTCTTATGTTGTACAGACAAATGTGTTGACATAATTAATGAAATTTGGGTGCAGTTGTTTGAGGATTAAATAGTCACTAGGGTTCTGATTCTGAATTTCTTCCATTTCCCTAACCATTGTTTCTTTAGGTATTTCTGGGTTAGTGTATTGCTATAAGCAATGATGGTCAAAATCTAAACTTGGCACTATAATACTTGCATTTGTTAGCATTGGTGTACAGTTACATAATGGATTTTAACTGTAATAATTATACAATGATCTGGCCTAGGGATCTAGAGATTCAAAGACAAATCTTGTCAGTTAAGATGGGTATTTAAATTCAATGGATTAAATAAAGCTGGAATCAATCAATCAATTAATTAATTAAGTGGAGACTACAAAACAACCATACTGTTCTAAAAATCTATGTGGAATACTAGTGTAGGGAGGGGAACTCCTTTCCATGTCAGCCGCAAGTGTAATTCAAATGCTGAGTAATGTGGTTAAGTTTTATTCCAAAACAAGGACTCTGATCCATTTCTAAAAAGGCTCAAAAATTTCTCACCACATCAGTACTCTTAAACACTGAAACCACCTTTCCCACAAAGGCTAGAAAGTGGCTCACTGCCAGCCACTTTCCCATGGGCAGTTGGAGACGACAATAAATGCCAGCTGCATTCTATAAATGATGCAGAAAAATGTAGGTTTATTGTTTTCTGATTGTCCAATATTATTTTTTATCAGTTTAATTTAATTTTATTTCGAGACACTGCACAGTAACAAGCCCTTCTGGCGCACAAGCCCATACCACCAAATACATGCCCAATGGATCTACTAACCCCATATGTCTTTGGAATGTAGGGAGAAACTGGAGCATTCAGGGAAAATCCACATAGGTCACGGGGAGAACATACAAACTTTTCACAGACAGCAGAGGATTCAAACCTGAGTTCCTGGTGCTCTAAAATGAAAAAGTTTATTTCGTGCAGGGATGATCAGAGAAAATCATTATCAAACTGCATAACCAATGATTCTTTGGGGTCAGTAAAGATCAGTGGAACATCTTAACATACAAGTTGTTTTGTTATTTATACTCCCATAGGCTTTTTTGCTTAAATTTGCTTAAAAGTTATCTTTCTGACCTTGATTCCATAATATAAATAACAAAATGTCAAGCTGACAACCATTGGTAGGAGCTTGTTCAGCTACAAGCATTATGGAGGAAGCATTTTATTTTAACATAAAGTGACCAAAAATATATTTATTTTTCTTTCCTCCTGAGGAGATTCCATGTCTCTTGGGTGTTGAGTAAGACAGATGGGATAATTAAGTTGAGTTAATAAATCAGAAAGATCCTGCCAGGTGACACTGGCAGCTACTTTTCTTTCTTACATACATTAAGATTGTTTCCTGCCATTTTATAGACCACAGAGTGTCAATAGGAAATAACAAGGACTAGGTTTAATTAATTATCAAAAAGACGATGTTTGCTACGCCATCTATCTTCTGGAGTAGGATTTAAAGCCACAACTTTAACCGTGAGATTAAGAGACATCCATGACTGACAGACAATGTACAACATGGTGAAAATTAAGCCTGAAAACTTGTTCACAGGCTTCACATCAAACAATTATTATGCAGTCCAAATTAATTTAAAATAAATTAACTTAGTAAAAACAATACTCATAGAATGAAACTGGACCTAACAAGTGTATACTGCGAAGTTCTGCCTTGAAATATTTATTCAACTTAACGACCATTCAGCTGACAGGTAAAACTGAGGTTGTTACTTTATTCAAGGTACGTGAAATTCTGAAGGACAGAGCAGCAGAACGTAGCGCGAATCAGCTCAGCATCTCAGTATATGACACAGAAAGAAATGATAAAGCTAAAGAACACAGAAGAACTCAGGTGAGTGTGGGGCTTCCAATATTCTGGAATCTACATGCTTGATCTTGTTTTGTGGGAAGAGAAACAGAATCAAAGTTTAAGGTCAATGAAGAGTTGCCGATCTGAAACTTTATTCTGTTTCTCTTCCCATTTACCTGATAAGTGTGTGCAGCATTTTCTGATTATGTTTCAGATTTGTAGCATCTGCAGTTTAAAAAAAAATTCACATCAGATGTGTTATGTGTGAAAGGACAATACTTTTGCCAAGTGCTCTTTGAATTTCTGTACTTGTTTTTCTCTTTTAGTGTCAATATATAAAATAAAATTAGCCAATAAAATTATATGCGAACAGCATCTAGATTGTGGACCTGGTAAACAAAGCATAACAAGGTGCAGGTTGGTCGGCTGATTGGCCTCTGGTGTACATCTTAAATCTGTTTAGATTTAAGAAACCATCTTTGGCTTGGCTTCGCGGACGAAGATTTATGGAGGGGGTAAAAAGTCCACGTCAGCTGCAGGCTCGTTTGTGGCTGACCAGTCCGATGCGGGACAGGCAGACACGATTGCAGCGGTTGCAAGGGAAAATTGGTTGGTTGGGGTTGGGTGTTGGGTTTTTCCTCCTTTGCCTTTTGTCAGTGAGGTGGGCTCTGCGGTCTTCTTCAAAGGAGGCTGCTGCCCGCCAAACTGTGAGGCGCCAAGATGCACGGTTTGAGGCGTTATCAGCCCACTGGCGGTGGTCAATGTGGCAGGCACCAAGAGATTTCTTTAGGCAGTCCTTGTACCTTTTCTTTGGTGCACCTCTGTCACGGTGGCCAGTGGAGAGCTCGCCATATAATACGATCTTGGGAAGGCGATGGTCCTCCATTCTGGAGACGTGACCCATCCAGCGCAGCTGGATCTTCAGCAGCGTGGACTCGATGCTGTCGACCTCTGCCATCTCGAGTACCTCGACGTTAGGGGTGTGAGCGCTCCAATGGATGTTGAGGATGGAGCGGAGACAACGCTGGTGGAAGCGTTCTAGGAGCCGTAGGTGGTGCCGGTAGAGGACCCATGATTCGGAGCCGAACAGGAGTGTGGGTATGACAACGGCTCTGTATACGCTTATCTTTGTGAGGTTTTTCAGTTGGTTGTTTTTCCAGACTCTTTTGTGTAGTCTTCCAAAGGCGCTATTTGCCTTGGCGAGTCTGTTGTCTATCTCATTGTCGATCCTTGCATCTGATGAAATGGTGCAGCCGAGATAGGTAAACTGGTTGACCGTTTTGAGTTTTGTGTGCCCGATGGAGATGTGGGGGGGCTGGTAGTCATGGTGGGGAGCTGGCTGATGGAGGACCTCAGTTTTCTTCAGGCTGACTTCCAGGCCAAACATTTTGGCAGTTTCCGCAAAGCAGGACGTCAAGCGCTGAAGAGCTGGCTCTGAATGGGCAACTAAAGCGGCATCATCTGCAAAGAGTAGTTCACGGACAAGTTTCTCTTGTGTCTTGGTGTGAGCTTGCAGGCGCCTCAGATTGAAGAGACTGCCATCCGTGCGGTACCGGATGTAAACAGCGTCTTCATTGTTGGGGTCTTTCATGGCTTGGTTCAGCATCATGCTGAAGAAGATTGAAAAGAGGGTTGGTGCGAGAACACAGCCTTGCTTCACGCCATTGTTAATGGAGAAGGGTTCAGAGAGCTCATTGCTGTATCTGACCCGACCTTGTTGGTTTTCGTGCAGTTGGATAATCATGTTGAGGAACTTTGGGGGACATCCGATGCGCTCTAGTATTTGCCAAAGCCCTTTCCTGCTCACGGTGTCGAAGGCTTTGGTGAGGTCAACAAAGGTGATGTAGAGTCCTTTGTTTTGTTCTCTACACTTTTCTTGGAGCTGTCTGAGGGCAAAGACCATGTCAGTGGTTCCTCTGTTAGCGCGAAAGCCGCACTGTGATTCTGGGAGAATATTCTCAGCGACACTAGGTATTATTCTATTTAGTAGAATCCTAGCGAAGATTTTGCCTGCAATGGAGAGCAACGTGATTCCCCTGTAGTTTGAGCAGTCTGATTTCTCGAATTTAAGAAACAGTAGAGCTGTAAATATAATATTGGGTTTGCCAATTAGTGGGAAGGAAATTGAGAAGCAAATTGGTAGAATAATGAAAAAAAATCACAGAATAGTGATAATTCAGGACTTTTGTTATCTAAATATACACAAGGATATTTGCCCAAGCTCCACTGACAGGGAGAGAAAGGTGGCGACATGGATCTGTTCCAGTGTTCCAACAGATCTACAACAGATGCCATCTCACTGGCTCTACACAAACCCCTAGAACACCTGGTCAACAAAGATGCAAACTTCAAGATGCTCTTTCTCAACTACAATTCAACACCATTATCCTTCAAAATTGATCAGTAAATTCCAAAATCTGAGACTCAACACCGCACTGTGTAATTGGATCCTGGATTTCATCACCACCAAACCACAAACAGTGAGGATTGGTGAGAACATCTCCTCCACAATCTCCATCAGTACCAGAGCACCACAGGACTGCGTTCTTAGCCCCCTGCTCAACTTGCTGTACACCTATGACAAATTCACTAATGATACCATGGTAGTGGGTTGTATAAAAAGGGGCAATGAGTCATCATACAAGAGGGAGATGAAAACTTGGCTGAATACTGCACCAACAACAACCTAATGTTCATTGTCACCAAAACCAAGGAGCTGATTATTGACTTCAGGGATGGAAAACTGGATGTGTATGATCCAGTGTTCATTTGGGGATCAGAGATGGAGAGGATGAGCAAATTTAAGTTCCTGGGAGTCACTAACTCAGAGGATCTTTCCTGGACTGAACACACTAATGGCCTCATGACAAAAGCACGTCAGAACCTCTGCTTCCTCAGGAGTTTGCAGAGGTTTGGTATGATATCAGAAACCCTGGCAAATTTCTACAGTTATGGTGGAAAGTGTGCTGACTGGCTGCATCACGGTCTGGTCTGGAGACACCAATACCCTTGATTGGAGAGCCCTGCAAAAGGTAGTGAACACAGCCCAGATCATTACAGGCAAAACCCTCGCACGTTGAGAGCATCTACATGGAATCTTTAAAGAACAGCAGCAATCATCAAGGATCCACATATGCTCTGTTCTCATTGGCACCATCAGGAAAGAAGTATAGATGCCACAAAACACACACCACCAGGTTCAGGAACAGCTGCTACACCTCCACCATCAGACTCTTCAACAACAAACAACTGACTCATTGAAGGACTCTTACTTTTGCTCTTTATGATTCTTTTTCTCTGAATTGCACAATCAGATTGTTTTCATTTCTTTATTTGTTTACATGTATACATATCTTCTTCTTGCATACAATTATTTTTGCACTCCAGTAAGTGGGAGTTCTGCAGGAAAAAGTATCTTAAGGTTGTATGTGATGTCATTTATGTTCACTGACAATAAATCTGAACTTGAATTTGAACTTGAGAAGATTTCATTTGTTTTTATTTGCCTCTGGAAGCACACCAAGCAGGCAAGATTTTCCCAATGATAGGCGTGAATGGTGTGCACTAATTTGCAATTACTCCTTACATAGATCCCTTAAGCAATGCATCCTTGGAGGCCTCTGTGATTTTTCAAGCACAAATTAAATGCTGCCTATAGATAATGCAATTATCTAGTTCAGTGGTTTTCAAACTGCCCCCCTAAACTCACATTCCATCTTAAGCAATCCCTATGCCTATAAGTGCTCTGTGATTGATAAGGGATCGCTTAAGGTGGGATGTGAGTGGGAAGGGAAGGTTGAGAACCACTCCTCAAGACCCAATTGTTACTGAAATATTTTTCTTGAGAAAAATTGTCATTGGCCCATTTCCTTTGGAGTTATGTACAATTAAAATAGTGGTTTTCAAACTTTTTCTTTTCACCTGCACCACCTTAACCAATCCCTTACTAATCATGGAGCATGGCATAGGAATTGCTTAGGGTGGAATGTGTGTTTAGGGGGGCAGTTTGAAAACCACTATCTAGCTGGACCCAGGTCCTTTTGATTCCTAAGAGCCTTCTCCTGCTTCTCACCCCACACCTCCCTCTTGCCCCCCCTCCCCTGACCTCGTGATTACACCATCCATCCTCTAAGCGTCTACCCACTCAAGTTACTGGAAAAATGCTATTTGGATCATGTTGTTAATTGGCTAAACGTTGGCAGCTGCAAGAATTGATAATTGATCACCTTGGTTACTCGGATCACATATCTGTCCTACTAACCCTGGTGTAAGGACTGCTGGCAAAGCAAACAGTTCACAGGGAGATCAAGACAATGGCCTGGGCAAGTGGTTGGGTGGGGGGGAGGTGGTGCGGGGGCCACATTAACACTACAAGACTGCTTTGAGACCATGAACTAGAGCTGTTCCAGGGAGGTAGCTACCAAGAACGGTCATGTAAACATGAGGAGTACGAGCTCAGAGACTGGCTACATCAGCAGGTGTATTGAGGATGTCTCCGATATCAAATACTTCACAACCAAAAGCCATGATTGGTTGCAGAGATCCAGGCCCTTCTCAGAGTTCGTGATGCTGCCTTCAGGACAGGGGATAGAATGGTACCAAGATCAACCAGGTCTGAACAATCCTGTGCAATCCGGAAGGCAAAGTGGGGGTTCATACAGAAAATTGACAGACAGCTTGTGACACCTATGACATGAGATGCATGTGGCAAAGGATCAGGACTATAATAGATCACAAGTCAACCTTGCGAGTTAAGGACAAGGATGCCACCCTTCCAAATAGAATTTTGCCAAAGAAAGCTCTTTGTCCCCCTAATGAACGGGCCCTCTGCATATCTGCAGCCAAGGTGAGGAGAACCCTATTCACAAGGCGGCAGGACCAGCCAACATACTTGGTCAGGTACTGAAGGACTGTGCAGACCAGTTGACGGAAGTCTTCATGGACATCTTGCACTAGGTGGGGCGACATCGGATGCAGCAGCCTCTCCAGGACACCAGTAGTTTTGTTTTAAATATAGCTAAATAGTACAGTTAAATTGTTAAAAAATTACATAGTTTTAGTTTTTATAGTTACGGCTACCCAACGATATAGCCAAAAGTATTTAAAGTTATTTAGAAAAGTTTCTACTCACCTCCGGGAATATCTGTGGGACAAGCCATGCGACCACAGAAGCAATGGATGACAGCGGAGGTGCACGTGCTGCTCAGGAACCAAGACACGGCCAAATGAAATGGGAAAAAGATTTAAGTTTAACAATAACTGAAGAAGATTGGTCTGAAATCTGCCGTAATAGTGTTCGAAAATTGATTAATGCTAGATTGGCAATGATTAATTATAGTTTTATACATCAATTATATTTAACACCCGAAAAATTAAAAAAATTTGGTTTTAGTAAGTCAGATCTTTGTTTTCGTTGTGATCAGGTTTCTGGTACTTTTTTACATGCTGTTTGGTTGTGTGATCGGTTACAACAATTTTGGAAAGGTATTCAATCTGTATTTAATAATCTATATAATCTTCATATTGTATTAGACCCTGATATATTTTTATTAGGGAATATGCAACCGTTGATTGATTTAGAATTAGATAATTACCAGATCTCTTTTATTTACTTAGCGCTGGCTGTGGCCAAGAAATGTATAGCGATTACTTGGAAGAATAGAAATGTATTGTCTTTAGATAGGTGGTATTCAGAGATGAAGTTTTGTTTGGTTATGGAAAGAATATCTTTTTCTATACAAGATAAGATGTCTTTTTATGAGTTAAAGTGGATCCCATTCATTGATTATATACAATTTAAATAAGTTTGATCATTTTTTTTCTTTAAAAAAACTTTTTTATTATATATTTTTTCTATATATATGTTTTCTTTTTTTCTTTCTTTTTTCTTTTTCTTTTTTTTTAAAGTTTTTTTTATTATTAATTGGTTTTTTTTTCGTTTAAGTTCTTTTTGTTTTGTTTTTTCATATATATTTTTATATAATAAATGTTTTTTGGATTAATAATTAATACTTAATTAAATTTTTTGGGTTTTTTTAATATATATCGATCTTTTTTTTAAGATATATATTTTTTATTTTTTTAAATTATACTAATAGTATTAATTCTTCACTCTTTATCGTGTGGGTGGGGAGGGGGAGTTTAGGGGTTAAAAATAGGTTTTTTTTAGTCTTAGTTTTTAGTTGTTAGGGGGAGATGCCAAGATTGGTATTGTATTAACTATGTTACTTTGTACTTGTATTACTTTATTTTGTATTTTTTATGTACGTGAATTACTTACTTTCTTCATATGTTAAAATGAATAAATAAAGTTTCAAAAAAGCTGCTGGACTGGATAACATTCCTGGCAGAGTGCTTGGGGGACATGTGGCTCAGTTAACGGATGTTCTCACCAATATCTTTAACATCTCCCTGAGAAGCACCATGGTCCCAACATGCTTCAAAGCAGCCACCATTCTCCCCATGCTGAAGAAGTCAGGTGTGTCCTGCCTCAGTGACTACTACCCTGTTGCATTCATGCCCAATGTCATGAAGTGCTTCGAGAGGCTCCTACTGCCCCATCAATAAGCCCCCCTGCAGTTCGCATATAGACCCAACCGCTCTATGGACGATCCCATCGCCCCTGCCCTTCATCTAGCCCTTACCCACATGGAAAATAAACACTCATATGTTCAAATGCTGTTTATTGACTTCATTTCAGCATTCAGCATAATCATACCTCAGTACCTGATAAGGAAGTTGAGCCTGCTGAGTCTAAATACCTCCCTCTGCAATGGGATTCTTGAGTTTATGTTAGGGAGACCTCAGGCTGTCTGGATCGGTAATAGTATCTCCAATAAGCATCTTGTGAAATGGAGCATCACAATAAGCAAGGGAGTCCCCCAGGGCTGTATGCTGAGTCCACTGTTGTTCACCCTGCTGACCCACAAATGTGTAGCTAAACACAGCTCGAACCACATCATCAAGTTTGCTGACAACACAACTATGGGCCTGATCAGTAAGAATGAGGAATTAGTGTACAGATATGAAGTGTAGTCACTAACAGACTGGTGCACAGCCAACAAACAACCTGTATCTGAATGTTATAAAAACAAAAGAGATGGTTGTCGACTTCAAGAGGGCCTGGTGGACTATGCTCCACTGACCATTGATGGCTCCACTGTTGAGGTCGTCAAGAGTATCAAGTTCCTTGCAGTGCACATGGTCCCGTAACACAAGTTCCATAGCCAAGAAAGCCCAGCAGCACCTCTACTTCCTGCGAAGGCTGAGGAATATTCATCTCCCACCTTCCATCCTCACTACATTCTACAGAGGATGTATTGAGAGCATCCTGTGCAACTGCATCACCACCTGGTTTGGAAGCTGTACCACCTCAGACTGCAAGGCCCTTCAGAGGATAATGAAATCAGCAGAAAAGATCATTGGGGGCTCTTTTCCTCCCATGAAGGACAACTTGTGATAGTACAGATTCTATCACCAATGTGTATATGTACAGATTGTAGTGTAGGATGACTGTGATTGGCTGAGAATGTAGCCACACCTACTGGCAGGTCTTAAAGGATTGCTCCTAGCCAGACCAGGTCATTCTGGACTGGTCGACCAACTTGTGATATGCTCCAGTCTTTTAGTTAATAAAAGCCTTGGTTTGGATCAACGTCTTTGGTTTTTACGACACGCTCTACACAACTACAACACCCGATGCAAGCAAAAGGCAATAAACATTGTGAAGGACTCCACACACCCCTCACGTAAACTGTTCTCCTTTCTGCCTTCTGATAGGAAGTACTGCAGCACTTGGGACTTACATCCAGATTAGGAAAGAGCTTTTTCCCTCAAGCCATCAGACTCCTGAACTTCCAGAACATTTGGGGATAGGGTACCATGGACTATTAATGTAAAAGTCATAATATTTTAAATGTGTTGAACTGTTCTAACCTATATTTACATAAATATGCTCCGTGGTCCTGGAGAAATGCTAACTTGTCTTTACTGTGCGAGCATGGTATGAAAAATAAATGAAGGTGACTTGATTTCAACACCTCACTGCAGCATTCCATAATTCCTGTAGGGTTCAAGAAAGCTAACGTCATCCCGGTGGTACCCAAGAAGGTGACAATAACAGGTCTCATTGATTACCTCCCTGTGGCACTGACCTCCACCATTATGAAATGCTTCGAGCAGCTCGTGATGGAATGCAGCAAAGTACACCTCCCAGATTCACTGGACCCATTTCAATCCGCCTATAGAAGAAACCATGCCTTGTCCCTTTACTCCATCCTGACCCATAAAGGAGAACAACACCTCATACGCCAGGCTGCTGTTCATTAACTTCAGCTCGATATTTAATACAATCATACCCCAGAGGCTGGTGGAGAGGCTGTCCTCACTGGGACTCAACACACCTCTTTGTAACTGGATTATAGACTTCCTAACAGAAAAACCACAGTCTGCATGGGTTGGTATCAGAACATTGAGGACCATCATGTTGAGCCCTGGCACACCTCAGGCCTGTATGCTCAGCCCACTCCAGTTCATGCTGCTGATCCATGACTGCATTGCCAGATCCAGCTTCAACAGAGTCATGTTTACAGGTGACCCAACAGTAGTTGGCCTTATCAGCAACGATGATGAATTGCACTACAATGAAGAGGTGGAAAATCTTGTGAAATGGTGCGAGAGCAACAGCCTGAGTCTCAATGTGGACAAAATGAAGGAGATGATTGTGGATTTCAGTAGGAACAGGAACAACTACCCTCCACTGCACATCAACAACTCTGTAAGTAGAGAGAATGGAGGGCACCAAGTTCCTTGGACTTCACTTTACTAGTGACCTATTGTGTACACTCAACATCTCCTCACTTGGCAGGAAGGCACAACAGCGACTGCACTTCCTGAGAAGACTGAAGTGGGCAAGACTGAAGTGGGCAAGGCTACTGGCCACCATTATGTCAACCTATCGAGAGCTACACCTGTGGTACAGTTGCTGCTGAGAAATGGATCAGAGGTCAATCCACAGGACCATGAGCGGCAGAAAGGATCAGTGGAGTCCCCCTCCCCCCTATCGACCAACATGACCGTTGTCTCAAGAGGGCATGCAAAATCATTAAGGACCCCTTCCACCCTACACACATCTTTCAGCTGCTCCCATCGGAAAAGAGTTACAGGAGTATCAGAGCCAGCACCACCAGACTGATGAACAACTTATTCGCACGGATAGTGAGAATGCTGAACGACCAAAGAAATGCTCACACCAAACATCTGAGACTCTCATATTCATGATACAATATTTCTTTCTTTCTTTCTGTCCTGCATATGTATTGTTTGTATATGTATTAGGTCTTATTGTATGTCTGTGTGGTTTGCACTGAGCATTGGAGAACACTGTTTCATTGGGTTGTACTTGTATAATCGGATGACAAATAATTTGACATGACTTGAAAACAAACATGCTGTCTGAAATTTGAGAAGCATGTTGATTCACAGGATAACCTGATAATGCTACCCTGGAAGTAAAATATGAAAGTCTGCAGACACCGTGGTTGAAGTAAAAACACAATGCTGGAGAAACTCAGCAGGTCAAGCAGTGAACACTATAAAGACAAACTTCTCCAGCAGTTTGTCTTAATGCTATCCTGGAAATCTCACTGTACGAGGTCGCACTTCTCTCACAAAACATTAAAAAAATAGAAAGGTGCAGCACAGGAATAGGCCCTTTGGTCCCGACAATGTTGTCTAATTAAACTAATCCTATATTCCTGTATACAGTCCACATCCCACTATTCCCTGTCTATATTTTCTTTAAACTTTATTTTGTCTCACCTCTGCCCAGAATTTTACATTTCCATCCTGGGAAAAAGATTCTCACCATCTACCCTACCTATCGCTGTCATAATTTTATGTTCTATCTGGCTCTCTCTTCCCTGAAACTCCAGAGAAAGCGATCTGAGTTTGTCCAGACTATTTCCCATTCATGTCAAGGAAAAAACATGCTGCAGAATCGGGGTGGAAGGAAGGACCTCAAATTTCTTGCTGGGACAGTTGCGCTGGTAAATGTAGCCTTTTGTGCCCTCTCTGTATTGAATGTTTCAGTCTCTTTCTTTTCATGACATCATCCCAACTTCCTTTCACACCCACCATCCCTTGTGTCCCTCTCCCACACACCTCAATAGCCTCTTGCTGTGATGGCCATAATGTATTGTTTGCCCCATTTAGAGTAACGATTCAATGACAGCTCAGCATCAGTGGTCTCATTAACATGTGATGATCCATTTACTTTGGTGCATTTTAGCATGCAATGCTCTCATTATACCCAAACAAATCCAGTTGCTGTGGTGATGGTTGATTGTGTTTGTCTTGTTTGAGTTCTCGTTGCTCTGGTGATGGCCAGACATGCGATGGCTTTATTGGTGTAACAGTTCAGTTGTGCCGTTTGCAGTTGAGACTCTGATATTCTGATTTGAGTGTAATGTTCTTTTTTCTGAATTGCAGGATGCCCTGCAAGTACATAGTAATAGGATACTCTGATATATGTGGGATTCTCTAATCAGAAATGCATTATCATCTTGTTTAGTTTGTAAGCAATGAGAAGCTGGATGGACACATCAGATCAGCAACATGGTTGAAGAGGAAAAGCGTTCCATCCAAGAAAAATTAACAGATCATATCTCTTCATTGATGCGGTCCGACCTGTTGAGTTCCTCCAGCTTCTCTTTGTTCACTCAAGGTTCTACTAGCCCCTTTCAAATTGCAACAACTGGGTACCCCTCCTGCGACCCGGGTGTGATTACTGGGGCAAAGGTGCTGGAAGCACCTTTCAAATCGCAGGGTGATAGACCCATTAAATCACTAACCCAGTGATTTAAGGGGAATCCCACCCCTGCAATGATGTGTCACACACTCACCGGAAGTACTGCCAGATGTTCAGATGTTGGCTCCCCAGTGATGCATGCACACAAGCGCTGATGTCTCTGGAATAAACGGGTCGGCCGCTTTAGTTGCCCATTCAGAGCCAGCTCTTCAGCGCTTGACGTCCTGTTTTGCGGAAACTGCCAAAATGTTTGGCCTGGAAGTCAGCCTGAAGAAAACTGAGGTCCTCCATCAGCCAGCTCCCCACCATGACTACCAGCCCCCCCACAACTCCATCAGGCACACAAAACTCAAATCGGTCAACCAGTTAACCTATCTCGGCTGCACCATTTCATCGGATGCAAGGATCGACAACGAGATAGACAACAGACTCACCAAGGCAAATAGCACCTTTGGAAGACTACATAAAAGAGTCTGGAAAAACAACCAACTGAAAAACCTCACAAAGATTAGCGTATACAGAGCCGTTGTCATACGCATACTCCTGTTCGGCTCCGAATCATGGGTCCTTTACCGACATCACCTACGGCTCCTAGAACGCTTCCACCAGCGCTGTCTCCGCTCCATCCTCAACATTCATTGGAGCGACTTCATCTCCAACATCGAAATACTCGAGATGGCAGAGGCCGACAGCATCGAATCCACGCTGCTGAAGATCAAACTGCGCTGGGTAGGTCACGTCTCCAGAATGGAGGACCATCGCCTTCCCAAGATCGTGTTATATGGCGAGCTCTCCACTGGCTACTGAGACAGAGGTGCACCAAAGAAGAGGTACAAGGACTGCCTAAAGAAAGCTCTTGGTTCCTGCCACATTGACCACCGCCAGTGGGCTGATATCGCCTCAAACTGTGCATCTTGGCGCCTCACAGTTCGGCGGGCAGCAACCTCCTTTGAAGAAGACCGCAGAGCCAACCTCACTGTCAAAAGACAAAGGAGGAAAAACCCAACACCCAACCCCAACCAACCAATTTTCCCTTGCAACCGCTGCAACCGTGTCTGCCTGTCCCGCATCGGACTTGTCAGCCACAAACGAGCCTGCAGCTGACGTGGACATTACCCCTCCATAAATCTTCGTCCGCGAAGCCAAGCCAAAGAAGAAGAGAAGAAACGGGTCAGCCATTTTTCTTTTCAAATTGGGCGTGTACAAGACCTGGGTAAGTTTAACTGAGTTCCCTGACTACTTCTAAGGTAGGTCAGGGACTCAGTTTGGTTTTGACAGGGTAGATCCGGTTGGACCTTTTCAAACTGCCACGTAACTGGGGCATTAACCATGCAAATTGCCCAGTTAACCCCATTTTACATGGCAGTTTGAAAGGGCCTACTGCCTTCTGTTCTTGTGTTCCTCCTGTTATGGTGACAGTTGAGACAGGAATCATGTCTCGTTCTGGTCCCAGATGGAGCCCAGGAGAACTCAGAAGAATTAAAGCTTTGGAATCCCTTCCTGTGGGATGATAAAAAACAAATGTTGCATAGTAAACAGCTTGGAATGTCCGATGAGCTTCTTTACAAAGGTTACATGCAGGCAGGCCAAATGTGATAACAGCTGTAAAATAGGTCCTCAGGGCAGATGTTCCTATGGTTACAGATTGAGCATCCTGCTGTAAAATGGTTTTGCGCACAGTGTTCTACAATGATACCCTTAGTAATGATGATTTTAATGGACAGGAAGTTTCATCATTCACTATATATAGATATAAAAAAGATTCAGGTACTCTGAATTCTTCTTTTATGAACAAATAAATGATCTCTTAATAGTTTCAATGGAAATGCTTGTGAAAAGGCAGAATTGAATTGTGAGTTTTGATTTGGACCGGTAGCCTAATTATTAAAGCATTGAGCATTAAAACTGCTTAATTTGCATTTAAAACAGTAATTTTGTTCTAAATCCCACTTGTCAGTGCACTCTATGGTTTTGAAAAAGGGATTTTGTTAATTAACCATCCATTCAAGTTTATTTGTCACAAAATATCTTGAATAATGAGAAGGAATCTTCTACAAACAGACCAACAGTTTGTCTTTAGCATTACATCTTTCTTTCTTCTTTCTTTGGCTTGGCTTCGCGGACGAAGATTTATGGAGGGGTATGTCCACGTCTGCTGCAGGCTCGTTGGTGACTGACAAGTCCGATGCGGGACAGGCAGACACGGTTGCAGCGGTTGCAAGGGAAAATTGGTTGGTTGGGGTTGAGTGTTGGGTTTTTCCTCCTTTGTCTTTTGTCAGTGAGGTGGGCTCTGCGGTCTTCTTCAAAGGAGGTTGCTGCCCGCCGAACTGTGAGGCGCCAAGATGCTCGGTTGGAGGCAATATCAGCCCACTGGCGGTGGTCAATGTGGCAGGCACCAAGAGATTTCTTTAGGCAGTCCTTGTACCTCTTCTTTGGTGCACCTCTGTCTTGGTGGCCAGTGGAGAGCTCGCCATAGAACACGATCTTGGGAAGGCGATGGTCCTCCATTCTGGAGACGTGACCCACCCAGCGCAGTTGGGTATTCAGCAGCATGGATTCGATGCTTATGGACTCTGCCAGCTCGAGTACTTCGATGTTGGTGATGAAGTCATTCCAATGAATGTTGAGGATGGAGCAGAGACAGCGCTGATGGAAGCGTTCTAGGAGCCGTAGGTGATGCCGGTAGAGGACCCATGATTCGGAGCCGAACAGGAGCATGGGTATGACAACGGCTCTGTACACGCTGATCTTTGTGTGTTTCTTCAGGTGGTTGTTTTTCCAGACTCTTTTGTGTAGTCTTCCAAAGGCGCTATTTGCCTTGGCGAGTCTGTTGTCTATCTCTTTGTCGATCCTTGCATCAGATGAAATGATGCAGCCGAGGTAGGTAAGCTGGTTGACCGTTTTGAGTTCTGTGTGCCCGATGGAGATGTGGAGGGTCATGGTGGGGAGCTGGCTGATGGAGGACCTCAGTTTTCTTCAGGCTGACTTCCAGGCCAAACATTTTGGCAGTTTCCGCAAAACAGGACATCGTGCACTGGAGAACTGGCTCTGAATGGGCAACTAAAGCGGCATCGTCTGCGAAGAGTAGTTCACGGACAAGTTGCTCTTGTGTCTTGGTATGAGCTTGCAGGCGCCTCAGATTGAAGAGACTGCCATCCATGCGGTACCGGATGTAAACAGCGTCTTCATTGTTGAGGTCTTTCATGGCTTGTTTCAGCATCATGCTGAAGAAGATAGTAAAGAGGGTTGGTGCGAGGACGCAGCCTTGCTTCACGCCGTTGTCAATGGAGAAGGGTTTGGAGAGCTCATTGCTGTATCTGACCCGACCTTGTTGGTTTTCGTGCAGTTGGATAACCATGTTGAGGAACTTGGGGGGGGCACTCTAGTATTTTCCAAAGTCCTTTCCTGCTCACGGTGTCAAAGGCTTTGGTGAAGTCAACAAAGGTGATGTAGAGTCCTTTGTTTTGTTCTCTGCACTTTTCATTACATAGAGCTTGGGTAAAGAGCACAATTTACAAAGTAAAGAATTATAATGAAAAGGAAGATCAATTAGCACCAAGCAAGGGCAACTTGAGAACTCTGCTATGGGGTTCATTCGGGAGCCTGATGGCTGCACCAAAGAAACAACAAAGCCTGATGGTGCATGCTTTCACTCTCTTGAGCATTCTCCCCAATGGGAAGAGAGAGAAGAGAGCATTTTCAGGTTGTGGTAGGTCCTTCAGTATGTTAGTTGCCATTCCTAAGCAATGGGAGATGTAGATGGAGTCCATGGAGGTGAGGGAAGTTTTTGTATTGTTCTGAGCTCATTCACTATCCTCTGTAGTTTCCTCTGATCTTGAGAAGACCAACTTCAATACCATGCTGTGATCCATCCATTAAGTATGCTTTCAATGGTGCAGCTATAGAAGTTGTTGAATAATGGGGGAATAATGCTGAATGTTCTTAGTCTTCTAAAATTAGGCATTGGGTGTATTCCTTGACTATCTCACCAATGTGCTTGCTCCAGGTCAAGACATTGGAGATATTCCTAAGAACTTGAAGCTCTCTCATCTTTTCACTTTATCACCATTGATGTGGGCAGAAATGTGGACTTTTTCCCCTGTCCTGAAGTTCTTCTTTGTCTTATTGATGTTGAGAGAGGGCTGGTTATCTTGCACTAGACTTTCAATCTCTTTCCTATATTCTGTCTCATCGTTATTTGATACCCGGACGAGACTTTGTTACTCATCTTCACTGATTACATTCTGTTAAACAGTTGCAGAGGGGGGAAGGGGCACTGAATCAGAATCAGAGTTTATTGTCATGAATATGATATGAAATGTTATTTTTCAGCAGCAGTACATTGCAAAATATTGCTATCAATCACATTTCAAAATAAATAAATAGTACAAAAAAAGGAGAAAGTGAGGTAGTGTTTGTGATTCGTTGTCCATTCAAAAATCTGAGGGCAGAGGGGAAGAAGCTATCCTTGTGCTGTTAGGCACTCATCTTCAAGCTCCTGTATGTCCTTCTTGATGGTAGCAGTGTGAAGAGGCCATAGCTTATGTGGTGGAGATCCTTGAGGATTGAGGTTGCTTTCTGAATATGTCCTCGATGGAGTGGTGACTGATGCTCTTGATTTCGCTGGCCAAGTTAACAACTCTCTGAAGTTTTTTTTCCTGTCCAGTGCATTGGCACCTCCATACAAGTGATGCAACCAATCAGAATGCAAGCAACCACAGTACACCCTTTTCGAGAAACTTTGGTGACATATCAAATCTCTTCTTACACCTGGTGAACCTTCTTCATGATTGATCAACCTGGAGTCCCTAGGAGAGATCCTTAGAGAAGATGACACCAAGGAATTTGAAATACTTCCCCTCTCCACTGCTGGGACCTCGATAAGGACTGGTTCATTTTCTTCTGAAGTCCACAATTTGCTCCTTAGTTTTCCTATCATTGAGTGCAAGGTTGTTATTGGGACACCACTCAACTAGCTGATCTATTTCCCTCCTGTACACTTCGTAATTACTGTTTCTGATTCTGCCAACAACAGTGATATCATTGACAAATATGTAGATGGCATTTGAATTGTGCCTAGCTACACAGTAATTGGTGTAGAATGAGTAGAGAAGAGGTTACGCATGCATTCTTGAGGTGCACCTGTGTGGATCATCAATGAGGAGGAGGAGCTGTTTCCAATTCATACTGTCTGTGGTCTTCCTTTTTTTTAAACTTTATTTAAAATTTTATGACTTGAATAAAATAAAAATTACATTTAAAGAAATAATAAAAAATAAGATAATAAAAATTAGAATACTACATCATTAAACTACATAAATTAACCCCCCCAATAATTATAACACAACATTAATCATCTAATTTAAAATTAGTCCAACCCTCCCCCCAAAATAAAGAGTGAAGAATTAATTAACAATATTGTAAATAAAATAGAAAAAACCCCACTTACAAAAAAAGGATAAAACTTAACAACAAAAAAAATTACTAACAACAAAAAAAATCAATACTAAAATAATACCCTTAAACATATATTTAAATCAAACATAATACATGTATTTAACAAATGAAATCCACTTTAAAACTAAGTTCAAATATTAAAATCATATATCAACCACATATCTGTTATTCAAAAAAATCATAATTAATAATACATAAATACAGAATTTCCATTAATATCAAGTTTCCTTTATAATTCATCGAGAGAACAAAAACATCCCTTAGAAAAACAATCAGATAAACTTTTTATTCCCTTCCCCTCCCCTGAAATAAAAAAAGGAAAATAAAGAAAAAAGTTCAAGCTCTTTAAAATTCTCCATATTCTTCATTTATAACATCTTCAAAATTCTCTATCGAAATTAACTTAATTTGGGAGGAGTCATGTGATGGAGTAGTGGCCGGTAGGGGAACTCCAGCCCTCTCCAGAAAAGTTAAAAAAAGATAGAGAAAAAGCAAAGGCACAAACTTAAAAACCAAAACAAAGTGAAAGTAAAAGTGTGGAGAAAAAAGCAGCGAAGAAAGAAAAACCAAAAAAAACGGGAAGAAAAGAAGAAGGAAAGACATCGGAAGAAGAAGGTGAAGGCCTTACCTGTACGAAGAGGCCCGTCGCGGAGAGAGAAGCCCGCTCCCACAGGTCAGTGGAAGTCCCGGGCTCGGGACTACAAAAATGGCTCGCAGAGCCGAGTAAAAGTGCGCAACCGCGCATGCGTGACTCCTCGCGCATGCGCGATGCGCATGAAAAAAAACACACTGATGGGAGGGGGGGAACAGCTGCGGAGTCGATCTCCACAGCTGAGAGTGACACCTGCCGCACAGCAGCAGGTGCAGAACACAGACAATAACGACAACAAGAAAGAAGAAAGTAAAAAGAAAACAAGGAAACAACAGATGGTCAATCCAGAGGAAGAAGAAGAAGAACAGAAAGAAGTGGAAGAAGAAGAGAAAAGCAAGACAATGGATGTATCTTTTTTTAAAGAATATATGGAATCAGTGAAAGAATGGCAATTACAAGAATTTGATGAGATAAAAATAAGAATTAAGAATGCAGAAGAAAAAATGAATAAAATGGAAATGGCCATATCAGAGTTGGCAAAAAGAGTGGAAAATATGGAAAAACGAGAAACATTTGTAGATATGGAAGTAGAAGACTTAAAAGAGAAATTAGAAGAATCTAATAAAAAAGCTAAAGAGACACAGGAGCTGTCAGCTCAGAAGGTAGATATAATAGAAAACTATAATAGAAGAAATAATATAAAGATAGTGGTCCTTAAGGAAGATGAAGAAGGCAAGAATATGAGAGAATTTATAAAAGATTGGATCCCCAGGGTCCTGGGAAGACCAGAATTACAGGAAGAAATGGAAATAGAGAGGGCACATAGAACATTAGCCCCGAAACCACAACTGCAGCAAAATCCAAGATTCATTTTAGTAAAATTCTTAAGATATACAACAAGAGATAATATATTGGAGAAAGCAATGAAGAAAGTAAGAGAGGACAAAAAGCCACTGGAATATAAAGGTCAAAAATTTTTTTTCTATCCAGACATAAGTTTTGAACTCCTGAAGAAGAGGAAGGAGTTCAATACAGCGAAAACGATCTTATGGAAAAAAGGATATAAGTTTATGTTAAGGTACCCAGCGGTACTTAAAATAATTATTCCAGGGCAACAAAACAGACTATTCTCGGATCCAGAGGAAGCAAGGAAATTTGCAGAACAACTACAAAACAAGCAGAGAGATGAAGACATGTAATAAGAGTAAAAATGACCACGATCTATATGTATGTGTGTAAAGGGGTATATGTGTGTATATATATAGTGTGCATACATGAATGTATCCGTATTTAGAAGAAAATATATAGAGTATAGACAAGAATTAATAAGGGAGGGAAATGGAATAGAGGGAATAAGGAGGGAATTAAAAGAGTGACCTTTGTTACATATGAAAATTGAAATCTTTTCTGGGGGGGCTGGGTGGGGAGGAGTTACGGTCACTGCAAAATCAGCAGATGTTTGCGAGTGAATTCGCAAATCCAAATGGAGAGGGGAGATGTGGTTGTCCGACAAGGGATAAAGGACAACTCAGGAGGGGGAGGGGAGAATGGGGTTAAAGAAGTTTTAAATAGGAGAATAAGGAAAATGTTTGATGTTTTAGAAATGTTGTCTTATAAAGTGTTCAAAACAAGAAAGCAGAAATAGATAAGAAGGAAAGGTGATGATGGAGAAACGGAAAGGGAAGATAAACAAAGTATAAAATGGCTACGCTGAACTATATGACTTTAAATATTAACGGAATACATAACCAAATTAAAAGGAAGAAACTGCTAAATTTACTGAAAAAAGAAAAAATTGATATAGCATTTGTGCAAGAAACACACTTAACTGAATTGGAGCACAAGAAATTAAAGAGAGATTGGGTAGGACACGTAACAGCAGCGTCGTATAATTCAAAAGCAAGAGGAGTAGCTATATTAATTAGTAAAAATGTGCCAATTAAAAAAGAAGAGGAAATAATAGATCCAGCAGGGAGATATGTAATGATAAAATGTCAGATATATTCGGAGTTTTGGAATCTACTCAATGTATATTCACCTAACGAAGAAGATCAAAAGTTTATGCAAGATATTTTTTTCAAGATAGCAGATACGCAAGGGAACATATTAATAGGAGGGGATTTCAACCTGAATTTGGATTCAAATATGGACAAAACTGGGAAAAAAATTAACAGAAAAAACAAAGTAATCAAATTTATAATTAAATCGATGGAAGAAATGCAACTTTTGGATATATGGAGGAAACATCACCCAAATGAAAAGGAATATTCATATTACTCGGCAAGACATAAAACATACTCAAGAATAGACCTATTTTTGTTATCAGCTCATATGCAAGATAGAGTAAGAAAAACAGAATATAAAGCTAGAATATTATCGGACCATTCACCCTTAATATTGACAATAAAGTTAGAGGACATCCCTCCAAGAATGTATAGATGGAGATAAAACTCCATGTTACTCAAAAGGCAGGATTTTAGAGAATTAATTGAAAGACAAATTAAAATGTATTTTGAAATAAATACGGAATCAGTGAAAGATAAGTTTATACTATGGGATGCAATGAAAGCGTTCATTAGAGGGCAAATAATAAGTTATGTAACCAAGATGAAGAAGGACTATAATCAGGAAACAGAGCAGTTGGAAAGGGAAATAGTAAATATAGGAAAAGAATTAGCAATGAAGGAAGATACAACTAAAAGAAGAGAATTGGCAGATAAAAAATTAAAATATGAAACAGTACAAACATATAAGGTGGAGAAGAATATAATGAAGACAAAACAGAAATATTATGAACTAGGGGAAAAAACGCACAAAATTCTAGCATGGCAGCTTAAGACAGAACAAGCTAAGAAAATGGTATTGGCATCAAGGAAAAAAGACAAACAAATCACATATAATCCAAAGGAGATCAAGGAAAACTTTAGAGAATTCTATGAACAATTATACCGAACTGAAAACGAAGGGAAAGAAGGGAAAATATATGAATTTCTAACTAAAATTGAACTACCAAAATTACAAATAGAGGAACAAAATAAATTAACAGAACCATTTGAAATAGTAGAAATACAAGAGATAATAAAAAAAATTACCAAATAATAAAACACCAGGAGAGGATGGATTCCCAATAGAATTCTATAAAACATTTAAAGATTTATTAATTCCTCCCCTCCTGGAAGTAATCAACCAGATTGATAAAACACAAAGCTTACCAGATTCATGTAAAACAGCAATAATTACAGTAATACTAAAGCAAGGGAAAGATCCACTCGCTCCAGCGTCATATAGACCAATATCATTACTTAACACAGATTATAAGATAATAGCTAAACTATTAGCAAACAGATTAGCAGAGTATGTACCGAAAATGATAAATCTAGACCAAACTGGATTTATTAAAAAAAGACGCACAACAGACAATATTTGTAAATTTATTAACTTAATTCATGCAGTAGAAGGGAGTAAAGCGCCAACAGTAGCAGTTGCTTTAGACGCAGAGAAGGCCTTTGACAGAGTAGAATGGAATTATTTATTCAAAGTATTGCAAAAATTCAGTTTACCAGAGAAGTATATTAATTGGATTAAAGCATTATATAAGGGACCCTTTGGCAAAAGTGACAGTAAATGGATATATATCAAAGCAATTTAACTTAAGCAGGTCAACGCAGCAGGGATGCCCACTATCACCCTTATTGTTCGCGTTATCTATAGAACCACTAGCAGAATTGATAAGAACAGAAAATAATATAAAAGGGATAAAAATAAAAGACAAGGAATATAAAATCAGTTTATTTGCGGATGATGTTATAGTATACTTAACAGAACCAGAACTATCAATAAAAGAATTATATAAGAAATTGAAGGAATATGGAGAACTATCGGGTTACAAGATTAACGTAAATAAAAGTGAAGCAATGCCTATGAATAATGCGATTTCTCAAAATTTAAGAAGGAATCACCATTCAGATGGCAAATGCAAGCAATAAGATACCTAGGTATACAAATAAATAAAAATCTCGGCCAACTGTATAAACTCAATTATTATCCACTAATGAAAAAATTACAGGATGATTTAGAGCATTGGAAAGATTTACCACTAACACTAATAGGAAAGATAAACTGTATTAAAATCAACATTTTCCCAAGGATATTATACCTATTTCAAGCATTGCCAATACACTTGACAGAGAAATTCTTCAAGGAGTTAAAGAAAATAATAAGGAAATTTTTATGGATAGGGGGGAAACCGAGGATAGCACTAGATAAATTAACAGAATGGTATAAACAAGGAGGCTTACAACTGTCAAACTTTAAAAATTATTATAGAGCCGCACAATTAAGATACCTATCAGATTTTTATCAAACAAGGGAAAAGCCAGATTGGACTAGATTAGAATTAGATAAAATAGGGGAAAAGATACCTGAACACATATTATATAAATGGGATGAAAAATTGGTACAACATAGAAGTTCTCCAGTATTACATCATCTACTCAATATTTGGAAGAAGATTCATGTAGAAAGGAATAAAACAAATTGTCAATTACCAAAACTAATATTGACGCAAAATAAGTTACTCCCTTTTACAATAGATAACCTTTCCTTTAGAGAATGGGAAAAAAAAGGGATTAAAAGAATAGAAAATTGTTTTTGGAAATAGATTCTTATCCTTTGAACAAATGAAAGATAAGTACAATATAACTCAAGATACAGCGCTGGCATATTACCAATTGAGATCCTACTTGAAGGATAAATTAGGAAGCAGTTTGAGTTTGCCAGAGGGAAGTAACCTTGAATATGTGATTACAGATACAATGATAATCAAAAGATTTATAAAAAATATGTATTTTAAACTGCAAGAAAAGGGGAATGAGGAAACAAATGGTAAAACTAAACAAAAATGGGAACAAGATTTAAATATAAAGATAAAAAAGGAAACATGGGAGAAGTTATGTTCTGGAACGATGAGAAATACAATAAATACGAGGTTACGTATGATACAATATAACTGGATACACAGGCTATACATTACACCTCAAAAGTTAAATAAATGGGACCCAACAGTATCTGACAGATGTTTTCGATGTAAAAAAGAAATGGGAACAACAATTCATGCAATCTGGACATGTGAGAAAGTAGAAAAATTTTGGGAAGATCTAAACCAAATATTAAATAAAATTACAGAAAACAATATACCAAAGAATCCAGAGATCTTCCTCCTAAGTAACATAAAAAACAAAGAATTTGGAATTGATTTGAATGATGCACAAAAAAGATTTGTTAAGATAGCTCTAGCCGTAGCAAAAAAATGTATTATGTCAACCTGGAAATCGGAAGATAATTTGAAAATACAACAATGGTATATAGAAATGAATAAATGTATTCCATTAGAAAAAATAACATATAGTTTAAGAAATAATATTGAAATATTTGAACAAATATGGGAGCCTTACATGAAACACAATAGAGAAAACCTACTGGGGACATTCACTACCTAAATTAACGAAAGGAGAAGGAAATTAAAAGAATTGACTCAGAGGAATTTCTTGTTTATTTTTATTGAATGACAACATTGTTTGACTGGTTTAATGTATCCTAGATTTTGTACTTTAAATGGACGGGGGGAGGTAGGGAGGGTGGGATGGGAGGAGGGGGTGGGGGAGAAAATGGCACTGTATATATTTGAAAAGGTAAAAGTATGTATCATGGTTAATGTGGTTTATGGTGTGAAAAATAAAAAAAAATTAAAAAAAAAAGAAATTAACTTAATTTTATTAAACTCTTCTCCCTCAATGTATTTGTACTTAATTTTCTTCTTTTTCTTCTTATCACCTTTCCCCTCATCTTCCTCTTCATCTAATTCAACATCCTCAATTTTTGACTTATTATCTTCTGTGACATCATCCTCTTAAAAAGAAAGAAAAAAAGAGAAAAAAAACCCCCCCAAAAAACAGAAAAAAAGGAGAGAAAAAAAACCTCCTAATTCCCTGTCAATTACAATCAGAAAACAAAAAGAGTTAAAAAAAATTATTTATTTAAAAAATAATAATAATAAAAAAGCCTTCACTTCTTAACCCAAAAATTAAAAAGAAAAAAAAACAGGTCGGAGGTCACAACTACCTCCTCCTGTTTAAACCGCCCAAAGCGGTAACTCCCCCAAAATATTGGGTGTGAGATAACTCACAGGTAGCTGATGACTTCTGGAAACTAGTGCCCACCCAGTTCCCTCTCCCAACTCCCATTTCATTAAACTATCATCATTATTTAAACTATTTAAACTCTTCTCAAAAAAAAGATAAAAGATTTATTTTTTTAAATCAACATTACCACTTCGGTCACCATTGCTTCCATTTCTTTTAAAAAACTGGATCCCACCTTACATCTCTACTCTCTTTGGAGACCTTGAAGAACTACATCGTTCCTGAAACTGCATGATTGGTAGAGACTGAGCAAAGTCCATAACCTCTTTAGGATTGTCAAAGAACTTTGGCTAATTTCCATCCTAAAAAATCTTCAGTACTGCAGAATACCTGAATGTTCCCTTATGTCTTTTTTTCCACAACCGTTCTTTCACAGAATTAAATTCGTGTCGTTGAAACATAATTTCTTGACTCAAATCTTGATAGAAGAAAACAGGATTATTCTGATCAAAGGAGATCTATTTTACTGGGCATTTCTAATAGCCGTACGTAAAATTGTCTCTCTGTCACAATAGTTTAAACAACGGATCAAAACAGATCTTGGATTCTGTCCTGAAAAAGATTTTCTTCTTAAAACTCTATAAGCACGTTCCAGTATTAAACCTTCAGGAAACTTATCCTGTCCTAACACTCGTGGAATCCATTCAGTAAAAAATTTTCTTGGATCTGGTCCTTCTATGCTTTCTGGCAAACCAACAATTTTCACGTTGTTCCGTCTAGATTGATTCTCCAAATAATCAATCTTTTTTGCTAAATTTTTATTTTGGATCTGCAATGTTTCAATTATTCTATTTTCATCTTGCAGTTCATCCTGTGCATCGACTAAACCTTGATCATACATTTCAAATCTTTCAATGGTTTTAAGCTTAAAAGTTCCATTAATGACTTCCGCCATCGCATTAATCCTGGAAATAAACAGTTTCACAAAATTAGCTAAGTGACTCGATACAGAATATATCTTATCTTCAAGATCCTTAACAGACATTTCAACAGAAGTAGATTCAGGCATAATGGGGTCTTGCTGTTCCTTAGAGACCACGGGATCTTCTGTCCCTTCCCTTAATTTAGTATCTTTTCTAGCAGTTTGACTTTGTATAAAAATCCCTCTCGAAGTCCCCCCAGCAATGCCAGGAGACTGAAGATCAGGGTTATCTTTAAGCCAAATCTCTTTAATCATCTTCACTGAATCGATGTCTGGAAAAACCGTTGTAATTGAAGATGCATTTTGCAGCGCCACCACTATAGCAGTCGAATGACAACTCTTTAACTCTCCAGCTGGTGGCGCCCCAGCTGATTCATCTGTCAAAGCCTCAGCAACAACACCTGCAGTGGCCACCGTGCGAAACATTGGCACCCGTCCAACCCCTTGTTCTGAAAGCTGTTGAGTGCGACCTTCAGAGAGCCTCACCGGCTTAAAACAAAGCTTCAATGCCGAACTCTGCACGTCCTCCTCTGGATCCATTCTACGTTGAGACCTGGCTTCTTGTAAACAAGTAGGCTCAGACAATTTCGGAAAATGTAGTTTTTTAACAGTCTGTTGATATTTTCTGTTACCTTTTTTTTTGCATATAAACCATTAGGCACTAATCCAACACCTCTTATTATTTATAAACTTTGAAAAGAACTTTAACGGGCACTTAAAGACAAAACAATAAATCAGAGTCAGGAGAGGTCTGGAAGGCACGTCTGTTCCCTACTCATTCAAGCGGGTTTTAATGAAATCAGTGACGGCCATTGCATATTCATTCAGGTCTGAGGATGGATCCTTGAATATGATCCAGTTCACCTATTCAAAGCAGTAATGCATATGCTCCTCTGACCATACTTTCACTGTCTTCACCACTGGTGCTGTAATCCTGTCTCTGCTTGTATGCCGGGAAGTGATTAGATTTTCCAAATGCGGATGTGGGTTGTCTCAGTAGCGATTCTTCATGGTGGTCGAGTGTGTTGACTTCTCTGGTCTTGCAGGTTACTTGATAGTTTGTTAGAATCTTCTACAGGTTAGCCTGGTAGAAGTCCCCTACAATGAATGGAAGGTATCAGGGTATGCTGTCTTGTGGTTGCTGATCACAGAGCTCAGCTACCCTAATGTTCCACCTGGCGTGGAAAGTACACTGCGACTGAGATGATGGCAGTGAACTCCCTTGGCAAGCAGAATGGGTGACACTTCATCACCAGATGTTCCAGGTCAGGGGAGCAGGACAGGGATGCAACCATCACGTTTGTGCAGTACAATGAATTGATGATGACGCAAACAGTGCCTCCCTGGTTTTTCCTGATGCGATGTCTGGTTCATGAGGTGGAGGGTGAAGCCTTTAGGCTGTAGCATTGTGTCCAACCCTTGTTCAACCATGTCTCTGTGAAGTACATCACACAGCAATGTGTGATGTCCTGATGCTGCTGTAGATGGCTCTGAATACATCTGGTTTATTTTCCAAGGATTGAATGTTAGCCAGGAGGATTGTAGGGAACAGAGGCCTCAGGGCCCAGCATCTTCCTTTTGCGTCCTCCTTCTGGTCGTCTTTTTTAAGGCTGTGGTAACTCCCACAGACGTATTAAAACAGCTGTGGATGAGTGTGTCCCCACCAAATCATTCAGGATTTTCCCCAACCAGAAGCCCTAGATGAACAATGAATTCCAGAACTTACTGAGAGTCAGGTCATGGGCATTTAAGTCTGGAGATCCAGATCATTACAGAAGGAGCAGGTATGACCTGCAGAAAGCCATCTCCTGGGCGAAGTGAAATTTTTGGACAAAAATTGAAACAACAAAGGACACCTGATAGCCGTGGCATGGCCAAAATGACATGACCTGCTACAAAATGAAATCTGGATCAGTCAGAAACAGCAAAGCTTCACTCTGAGATGAACTCAATGCCTTCTATGCTGGATTCAACCACAAGAACAAGGAAGAACCTCCATTGTGCACCCTCATGTACCCTGCTGATCCTTTCCTGTCCATATCTGTGGATGTCATGTGGGCTGCCTTCAGGAGAGTGAATCTGAGGAAAGCATCCTGGCTGAGTATTAAAAACCTGTGCAGACCACTTGTCAATCTATTCACACTTATCTTCAACATCTCACTCTGGCAGGTGTGGTACCCACCTGTTTCAAACAGACATCAATTGTACCAGCGCCCAAGAATAGTGTGGTAACCTGTGTAAATGACTATTGATGCATGGCACTCACAACCACGGTGATGAAATGTTTTGAAAGGCTGCTGTTGAAGCATATCAGCTCCTGTCTGAGCAGCGACATGGATCCATTCCAATCTGCCTATGATAGCAACATGTCTAACTGGCTCTACACAAAGCCCTGGAACACCTGGATAAGGTCAGGATGATCTTTATCAACTATAGTTCAGCATTTAATGCTATCATCTCAAAATTGATCAGCAAACTCCAGAACCTGGGATTCAACATCCCACTGTGTAATTCCATCACTCCGGACCACAATCGGTGATGATTGGTAAGAACATCTCCTCCACAATCTCCATCACTACTGGAGCACCACAGGGGTGCATCCTTAGCCCTCTGCTCTACTCACTTCACAGCTAAGAACTATGTGGCTCGGTGCAACAATACCATCTACAAATTTGCTGACGATATCACAGTACTGAGTTGATATGAGTGCCACTAGCCGATAGTCATTTAGGCATGATTGACCTTGTTTGAAGCAGATGGGTACTACTCCCTGCTGGAGTGAGATGTTGAAAATATCCATGAATACATTGGAAAGTTGGTTAGCCATGTTTTTACTTCACCAAGACTGGATGCTTTCCTTGGATTCACTCTCCTGAAGGCAGCCCACATATCACCCTCAGATACAGACAGGGTCATTCATTCACCAATGGGCAGGTCTTATTATCTGACCTCTGAGTTCCTGATCAGACAAAATATTCAAGAGTTTGCAGAAAATCTGCACACTCTGGACAAGGTAAGTGCACAATCTGCTGCTTGGCTGATCTGGTTGTTGGAAAAATGGTAGAATATCAGCACTAGTGGGCAGATTTCAAAGAAAAGATAGATGAACTAGAGACTGCAGGTGCCAGAATTTGGAGCAAAAAAAATCCAAACAGTTGGAGGAGCATGGAATGTATTGCCTGATTAGGAACTCTGAGGTCAGATTATGAGACCTGCCAATTAATGAACGAAGGCAGCAGCATTTGTGGAAGGAAATAGATGAATGACATTTCAGGTTGGATCCTGCATCAGAACTGAGAGTGTAAAGGATAGATAGCCTGTGTAAAGAGGGGAGGGGGTGGAGTGAAGTAGGAGCTGGCACAAAATAGGCACATTCAGGTGAGAAGAGGTTTGTGGGCAGATGGAGCCTGAGCATGGGAGTGGGGGGTTGCGGGGAGGAAGGGGGCAAAAATAAGGGTGGAGATAGTGATAGAGGCTGGGATGTCATGAGTGGAGGGCTGCAAATTGTGGAATCTGATAAGAAAGTTAGGTGATGAGTAGAACCAGGTAAGGGAGGAATGTTGGTAGATGGTAACAGTGGGGAGACAGAATGGGAAACAAATGGGTGATCATCCAATGGAGGGAGGTACGGAGGGAAAGAAATTATTAGCAGAATGTGGGGTTTGGAAAGAATAGTGCGTGTGATAGGACCTGGACCTTGTGGATGAGATGGTGCTGGGTGGGGAGTAGGTGCAGGTACCTGAAATTGGAGAATTCAACATTCATTCCATTGAGTAGTAGTCAACTCAGTTGGAATATGAAGTGCTGTTCTTGTTTGCATTTGTCCTCCCTCTGGTAGTGGAGGAGGCCGAGGACACACAAGTTGGTGTAGGAATGGGAAAGGAGTTAAAATGACATGCAACCCACAGCTCTAGATGGCGATTGTGGGTAGACTGCAGGAACTCTGTGAAGTGATCATCTGGTCAAAAATGATTGTCTATGGAGAGATAAATTTTCCTATCAACATGAGCTCCCAATCTTTCTCTCCACTTCTGTTACTCCTCCTTCAAGATGTGGTTCTCTGAGTTTCTCTCCAATGATTCTATCAGCCATTCTCTATGGGGGGCCAGAACACATTTAAGGTGGTGGGGGGAACAGACTTAATTCATAATTTTAAAATGATTTTTGTGTAATCGGTAGGAGAGAGGAATGGAAGAATCATAAGTACATACTAAAAAAAGTAAATACATACTAAAAAAAGAGGAATTATTCAAAGAGAAAAAGTATCAACTGTGGCTAACCAGGGAAGTCGAAGCCAACATTAAAGCAAAAAAAAGGGCATACATGGAAGCAAAAAATACTGGGAATATAGAGGATTGGGAAGTTTTTAAAAACTTGCAGAAGGTAACTAAAAACCTCATAAGGATGTAAAATATGATGTTTGAAGTAGGCTCGCAAATAACATTCTTTGGCTTGGCTTCGCGGACGAAGATTTATGGTGGGGTAAATGTCCACGTCAGCTGCAGGCTCGTTTGTGGCTGACAAGTCCGATGCGGGACAGGCAGACACGGTTGCAGCGGTTGCAGGGGAAAATTGCTTGGTTGGGGTTAGGTGTTGGGTTTTTCCTCCTTTGTCTTTTGTCAGTGAGGTGGGCTCTGCGGTCTTTTTCAAAGGAGGTTGCTGCCCACCGAACTGTGAGGCGCCAAGATGCACGGTTTGAGGCGATATCAGCCCACTGGCAGTGGTCAATGTGGCAGGCACCAAGAGATTTCTTTAGGCAGTCCTTGTACCTCTTCTTTGGTGCACCTCTGACACGATGGCCAGTGGAGAGCTCGCCATATACCACGATCTTGGGAAGGCGATGGTCCTCCATTCTGGAGACATGACCTACCCAGCTCAGTTGGATCTTCAACAGCGTGGATTCTATGCTGTCGGCCTCAGCCATCTCGAGTACTTCGATGTTAGGGATGAAGTCCCGGCCTCGGTCGAGTGAGGCAGGCGGCGGCCCCGATCCGGGCAAGAGCGAAGGGGAGGCGGTGGCCCCAGCCTCGGTCGAGTGAGACAGGCGGAGGCCCGGTCCGTGCTGAAAGTAGATATAGGACCACTAAAAATAACACTGGAGAAATAATTATGGAGACAAAGAGATGGCAGAGGAACTCATTGAGTATTTTGTGTCAGTCTTCACTATAGTAGACATAAATAGTGTGCCAGTTGCCAATGGGTATCAGGGAAGGAAAGTAAGTACAGTTACTATTTCAAAGGAGAAGGTGCTCAGAAAACTGAATAAGTCTCCTGGAGCAGATGGATTGCACCCTCGGGTTGTGAAAGAAAAAGCAGTAGAGATTGTAGAGGCATTGATAATGATCTTTCAGGAATCATTAGAGATTGGTATGGTCCTAGAAGACAGGAAATCGCAAATGTCACTCCATTATTCAAGAAGGGAGGGAGGAAGCAGAAAGAAAATTATAGACCGGTTAACCTGACATCGGTGGTTGAGAAGATGTTGGAGTTGATTATCAAGGATGAGGTTACGGACTATATGGATGAACATGACAAGATAGGCCAAAGCCAGCATGGTTTCTATCAGGGAAAATTTTGACAATCCTATTGGAATTATTTGAAATGGCAAGCAGGGTGGATAAAGGAGATGCAGTGGATGTTGTGTATTTGGATTTTCAGAAGGCCTTTAACAAGGTGCAACACATGAGGCTACTTAACAAAATAAGAGCCAATGATGTAAAAGGAAACATCACAGCGTTGGTAGAGCACTGACTGATGGCAGGAAGTAAGGAGTCAGAATGCAGGGATCATATTCTGGTTGGGTGCCAGTTTCTCGTGCTGTTCTGCAGGGGTCGGTGTTGGAGCCACTTCTTTTTCTGTTGTATATTAATGATTTAGATTATGAAATAAATATCTTTCTGGCCAAGTTTGCAGATGATACGAAGGTAGGTAATGGATCAGGTAGGATGAGGAAACAGGGAGTCGACAGAATGACTTAAGACAAGTTAGGAGAATGGTCAGACAAGTGGCAAATGTAATACAATATTGGAAAGTGTACGGTCATGCACTTTCGTAGACAAATAAATGGACAGATTATTTCCTAATTGGGGAGAAAATTGAAAACATCCAGGTGTAAAGGGACCTGGGAGTCCTCGTGCAAGATAGCCGAAAGGAAAATGTACATGTTGAGTCAGTGGTGAAGAAGGAAAATGCAATACTGGCATTCATTTCAAGAGGAATAGAATACAAGAGTAGGGATGTAATGTTGAGATTTTTTAAGATACTGCTTAGTCCTTACTTGAAGTGTCAAGTCAAGTTTATTGACATCTAATTGCACATGTACAACCCAACGAAACAGCATTCTCCAGTCCTTGGAACAAAACAGCACACAACCAGTCATAACACAAATTCAACAAACAATACATATGCAGGACAAGTATTCATATATACAAATCAATGAATAAATATTGTTTCGTATATATGAGCAATTTTGGATCCTCATTTAAGAACATATGTGCTAATGTTGGAGAAGGTGCAGAGGTTTACAAGGATGAACCCGGGAATTAAAGGGTTATTTTATGAGGAACATTAAACAGCTTTTGGCCTATATTCATTGGAATTTAGGGGAATGAGGAGAGGATCTCATTGAAACATTTTGAATGTTGGAAGGCTAGACAGAGTAGGTGCAAAAAGGTTATTTCCCATGGTGAGACAGTCTAAGACAAGAAGGCACAACTTCAGGATTGGTCAGAACAGAAAGGTGGAGGAATTTATTTAGTCAGATGGTAGTAAACCTGTGAAATTTGTTGTCACAGTCAGTTAGGGAGGCCAGATTATTTGGTGTATTTAAGGCAGAGATTGATAGGTTCTTGATTAGCCAGGACATTAATGGTTATGGTGAGAAGTCCGGGCAGTGGGGCTGAGTGGGAAAATGGATCAGCTCATGATTAAATGGTGGGGCAGACGATGGGCTGAATAGCCTATAGCCTATAGTCTAAGAAATCTATTTAACTTGACTGCTTCACAGGGAAGGGGGCCCATAAACTTTGAGCAAAGTCCAAAAGGGCCATAGCCAAAAAAAGGTTAAGAATGGCTGGTTTATATTAAATTTAATCCCCTGGTGTTTTCAAATGATGTCAGCCATTGATCACTGTGCCAATTCTCTTTGTTTCTCAGATGCGTATGGAAGAGGAGCAGCGGTCACGACGTGCAGAGGAAGAGGTGGATTATCTTGTACCCTTCCTTGCTCGGCTTGGACAACCCAAAAAAATCTCCAAGAAGATTGCCATTACACTCCGTAATGACTGTCTGGCAGACATGAAGCAGAGGTTAATCGATAAAGCCAATCTTATCCAAAATCGTTTTGAAAAGGTACTGAATTTAATTTACTCTTGGCATTATTCCTTAAATCATCGAGAGATACAGCAAAGAATCGGACCCTTTGGCCCATCAAGTCCAAAATGAATATTAACCAACCATTAACAATAATCCTACATTAATCTTTTTTTTATTATTCTCCCCACATTCCTATCAACTCACCTTAGATTCTCCCACTCAACCTACATATTTGCAGGAATTTATGTCTATCAATTAACCTGCCAACTCGCATGTCTTTGTGATGTCAGAGGAAACTGGAAAATCATTGGAAAGAAGGGACATAGGATCAGAAGAGGTAGAATCCTTATGGGTTAGGTTAAGGAATGGTAAAGCTAAAAGGATCCCAATGGCACTTATATCCAGGTCTCCAAATTGCGCTGGGATGTGGACTACAAAATAGGAAATTAAAAAATGGCATGCCAGAAGAACAACATTACAATAATCATGGGAAATTTAAAAATGAAAGTAGATTGGGAAAATCAGGTCGGTACAGGACCTCAGGTGGGAGAGTTTGTGGAATGCCTGCAGGATGGCGTTTTGGAGCATCTTATTTATGAGCCCACCAGGGGATTGGCTGTTTTGGATTGGGAGCTGTGTAATGAACCAGAGGTGATTTATTGTGAAATCTGAAAAGGAGAGGCTAAAGTCTGATGTGTTGATATTTCAGTGGAGTAAAGGAAACTACAGTCGCATGAGAGGGGATCTGGCCAAAGTTAACTGGAAAAGCACACTAATGGTGAAGACTGCAGATCAGCAATGGCTGGAGTTTCTGCACAAAATGAGGAAAGTGCAGGACAGGTACATGCCAAAAAGAAAGAAAATTGTAAATAGAAAAATGAGACAATTGTGGCTGACAAGAGGAGTTAAAGCCAATGTAAAAACAAAAGAGAGGGCAGATAAGGAAGCAAAAATAAATAGGAAGATAGAGGACTGCAAAATTTAAAAAAACTTAGAGAAGGCAACTAAGAAGATGATTAGGAAGGAAAAGAGAAATTATGAAAGGAGGTTAGCAAATAATATCAAAGAAGGTACAGGTTGAACCTATTATTTTGCCGCTCAGTGGTCCAGCAACTCCTATGGACTGGCACGTTTTGAATCTGCTGTCATTAGTACCCCAGTCCAATAGTTGCCGTTGTAAAGGTTGAATCTGCCGCGATCGGGATCGGGGTTCATGACCCGTGCAGTCTGTAAGCAGTTTGTACTAATGATGGCAGATTCAACCTTTACATCACCAGCCTATTGGGACCAGAGTTCGAGTCCCATGCTGTCTGTAAGGAGTTTGTACTAACGTCCCAATTGCTGGTGATATAATAGTGTTGCACTAACTGCTACATTAACCATGCTACCCTCAGTATTATTTCCAGTTTTAAGCTTTGTTCTACCTTTGATATGTTTACATAGGGGACTCCCTTAGGGGTCATTTTCTGTTTTCAGCATTTTCTGTAGTCAGTCAGTAGCCATGTCCTGATATCACCAGATAAAAGAGGCTCAACCTGTACTAAAAGCTTTTTTAAGTATATAAAGAGCATAAAAGAGACAAGAGTAAATTTAGGACCATTAGAAAATGATGCTGGAGAGATTGTAATGGGAGACAAGGAGATGGAAGAGGAACTGGATGAATGTTTTGGATCAGTCTTTATGGAAGAAGGTACTACTAGCTTACAGGACTTCAAGTGTCTCTGGGAAGTGAAGTGAAGTGAGTGCTGTCAAGATCATGATAAAGAAGGAATTTGGGAAGCCTCGAGTTCTGAAGGAGGTTGCTGCAGAGATTGTAATGGTCTTTCAGGAATCAATGAATTCTGGCATGGTTCCAGAGGACTGGAGAATCACAAATGTCACTCCATTATTTGTTCAAGATTCAATTTATTGTCATTGCAATAAAACAATGTCATATTATGCAAAATTGCCTTTTGCCTGCTGTAAGGCAGACATATTTGCCATCTGCAGAAATTGTCTGAAGGACCTCTTACAGAAAGGATGGAGGCAGCAGAAAGGAAACTATAGACCGATTAGTCTGCCATCAGTGGTTGGGAAGATGTTGGAATCAATTGTCAAAGATGAGGTGGCAGAGGACCAAGAGGAGCATCACATGATAGGTCCAAGTCAGCATAGAACATCATGCCTGACAAACCTACTACAATTTTTTGAGGAGATAGCAACAGGATAGACAGGACCGGAAGGATACTAGTATGGGTAGATCATTGGTCAATAGGCAGGAAACAGAGAGTGGGAATATGGGGATCCTATTTCAGGTTGGATGCCTGTTACTAGTGGTGTTCCATAGGAGTCAGTGTTGGGGCCATTTCTTTTTACGTTGTGTATAAATTATTTGGATAATGGAATAGA
This sequence comes from Narcine bancroftii, assembly GCF_036971445.1. NCBI lineage: Eukaryota > Metazoa > Chordata > Chondrichthyes > Torpediniformes > Narcinidae > Narcine > Narcine bancroftii. Next base: position 79,568,064 of record NC_091470.1, read on the forward strand.
TGGCTTTGTGCCTAAATTTGTGGATGACATCAAAATAGGTGGTAGAGCTGGTGGTGCTCAGGACATAGAAAGGCTGCAGATGGCAGGTGAAATACAATGTTGGGGTGTGTACAGTCATACATTTTGAGAGAAGAAATAGATGGGCAGATGGAGAGAAAATTACAAATTTGAGGTTCAAGGTGCAAAGGAACTTGGGAATCCTTGTGTAGGATAGCCTAAAGGTTAACCTCCAGGTTGAGTCAGCAGAGAACAAAGCAATTACAATGTTGGCATTCAGTTTCTAGAGGAATAGCATACAAGAGCAGGGACATAATGATGAGGCTCTACAGGGAACTGGTGAGACCCTACTTGGAGTACTGTGTACAATTTTGGGTGCCTTATTTGAGAAAGGATGTGCTAGCATTGGAGAGGGCTCAGAAAAGATTCACTAGAATTATACCAGGAATGAAAGGGTTAACATATGAGGAACGTTTTTTAGCTCTTGGACTGTACTTGTTGCTGTACAAAGGACAAGGGGGACCTCATGGAGACATTTCGAATGGTGAAATGCCTGGACAGAGTAGATAAAATTGTTTTTCATGATAGAGGAGTCTCGGACAAGAGGTAACAATTTCAGGATAAAAGGGCATCAATTTAAAACAATTCCAGTCGTAGATCTCCATGTCTGGCAGGGTGTGGCAAAGAAAGTATTATGAAATGAAAATACTCCACAAATAGCTTTGAAGTTCATGATTAAAAATAAAAATGGTGGTGCTGCCAGAGCAGCTATAATCGCAGCACTGCCACTGTTGCAGACCATGAGAGAACAGAGACACATCGCTCCCTCGCAGGTTTCAACTGTCCAGTCCGATTGCTATCAGCTCCATACAGGCTTTCATTGGCCTATTTAAGGAGTCGATGGTGATTTATTTTAAAATCCTGTGACTGCAGGGTCTGGGCCTAAGATGGCAGTGCCTGTGTTCATCAGCAGCCTCGAGGAGTTGCAGAATCCAGGGAAGCAGAGGACTGACACAGGGAAAACCCTCCCCTCATCTGAGAAGAAGTAGAGAAGATGATCCATGGATGGGGACCATGGCAGCAGACCAGCGAGGGGCTCTGAGGCTGATGAACACACAGGTGGCGGGCTATTGGTGATTTGAGGCGAGAAACTCACGCAGGCTGCAGGCTGCTAGCGATTACAGTCAAGGGACTCACACCAGGCTGCTGGAGACTGGCTCAAAACTGGCTGAAGGGGTACCAAGTATCAGAACAAGGACACCAGAGGGTGCCATGAGGGTTTGGAGGCTTCCTGATCATGTCAGAAATTTGGATTTTCAACTTGGCTTTGTGATGGTTTGGACTGTAGGTTGCGTGGTTGCAGAGGCTCTGGGAGTTCTGCATGGACACTCAGTGACTCTGGGTGGACTCCATTTTACTTCTCTTTGACTATAATGGGCATTGGGCAATTTCTGCTGATAGCGAATATTTGTCTGCCTTACGATATAAAAGGAAATTCCATGTAATATCACATTTTCTGTTTTATTAAATGACAATTAAAAAATTTGAATCTTGAAATAAAATGCATGCATCATAGTACCTCATTGTGGTAAGAAATCAACTAAGGAAGAAGTAGAGAAGATGACCCATGGATGGGGACCATGGCAGCAGACCAACGAGGGGCTCTGAGGCTGAAGAACACACGGGTGGCGGGAAAGATAAATCAACTAAGATAAACTACACTGATACACTAGCTTATCTTGAGTTATTTTTTTATTTAATTGAGTCTTTAAAAAAGTAGAACCCCCTGGATGAACTCAACTTGGAACTTATTGTCACTTATCCCTTGTAACTAGTTAGCAGCTTTTAATTAAAGAAGAAATTAAATATTTCTGCACTATCACACCAATTTTAAATTTATTTAACAGTTCCATGGATTGCTTTATATCCAACTTCCAGTTTCAAAAGCAAGTATTAGAGCAATCCAACTATAATCTGCTTTCTCAGTAATAATATGCCTATATACATTATATCACCTTAATTTTTTTCATTTGGTTCCATAATGTGGTGCTCCTCATCACCCCCCACCCTCTGTCGTTATCTTCGCCCTTGGTTCCCTAACCTGAGTCAATCTGTCATCAACCCTTCCTCACTTGAATCCACTTGCCAGTTCTTGCCCCACACCTTTCCCTCATCTCTTTATAATGACAACCTCCCTTCAGATAAAGGGCCTCAACCTGAAATGTTGACTCTTCAATTCCCTCTACAGATGCCACCTGAGGTTCTTCCAGCAGTTTGTTTTTGTCCCAGTTTCCACCTCTGCAGCTCACGTGTCTCTGCAATACATGTATATTACCTCCTTCACATGTTCTTTTTTTCTAGGAGGCCTTTGAGCTCCAGAATAAACAGCAATGGTATCAGCAGAACCAGATATCCATGACCAAGGAAGATGAACAGGCCTACTTATCTTACTGCTCTGAAGCCATGTTTCGAATTCGCATTCTTGAAATGCGCCTCAACAAGTACGAGTTCTTGTTTAATTTTTAATGCATTGTAATGGATTGACACCAAAAAAATGCTATATATTCTGGGAATCTGAAGTGAAAACTGAAAGGGCCTGTGAATCTGTGGAAACAGAATCAACATTTTAGTTTGATGACTTTTCATGAGGACAACTTGAAACCTTGTTCTGATGAAGAGCATTGATCTTGCATATTTTTCTCTCATTTTTTTTTAATTACAGAAAGAGCATTAAGTATTACTGATACATATTGACGCTCAGTCTCCACATTATATCATATTTAGTGTCTGTTCACTCCCTTCCCTCCTAGCAATCCTGACCTGTTGGTAGAGTTGTGCAGATAGATATGACTGTCAAAGACACCTTTCAATGTGAAGCAGTGCATGAATCAGTTCTTTACCTTTCCAGAATAACTGATGGTTCTCTTTCTAGCTGGGGATTGGGATACTGGTGAAATGGTCCAACACTCTGAAATGCTAACAGTTGCTTGGGGCTTCTGAACTGAACCCTGCATGCAATTGGCAAACTGCACTGTGCAGGATTTACCCATGACTCACATCCACTTTGGGAAGCCACCAGTGAAACAGTGATAAGCTGGTCATCAGCATTCTCTGCAGGCAATTTAAACATGTTAAATCCTACCTACATAATTAAAAGGCAGTGCTTATCAGTGCCACCACACACATTCTACCATTGTTCAGGTATCCAACAAATATAACATAAAATGAATGATTTTGTCATTTGAAAATGGTCATTCAGTCAATCAAATACTGTTAATTATATGATGATTCAAAATTTAGATTATAAATCCACAAGTAGATGGAACAATGTTGCTTGAAAAAATTTCCAAAGTAAATGACTCTTTTTTAAATCTCCTAATTTACATTTCCCAACAATGAATATTCTGAGATGTTTTTAAATTAAATTAAATTTTAAATTAAATTACATTTTAAATTAAAAAAAATTTAAATATAGACATACAACACAGTAACAGGCCATTTCGGCCCACAAGCCAATGCTGCCCAATTACACCCAATTAACCTACAACCCTGGGAATGTTCGAATGGTGGGAGAAAACCAGAATCCCTGGGGAAAACCCATGCAAACATGAGTACCAACCCCTTATAGACAGTGCAGGATTTGAACCCAGCTTCTGATCACTGGTGTTCGGTATTAAAATAATTTTCAGTGGAAAGATTATATAACTTGATTTATGTGAAGGATCCAAATTAACACGCCAAGCTGAGTCATTTTTAATAGATATACATATACAGTGCCATCCATAATGTTTGGAACAAAGACACTTTTTTTCTCCTTTATTTGCTCCTGAGCTCCACAATTTTACATTTATAAACAAACAATTCATGTGTAGTTGAAGTGCACATTCCAGATTTTATTCAGGATTATTTGTATACATTTTGGTTTGACCATGTAGAAATTACAGCACTTTTTATACATAGTCCCCTCATTTCAGGACACCTTAATATTTGGGACATTTAGCTTCACAGGTGTTTGTGAGTACTCAGGTATGTTTGCTTCATTGGCACAGGTAAAAGAGAGCTAGGCTAACTTCTAAGCTTTTGATTACCCTTGGAGTCTGCAATTGCCATTTTTCAACATTAGGCATGGTTATGGAAATGGAATTCAAAGAAGCCATTATGAAGCTGAAAAACAAAAATGAGACTGAAAGGAATATTTTCTCTTTGGCTTGGCTTCGCGGACGAAGATTTATGGAGGGGGTAAAAAGTCCACGTCAGCTGCAGGCTCGTTTGTGGCTGACAAGTCCGATGCGGGACAGGCAGACACGGTTGCAGTGGTTGCAGGGGAAAATTGGTTGGTTGGGGTTGGGTGTTGGGTTTTTCCTCCTTTGCCTTTTGTCAGTGAGGTGGGCTCTGCGGTCTTCTTCAAAGGAGGTTGCTGCCCGCCAAACTGTGAGGCGCCAAGATGCACGGTTTGAGGCGTTATCAGCCCACTGGCGGTGGTCAATGTGGCAGGCACCAAGAGATTTCTTTAGGCAGTCCTTGTACCTTTTCTTTGGTGCACCTCTGTCACGGTGACCAGTGGAGAGCTCGCCATATAACACGATCTTGGGAAGGCGATGGTCCTCCATTCTGGAGACGTGACCCATCCAGCGCAGCTGGATCTTCAGCAGCGTGGACTCGATGCTGTTGACCTCTGCCGAAAGGAATATTAACTGAGCATCAAACACAGTCGAGTGTAATCTAACCTTACTCTGAGGTTTATCGAGACTTATGCTGTGCACAGAACTAAAAAGCTAGCTTGACTAATGTCTGTGGAGAATGGAATTGAGCATAGTTATCTTCATGGTCTAGCAAGTTTATAAAGGCCCCTTCACCCTGTGTGATCACAGCTGATCCGATTGTTGGTCTCAACTCCATTTTCCTATTCAAACCATATAACCCATGATGCCCTATTCCAAAATTCTCCTCAGCCTTGAAATATTTATGCCTGTGCATCCACGCCCTTCTGGGAGTTCTCATCTCAGTCTCAGGAAGACAACCTCTTATCCAGTCATTAATTCTATTACATTGTTGTTAAACTTACATTTGCCACGTCTCTGTAAGGATATAATCAATTAGTACAGTTAAAATACCATAATCCGCTCATTTTGGATTTCAGCTCCTCGAGTCTGCCCCACCATTCAGTACTGAGCAGATCCATTTTCCCACTTAGTCTCACTTCCCAGTTTTCTCCCCATCATCTTTGATGCCATGGGTAATCAAGAATCTATCAATCTCTGTCTTAGATACACCTAACGACAGCCTCCACAACTGACTGTGGGAACAAATTCCACAGATTCACTATCTTCTGCATCTTTATTCAAAGCAGATGTCTTTCAATCCTGAAGTTGTGGACTCTTGTCCTTGACTCTACCACCATGGGAAACAACCTTTTTGCATCTACTCTGTCAATGCCTTTCAAGATTCAAAATGTTTTTCCTAAATTCCAAGTACAAGCCAAGAGCTATCAAATGTTCTTCATATGATAAACCTTTCATTCCCTGAATCATCCTTGTGAACTTCCTCTGAGCCATCTCTAAAGTCAGCACCTCTTCAATTTGGAGCCCAAAACTGTTCACAATACTCCAAGTGAGGGTTCACCAGTGCCTTATAAGGCCTCAACATCATATCCCTGCTCTTGTATTCTATTCTTCTTGAAAGGAATGCCAACATTGCATTTTCCTTCTTCACCACCGACTCAACATTTAAGTTTACCTTCAGGCAATCCAGCACGAAGACTCCCAAGTCCCTTCGAATCTGGATATTTTCAATTTCATTTGCCACTCCTTTGCTCATTCTCATCTGTCAAAGTCCTTCTTCAGACTCCCTGTTTCTTCAATACTTCTTGCTCCTCCACCTACCATCATATCATCTGCAAACTTGGCCACAAAACCATTCATTCCATAATATAAATCATTGATATACAACATAAAAAGAAGCAGCTCCAATACTGATCCTTGTAGAACACCAAGAGCAACTGGCAGCCAATCAGAATATGATCCCTGTCTTCCGACTCCTCTTCCTGCCAATCAGCCAATGCTCTACCCATGCTAGTATGTTTCCTGTTATACAATGGGCTCTTGTTAAGTATCCTCTTGTTAAGGAACCTTGTCAAAGGCTTTCTGAAGATTCAAATATTCAACATCCACTGCATCTCCTTTATTTAGCCTGCTTGTCACTCTTTCAAAGAATTCCAGTAGGTTTGTCAAAGAAGATGTTGGCTTTGGCCTATCTTGTTATGTGCATCCAACGACTCCATAGCTACATCCTTGACATCGATTCCAACATATTCCTAACCACTGACGTCAGGCTAAATAGTCTATGATGTGCTTTCTGCTGCCTCCCTCCTTTCTTCAGTAGAGGGGTGACATTTGCAATTTTTCAGTCCTCCAGAACCATGCCAGATCTTTATCAATGCTTGCACAATTCCTACAGCTACCCGAGGATGCAATCCATATGATCCGGGAGCCTTATTGACCCTGAGACCATTCAGCTTTCTGACCACCTTCTTCTTTGAAATAGTAACTGCACTCACTTCCCTCCTTGATACTCTGTACATGCAGCACATGACTAATGATTTCCACAGAGAAGACTGATACAAAATATTAATTTAGTTCCTCTGTAATCTCCTTGTCTCCTGTTATTATTTCTCCAGTGTCATTTTCTAGTGGTCCTGTATCTACTCTCATCTTTTATACTGAAAGTATTTACTCTTCTTCTTTGGCTTGGCTTCGCGGACGAAGATTTGTGGAGGGGTATGTCCACATCTGCTGCAGGCTTGTTGGTGACTGACAAGTCCGATGTGGGACAGGCAGACACGGTTGCAGCGGTTGCAAGGGAAAATTGGTTGGTTGGGGTTGGGTGTTGGGTTTTTCCTCCTTTGTCTTGTCAGTGAGGTGGGCTCTGCGGTCTTCCTCAAGGGAGGTTGCTGCTCGCCGAACTGTGAGGCGCCAAGATGCACGGTTGGAGGCGATATCAGCCCATTGGCGGTGGTCAATGTGGCAGGCACCAAGAGATTTCTTTAAGCAGTCCTTGTACCTCTTCTTTGGTGCACCTCTGTCTCGGTGGCCAGTGGAGAGCTCGCCATAGAACACGATCTTGGGAAGGCGATGGTCCTCCATTCTGGAGACGTGACCCACCCAGCGCAGTTGGGTCTTCAGCAGCGTGGATTCGATGCTTGCAGATTCTGCCAGCTCGAGTACTTCGATGTTGGTGATGAATGTTGAGGATGGAGCGGAGACAGCACTGATGGAAGCGTTCTAGCTGGAGGTGATGCCGGTAGAGGACCCATGATTCGGAGCCAAACAGGAGCGTGGGTATGACAACGGCTCTGTACACGCTGATCTTTGTGTGTTTCTTCAGGTGATTGTTTTTCCAGACTCTTTTGTGTAGTCTTTCAAAGGCGCTATTTGCCTTGGCGAGTCTGTTGTCTATCTCGTTGTCGATCCTTGCATCAGATGAAATGGTGCAGCTGAGGTAGGTAAACTGGTTGACTGTTTTGAGTTCTGTGTGCCCGATGGAGATATGGGGGTCTCGTAGTCATGGTGGGGAGCTGGCTGATGGAGGACGTCAGTTTTCTTCAGGCTGACTTCCAGGCCAAACATTTTGGCAGTTTCCGCAAAACTGGACATCATGTGCTGGAGAGCTGGCTCTGAATGGTCAACTAAAGCTGCATCATCTGCAAAGAGTAGTTCACGGACAAGTTGCTCTTGTGTCTTGGTGTGAGCTTGCAGGCGCCTCAGATTGAAGAGACTGCCATCCGTGCAGTACCGGATGTAAACAGCGTCTTCATTGTTGAGGTCTTTCATGGCTTATTTCAGCATCATGCTGAAGAAGATAGTAAAGAGGGTTGGTGCGAGGACGCAGCCTTGCTTCACGCCGTTGTCAATGGAGAAAGGTTCGGAGAGCTCATTTCTGTATCTGACCCGATCTTGTTGATTTTCGTGCAGTTAGATAACCATGTTGAGGAACTTGGGGGGGGGGGGGCATCCGAGGCGCTCTAGTATTTGCCAAAGCCCTTTCCTGCTCACGGTGTCAAAGGCTTTGGTGAAGTCAACAAAAGTGATGTAGAGTCCTTTATTTTGTTCTCTGCACTTTTCTTGGAGCTGTCTGAGGGCAAAGAGCATGTCAGTAGTTCTTCTGTTTGCGCGAAAGCCACACTGTGATTCTGGGAGGACATTTTCGGCGACAACTAGGTATTAGTCTATTAAGGAGAATCCGAGCGAATATTTTGCCTGCAATGGAGAGCAGCGTGATTCCCCTGTAGTTTGAGCAGTCTGATTTCTTTCCTTTGTTTTTGTACAGGATGATGATGATGGCATCACGAAGGTCCTGAGGCAGCTTTCCTTGGTCCCAGCAGAGCATGAAAAACTCATGCAGTTTGGTATGCAGAGCTTTGCCGCCAACCTTCCAGACCTCTGGGGGGATTCCATCGATACCTGCTGCTTTGCCACTTTTCAGTTGTTCACTTTGCCTTGTATGTCTCTTCCCGGGTTAGGACCTCATCCAGCTCTAGACTCAAGGGTTGTTGAGGGAGCTGGAGCAGGGCGGATTCTTGGACTGAGCGGTTGGCACTGAAAAGAGATTGGAAGTGTTCTGACCATCGGTTGAGGATGGAGATCTTGTCGCTGAGGAGGACTTCGCCGTCTGAGCTGCACAGAGGGCTTTGGACTTGGGGTGAGGGGCCGTACACCGCCTTTAGTGTCTCATAAAAACCCCTGAAGTCGCCAATGTCGGCACTAAGCTGGGTTCATTTGGCGAGGCTAGTCCACCACTCATTTTGGATCTCCCGGAGTTTGCGCTGAAGATGGCTGCATGCGAGATGGAAGGCTCGTTTTTTCTCTGGCCACAAAGGCTTTGCAAGGTGAGCCTGGTGGGCAGATCGCTTCTTTGCCAGCAGCTCCTGGATTTCCTGGTTGTTTTCGTCAAACCAGTCCTTGTTTTTCCTGGAGGAGAAGCCCAGTACCTCTTCAGTGGATTGCAGTGTGGCCGTTTTCAGCTGACCCCAGAGGGTTTCAGAAGACGTGTCCGTGAGGCAGTTTGCATCCTTGAGCTTTGCTTGGAGGTTTGCCTGGAAGTTTCCTCTCACTACGTCTGACTGCAAGTTTCCAACATTGAACCTCTTTCTGGGGACTCCACTGTTCTTGTACTTTGGCTTGAAGTGAAGGTTGAGCTTGCAGCGAACAAGCCGGTGGTCAGTGTGGCATTCCGCGCTGGGCAAGACCCTGGTGTGGAGCACATCTCGTTTGTCTCTTCCTTGCACCAGAATGTAGTCCAGGAGGTGCCAATGTTTGGATTGGGGATGCATCCAGGTAGTCTTCAGGCTGTCTCTCTGCTGGAAAAGGGTGTTAGTAATGACAAGCCGCTGTTCTGCGCAGAGTTCCAACAGGAGACGCCCGTTGTCATTGCACTTGCCGACACCATGTTTTCCAAGGATTCCTGGCCAGGTTTCTGAGTCTTTGCCGACACGAGCGTTGAAGTCGCCAAGGATGAGAACCTTGTCGGCTGTAGGGGTGCGTTGGATGAGGTTGCGCAGATCAGTGTAGAACTTGCCCTTTTCTGCTGGTTCCGCCTGAAGGGTTGGAGCATAGACACTGATGAGAGTGGTGCGTCGCTTGTTTTGAAGGGGGAGTCGCATGGACATGATCCGGTCAGAGTGGCCTGTCGGGAGGTTTTCGAGTTTGGAGGCAATGGACCATGAAGCCAACACCAGATAGGTGTATTTACTCTCCTCTTTTATTTTATTTGCTAGCCTACTTTCATACTTCATAATTTCTCTCCTTTTGAGTTTTTTCGTTATCTCCTGCAAGTTTTTAAAAACTTCCCAATCCTTTATCTTCTACTAATTTTGCTTCCTTGTCTGCCCTCTCTTTTGCTTTTACATTGGCTTCGACTTCCCTCATCAGGCATAGTTGTGACAGTTTTCCATTTGAGTATTTCCTTTTTAGATCTGTATTTATCATGCACCTTCCTCATTTCTTGCAGAAACTCCATCCATTCCTGCTCTTCCCTACTGCAATCTATTTTAGCCACTTCCTCTCTCTTGCCACTGTAATTTCCTTTACTCCACTGAAATACTGACACATCTGACTTTAGTTTCTCCTTGTTAAATCTCAAATTGAACTCAGTCATATTGTGATCACTGTCCCCTAATGGTTCCTTTACCCTTAGCTCCCTAATCACCTCTGGTGTATTGCACAAGACCCAATCCAGTACAGCCAATCCCCTGTCCTCTCATCAACAGGCAACCCTAAAAAGCAATCTCATAGGCATTTGACAAATTCTCCCTCTTGAGATCCAATCCCAACCTGGTTTTCCCAATCTATTGCATGTTAAAATCCCCCATGACTACCATATCATTACCGTTCTGACATGCCTTTCAATTTTCTGTTGTAATTTGTTGTTCACATCCCGGCTACTATTTGGAGGTTTGTATGTAACTTGCCATATTTCTTACTTAACACACAATTATTCTATATCTTCTGATCCTTTGTCACCCATTTCCAGTGATTTAATTTTATTCCTTTTCAACAGAGCCACGCCACCCCCTCTGCCTACCTGCATATCATTTCAATTCACTATGTATCCTTGGACATTCAGCTCCCAATGACATTCATCCTTTAGCCATGACTCTGTAATGCCTACAAGCCTGTCAATCTGTCACTTTACTACAAGGTCATCCATTTTTTTCTCATTCTGTGTACATTTAAATATAAAACTTTGTATATCTAACTTTTTTAAAAACTGTGTTCTTGTTGCATCGTAACTCACCCCAATGGTTGCATTTTTGCCCTATCTGGCAGTCCTTCTACACAAACTCCTTACCAACTGGCACTATATGTGCACCAACTGCCTCTTCACTTTGGTTCCCACCCACTTGCAAAGGTTCCAGTGATCTAAGAACTGAAACCATGCCTCCAGCGTTGCCTACTCAGGCACTCATTTGATTGTGCTATCTTCCTGTTCTCTGATCTTCCCTCACTCATGGCACTGGGAGTAATCCAGAGATCCTTGGAGGTCCTGCTCTTTAGCCTCTTTTCTATCTCCTTAAACATACTTTACAGGACTTCTACCCCATTTTTACCTATGTTATTTGTACCAATATGTTCCACAACCTCTGGCTGTTCACCCTTCCCTTTCAGAATATTCTACAATTGGAGAGGAGTCACGTGATGGAGTAGTGGCTGGTCGGGAAAACCAACCCCCTCCAAGAAAATAGGAAAAAAGTTAGGAAAAAGCAAAGCATAACAAAAGTAGAATATCAGAAATAGGAGATAAAGATACAGAGAAGAGAAAGAAGATGGATTCCAAGAAGGAGAAAGTAAGAACAGGTGGAAAAAAAGAAGTAAAAAAGGCGCTGGAGAAGAAGGAAGAAGGCCTTACCTGCAGGAAGGAACAGGACCCTGTGGTGACAAGGAGCGCTCGACCCTCGAGGTCAGTGCCTGTTCTGCGGAGTCGCGACCCATCAGTCGGCGGACTACAAAAATGGCTCTCGGAGCCAAACAAAAGTGCACAATCAAAGGAGAAAGAGGACACCGGTGGGAGGGGGGATCAGCAGAGAAGTGGGCTGTCAGAGCGAGCAGCTGAGGGACGCCCGACACCAGGGCTCTCTGCTGGAGGGCAAGGAACAACAGACGCAGCACAGGAGGGGAGGACCAGCAACAAAAGGCCCAGCAAGGAGAGGCCTGACAAAGAGATACATGCAGCTCATCAGGAAAAACAGAAGAGACACAGACACAAAGAAGAGGAGAAGACACAAACACAGATACAGACAAAGAAGAAGACCAAGATCTTCACAGAGAAATAGAAGGTAAAACTGATGAACAGAATATAGATAAACTCTTTTTTGAAGAACAAATTAGATCACTAAAAGAATGGTTATCAATAGAGTTTAATGCAATTAAAAGGAAAATGAAAAGAACAGAAGATAAAATGCAAAAGTTAGAACTGGTAATGACAGAAATTGGGAAAAGAATAGAGAATGTGGAAGAGTGGGAAACAGCTGTAAAAATGGAAGTAAATGACTTAAGAGAAAAATTTGAAGAAAGTCACAAAAAAATTAAAGAGACACAAGAGTCGTTATCTCAGAAAATTGATATGTTGGAAAATTATAGCGAAGCCAAGCCAAAGAAAAGAAAAGTAGGTGAAACAACATAAAAATAGTGGGCCTGAAGGAGGGTGAAGAAGGTACAGACATGAAGGAATTTATAATAGGATGGAACCTGAAGGTCCTGGGAATGACAGAAATGCAGAAAGAAATGGAAATAGAAAGGGTACACAGAGCATCAGCCCCGAAACCACAGACACATCAAAAACCAAGATCCATCTTAGTAAAATTTTTGTGATATACAACAAGAGAAAATATACTGGAATGGGCAAGGAATAAAGTTAGAGAAGATAATAAACCATTGGAATACAAGGGTCAAAAAATATTTTTATACCCAGACATACGTTTTGAACTCTTAAAGAGGAGGAAGGAATTTAATACAGCGAAATCGATTTTATGGAAAAAAGTTTACAAATTCATATTAAGACATCCAGCCGTGCTTAAAATATTTATACCCGGAGATCAAAACAGACTGTTATTGGATCCAGAGAAAGCGCAAGAATTCACAGAACGTTTGCAGGACAGGAGAAGAGATGAAGAGATGTAACAAGAATGAAGAATGGCGATAAAGTATATATAAAGATGTAAAAACAATGTATATGTAAAGAACTAAAGAAGGAAAAGAGAAGGGAAGGAAGAAGAGAGAAAGCTTTAGAAAAAAGTGTTTAAAAAATGTTTTCTGGAGCAGGCTGGGTAGAGGGGGAATAACTGTCAGTGCAAAATCAGTTGACACTGTAAACAAGATCACAATCCAAATGAAAAGGAGAGTTGTGGTTGCCTGGCAAGGGATATGGGGCAACTCAGAGAGGGGGATGGAACTTTTGGGGTTAAGGTATTAGTGGAAGTAGGAACTGCGAGGGTACTTTATATCTTAAATGTGTTGTCGTACATTAAGTGTAATAAGAGAAAACTAAGAGATGAAAATGGGGAAAAGGGGGATGGAGGGGGCGAAGAGGTGTATGCAAAATATAAGATGGCCATGTTGAACTATATGACTATAAACATTAATGGAATACATAACCAAATTAAAAGGAAGAGGCTACTAAATTTATTGAAGAAGGAAAAAATAGATATAGCATTTGTGCAGGAAATACATCTAACTGAAGTGGAACATAACAAACTAAAGAGAGACTGGGTAGGACACGTAATGGCAGCATCCTATAACTCAAAAGCTAGAGGTGTAGCCATACTAGTTAACAAAAATGTACCTATCAAAATAGAGGAGGAAATAATAGATCCGGCAGGGAGGTATGCAATGATAAAGTGTCAGATATACTCAGAATTTTGGAATTTGCTCAATATATATGCTCCTAATGAGGAGGATCAAAAGTTTATAAAGGATATTTTTTTTGAAGATTGCAGACACATATTGATAGGAGGGGATTTTAACCTTAATTTGGACCCAATGTTGGATAAAACTGGACAAAAGGCAACTAAAAAGACAAATTTATGGTTAAATCAATGCAGGAAATTAAAATGAATAAATGTATTCCATTGGAAAAAATAACATATAATTTAAAAAATAAAGTCACAATGTTTGAGCAAATTTGGGAATCATACATGGAACATATCAGAGAGAGCTTGCCTCAGACCTCCACCACCTAAAATAAGAATGAAAATGATAAGACAAAATGACTAGATTCAGTGTGTAATAAATAGATGATGCATTTTTCTTGTTTATTTTCCTTTGTGTGAAAATATTGTTTTATGGTTTTATTGTACAGGTACACGATCCTTTATCCGGACAGTATGTTCTGAATTTTGGATTTTTCTGGATTTCGGAAAGCCCACCCAAATTGTGCTGCCTATCCACCCCCACCCCCTTCCAGTAGTCTGGCAGTCTCCCCCAACGTCTGTCTCCCCCGACCGCCAGTCCCTCAGCCATCTCCCCTGACCACGGTCCCACAGTCATCTGGCTGCCTCCCCTCCGGTCCCTCGGCCGCCCAGACATCCCCCCTGACTGCCCGTCCCTCGGCCGCCCGGATGCCTCCCCCGACCACGGTCCCTCAGCTGCCTGCCCCGACCGCCCGTCCCTCGGCCGTCCGGACGCCTCCCCCTATCCGACCGCAGTCCCTCAGCCACCCAGACGCCGCCCCCAAATGCCGGTCCCTCGGCCGCCCGGCCGCCTCTCTCGACCATGGTCCATCGGCCGTCTCCCGCAACCGCTGGTCCCCACTTGCCGGATTTTGGAGCTTTCCGGATTTTAGGTGACTGGATAAAGGATCATGTATATGTTGAATATTTATGGGTTTTGGAGGGGGGTGGGAGGGAAAGGGGGAAAAAAGACCACTGTGTAAATTTAATGAGAAACGTTTGTACATATATTGGTTGATATGATTATAGTGTGAAAAATAAAATAAAAAAAAAGAATATTCTGCAATTACTGAGACATCCTGGACCAAGCACACACTATCCTGGAATCTCCTTTCTGTTACTCTATCGAGCCTGTTATGACTATCACTCTACCTGACCTCACCCTTTCCTTTTGAAGCTCAGAGCTGACCACAGTGCTATTGGTCAGGCTGTTGCCTTGTGCAACTTGGTCATACCCCTCAATATTATCCAAAGAGGTAGACTTGTTGCTGAGAGGAATGGGCACAGGGTGACCCTACATTGCCTTCTTTCTCCCCTTACCTCTCAGTATTCACCTATCTACTAGTTGAATTCTGCTGCTCTCTGGAGTTTAACCACTTGCTCAAAGTCTTATCTATGAGTTGCTTAGCATCCCGGATGATCCTCAGTTCATCCAACTCCATTTCCAGTTTCTTAATACATAGAAACATAGAAACATAGAAGATAGGAGCAGGAGTAGGTCATTCGACCCTTCGAGCCTGCTCCGCCATTCAACGAGATCATGGCTGATCTTAAAGTTCAGTACCCCGTCCCCGCCTTCTCTCCGTAACCTTTAATACCCTTATATTGAAGAAATATATCTAATTCCCTCTTAAATATATTTAATGAACCTGCCTCTACTGCCCTCTGTGGCAATGAATTCCACAGATTCACCACCCTCTGGGTAAAGAAATTCCTCCTCATCTCGGTCCTAAATGGTTTGCCTATTATCCTCAAACCATGGCCCCGGGTTCTGGATTTTCCCATCATTGGAAACATCCCATCTGCATCCATTCTGTCCAGTCCTGCCAGAATTTTATAGGTCTCTATGAGATCCCCTCTCAATCTTCTAAACTCCAGGGAGTACAATCCCAATTTGCGCAATCTTTCCTCATAAGTCATTCCTGCCATTCCAGGTACCAGACTGGTGAATCGCCTCTGCACTCCCTCCATTGCAAGAACATCCTTCCTTAGATAAGGTGACCAAAACTGCACACAATACTCCAGGTGGGGTCTCACCAAGGCCCTGTACAGCTGCAGTAAGGTATCCTTGTTCCTATACTCAAACCCTCTTCATATGAAGGCCAACATACCATTTGCCTTTTTAACCGCCTGCTGTACCTGCATGCTCGCCTTCAGAGACTGATGTACAAGTACCCCTAGGTCTCTCTGCACTTCCCCATCTCTTAATCTATTGCCATTCAAATAGTAATCTGCCCTCCGGTTTGTATTACCAAAGTGGATAACCTCACATTTATCCACATTGTAGTGCATTTGCTTTTTTATGATTCATAAAAAACAAAGTCCAAATTCTTTGTTTTTTATGATTGTAGTGCATTTGCCATGTATCTGCCCAGTCCCTCAATTTATCCAAATCACACTGGAGCTTCCTGACCCCCTCTTCCGTGCACACAACCCCTCCTAGCTTAGTGTCATCTGCAAATTTGGAGATATTACATCCAATCCCCTCATCCAGATCATTAATGTAAATTGTGAACAGCTGGGATCCCAGTACAGATCCCTGTGGTACCCCACTGGTCCCCGCCTGCCACTCAGAAAACGAGCCATTTATCCCAACTCTCTGTCTTCTACCTGCCAGCCAGTTCTCAATCCACATCAATACTTTGCCCCCAAACCCATGAGTCTTGATTTTGGAAGCCAGTCGTTTATGCGAGACCTTATTGAAGGCCTTTTGGAAGTCCAGGTACACCACATCCACTGGCTCTCCCCCATCTATTTTACCTGTCACCATCTCAAAGAATTCCAATAGATTTGTCAAGCACGATTTACCTTTAGTAAATCCATGTTGACTCCGTCCGATCCCTTCTCTGCTAGTCATATGCTCCGCTATTACATCCTTAATAATGGATTCCATCATTTTGCCCACTACTGATGTAAGGCTCACCGGCCGATAATTCCCCGCTTTTTCTCTACCTCCCTTTTTAAATAGTGGGGTAACATTAGCTACCCTCCAATCCATGGGTACTGATCCTGAGTCTATCGAGTTCTGGAAAATAATTCTTAAAGCATCTGCTATCTGAATGGCCACTTCCTTGAGTACCCTAGGATGTAGATTATCAGGCCCTTGGGATTTATCTGCCTTCAATCCCATCAATTTCCCCAAGACCATGTCCTTAGAGATACTGATTTCTTTCAGTTCCTCCCTTGCATTAGTCTCTATGTTTCCCAACATCCTTGGGAGGTTATTTGTATCCTCTCTTGTAAAAACAGAACTGAAGTAAGAATTTAATTGGTCTGCCATTTCCTTATTCCCCATTATATATTCCCCTGATTCCAACTGCAAAGGACCTACTCTGGATTTCACCAATCTTTTCCTCTTGACATATTTATAAAAGCTTTTGCAGTCGGTTTTTATATTTCCCGCAATCTTACTTTCGTAATTTATTTTTGCTCTCTTGATCTTTTAAGAGCTGGAGATGGCTGCACTTCCCATAGGTGTAATCATCAAATAAACCATCAGATTCCATGAATTCCCACATCCTTCCGGAGCATTCCACTGCCATATCTGCCATCAATCCTGCCTTGTACTATGGGCAACCAAGAGCAAATCAGCAAACTTCCCCTTCTTACCCGATTCTTTGGCCTCAGCCTCTTCACACAAAGCCTCTTGACCAAAGCCTCAATTCCCCACTCTCGCACTTGGCCTCTCCACTTGTGTTTGCTTCACTTTTATTTTTTCCTGCTAATCAATCGTGATTTGATTGGTCTGCTAAAGAGTCGAACGCTCATTTTTAATCTCCTCCCTGTCCTGTGCATAACTCTCTCCCAGTGAATCGATTGGTCCACTTCCAAACTGTTGGATATTATTCCCCAACATACTTTCAATTAGTTTTTATTAATGATATCACAGAGTAAAATTCCCATTATTTCAGCACCTATGGAGATCACGGAAATGCAAATTTTCCTACTTGTCCAAAGCCTAACTAATACGCCTGCATTAAAGATTTTACCACTTAAAAATCAAAATACAATGCAAATTTGAAAAAGAATCAGTATTGTAGTCTTGAATTATGTAAAATTCACTTTAACCATGTAATTCCCTTCATTTACAATATTTAAATTCTAATCCTGGTTGCTGGCACTGTAGCAGCGTTGTGCCATTATAATGAATCCACTTTTCCACAATATTTACAGATAAAGCCTAACTAATATACTTAATGCTAATAAAGATAGACTCTTATTAGGCAGGTAGGGAAACACTTTGGGATTGTTGCCCCAGCAGTGAGTGACATCGACTGGCTCTTCATCCTGGCCGCCGCCATTTTATTCAAACACAACTTTATTCAAACCACTGCTGCAGCCAGGATACGAACAGGGGCATTTCGCTCGCTGAATGCTTTCTCCCAAGAGGTTGTGTGTTGCCTTTGGAGAACATTTACTTTCATAATTTTAAACTTTTGTTTAAAGATTATTCATTTTAAAATATTTATTTATTTCCTCAATATTTTTGCCAGTTATTTAAGTTTGATTGATAATGGGGATTTTACTGTAAACTAAATTCTCCAATGAATTAGGTATTGTGGGAGTGTGGGGATGGTTGTGACTTGGGGAACAGGGAGTGTGGGGAGCAATGAGACTTGGGTTGTGTGTTGAATTGAGAATGTGAGGAGCAGTGGGTCTCATAGTGTATGGAGAACCATTGAGTCTTGGAGGTATATGGGGATCGTGAATCACGAGTCGTGTGAGGAGTGGGTGAGTCTTGGAGAAGAGTGGGGAGTGGTGAATCTTGAGTGAGTGTAGGCACCAATGAGAAGCTTCACCTAGTGATCCGAACCATTGGGATTTCCAAGTGGTTGAGCTGCAGATTATCGGAATCCTTACCATGATATAAGCTGATAACTGAGAGCACACCTAGTAAATCAGCATTTGAATCACTGTGGATATCAGACAATATGCTACTCCAGTCCGTTGTGTGTGATTTTATCATAAATCCATGTTGTGTTTTTTTTTCAATCTTTAAATACTGTGATTGATGCTATATGTTTGCAGACACAAAGAGACAGCACCAAGCAAGTACCTGGCTCTGGAGGATAAGATTCGCAAAGACCCACGGTTGGCCAAAAAATTAAAAGGCTGCTGAAAATGTTTATTATCCCCACAAAGCAAATCACTGAGGAAAATGGTCTCATGAGCTGGAAATGTCTTGTGTCCAATAAGCATATTCAAAATAAAAGATAGAGTCAGAAAGATTTCTTATGAATAATTTTAATTGATAGAAAGCTAATGATTTGATAGAAAATGCTCAAAACACAGGCAGCATCACGAGAAAGAATCAGGTTTATTGTCATGAACATGTCACAAATTTTTTTTTTGTTGCAGCATGACAACAAATTGTGCAGAACAAGGGGCAATATTACCAGGTATTACATTTCCTTAAATACAAGATTTAAAAAATAAATAATGTGCAAAAATGAGGAAGAGGTGAGGTAGTGTCATGGGTTCAAAGAAATCTGATGGTGGAAGGCAAGAAATGTTTTAGCTCAAAGATCCTTTATCAGGGAAGGTGAGGGAGAGATAGATAGGACAAAGGATAGAATTACCTCAAAGAGTGGTCAACTGTTAATGGAACAGAAAATCTCAACAAAACCCATGAAATGAGGGCAGTTGAGTGAGAATGCAAGCAAAGGATTATAATAGCCTAAAATAAAGGGCTATGGCACATGCCCACTAGATTTGAAAATGTAAATGATGAGAAAAAAATTTGAGCCAATTTTTAAAGTTCAGATTTCCAGTTGCTTTGATTTGAGTTTAAAATGTAATTGTGCATCAACATATTTCATGTAATTAAGTCCTGAATATTAGTGCATTGTTCATGTGAACAATTCCAGTTTCTACTAATCAGTAGAATATCCAGACAGGAGGAAAGCTCCCGAGGGCAAGATTGCCCCACCCCTCTCCTCCCTTGTATCTATTGTGAAATATTCCATTTCTCCCTGGTGTTTGTTATGTAATAAATCTGAAAGTTATGTCACTTTTCTTTATTTGTATTTGGCATTACAAAGTTCTGTAAGTAGTTTTATGTTTGCCCATTTCAAAGGTTTTACTCAAACTCCCATATGGTTCCACTGTAGCAGATTTGAATGATGACCCCTTTCCCTCTCCCCTTCCCCCTATTGCTACCCAAACAAATATATGTTAATTAAGTTCTGGTTGAGGCCTCTTTAACCTCCAACAATTAATCATCTTCCAGTCTGGGAAGCTGAAACTAAGATTTCCCCATTAATCAACAGATTACCTGTACTATGCTTGGACAATATCCAAGTCTCAGAAGAGACAATATGCTGCAGCTGCAATGCAGGACTTGTCCCTGGGAGGGTAAATGAGCTGAAAATACAAATTCAATGCATTTGAAGGGCAGACCCTTCAGTGAAGGACATCAGAAAGATGGTCAGTAAGAGCAATCCCAAGAATGATGTTCAAAGTTCACTTTTAAAAATGTGCATTTTTAACAGTCTTTTGCATACCCTCATTGACCACATGGTGGAGGCAAATCAATATCCTTTTCTCAACTAAAAATAGGACATTGCAATTGTGGATTGGTCAGGCAGCAGATGTGAAGAAAGAAATCATGTTGTCATAAATTGCCTTTAATAAGAAACCTCATTGTGATGAAATATTAATAGATGACTCCTGATCTGCTGAGAATTTTCAGCATTTTCTGTCAAAAAATGGACAATCCACAAGTACACATGCAAGTAAAACAAAATATTCTCTCACAATAAACCCATTTCAAATAATTTTACTAAATGATTCTCATAGAAATCCCACCTTTCAAACCATGTTTACATCTAAAATAGTTCGAGATTCAACATTTTTAAATTTTTTGGCTTCAATTATATAAATCAAACTTTTTAATATATTTCCATTTTCATGGTTGAGGTGAGTTTCAGTTCTCCAAACAAAATGATGCAAAAGCCATTCAGATGAAATCAGGTCACATGAGAAGGGATGGGAGAAATGAAGTAAGAAAGAATGGTAGACATTGGGAATTTAAAAAAAAATCAGGAATTCTGTATGATATATTTTGTCCTAAAAAAGTGATTACAAGCTTTTGGTAGAAGTCAGACTTTCTGTTGAGTAGTTGTGCTTAGTATACAATTCTGAGCTGTTCAGGTAATTCTGGCATGGGGAAATTTAGACAAGCAGCAATGGTAACAGACCCTTTCCAGCCAACGCTCCCCCCAAATACCCCAATTAGCAGCAGCAGATTTGAACATGGGTTGCTGGCACTTAACGTTATGCTAATGTTACTCATTGTTCAGCTGAAGAGGATTTAATTTAGCGTCAAATTCTGCTGGGTGGGGTTGTAATGGAATTTTTAATTCAAGATTCTTCGTCCCTTTTTAGGGTTGGTGAGAAGGTAATTATGTTCCAGATTCACAAGCTGGCAACATAATAGCAACAGATTTTCAAACAATTGTTTGAAATCCAATTATGCAATTGTTTAGACTGGCACTTTGATAGCTTCCATGAAAATAAATAGCAGTAATTTTAGTCCATAGTTTGAGGTTGAAAAGATAAAGTGTTTGTCCCATAAGTGGGGTAAATGCCATCCCTCATGGACATCCATATCAAAACAAACAGGGATCCTTCAAATTAAATTACTACTTGAAGCTGCAACTATATTGTTGCTAATTTTTCCACGGAAATATCTAAATATATAGTAAATTATTATCTTTCTCCACCCCCCCCCCCCCCCGGACAATAGAAAATTTCAAATCATAGACTAGAAGAGTTTCTTTGGATAACTATTTTATTTCAGGTAAATGGGGTTGAGATACAGATTGACCTTAATCTACATTAACAGTGGAAGAGGCTCAAGTGCCACAAACAATTGAAATGGTTATGTTAAACTCGCATTAAAGTAAACATTTTGAGTAAGAACACTTGCTTAACTGAAACATTCGAAAAATATAAACCATATCATCTCTCTTTTGCAAAGTTAATCAAGGAAACACATTTAAATCAATTCTAACCAGTTTTATGCATCTGAGTGTAACAAAATTTTCAATACCACTTAAGAAAAACTGTGCAAGTTCCTCAGCCTCCTCCCATCAGCTTGACTGATCAAATTGGCCTACATAATTACCTGTGTTTTTTTTTTATTATTTTGCTAACACACAACAGTTTGAATGATCCTTCTATATTATCAATGATAATTTGGATCACATTTCAAGAATAAAGCTTGTTAATATTCAGTAATATTTATTGTGTTCATTAGATATGCAGTTAGATGCTATATATATATAAAAATAAAAGTACATTTAAAATCTGGTTTCATAATGGCACCTCCAAGAATGCAACTCTCTTTTTCTAATTGACTGAACATTTCACACAAGTTGAATTCAGAGGTTTCCGGTTGCAAGCCCTAATGGGGAAACCTTGCAAGTTCAAAATTAACTCCAGGTAATCATTACAAGGTTCCACTTTTTTCATTCCATTTTAATACCTGAAGGAAAATGACTAAGACATGATAGGCCAGGCAATGAATTCTATTCCTACAGGCCCTTTAAAAGTGTACAATTTTAACTATCTTGTTTCAGGTTCCGTAAAAGGTCTCTGAGAAAGCAGAGTGCACCAGTCATTAGGGCGGTGAGCTTGCACTCACGTCTTCCTGTTGAATTTGAAACAGCTCAACAGAAATGCATTGAGACTTTCATATCCTGAGGCCTTTATTTCCCTAGATTTTCCTTGCAAGTTGAAATCAAAACCGTTAAATCAGGTCAATGTGCCACTGGGAGAATAGCCAGGGTTGGAGTGGGGATGATTGATGAGTAGCATGGAGTCTGTCTATGAGGCTTGTTCTATGCTGACTCAGTGAAACAAAACTGTAAAATGT
Organism: Narcine bancroftii; assembly: GCF_036971445.1. Classification (NCBI taxonomy): domain Eukaryota; kingdom Metazoa; phylum Chordata; class Chondrichthyes; order Torpediniformes; family Narcinidae; genus Narcine; species Narcine bancroftii. The sequence continues at coordinate 79,590,380 of NC_091470.1, forward strand.
TCAGGCTGAGAATCCAGAGTTGAATATAATGATCATTGCAAAGTTTATCAGATCAAGTTTATTCAAGTCTTACTGCAATAGTGTATTGGTGTAATATTAATGTGGCCATATTTGCATTTTTACGCCTTTCACAAGGAATACAAAACCAAACCCCACTTTCACACAAGTTTACTCAATCAGAAGTGTAAAAATTACCAATCTGTTTGGTGATTTCGCCAAGCCAAACTAAAGTAACTTTCTAATTTGACCCAGGAGTATTCTAATGATCTCAACTGTGAGAGATTATTATGTTAACAAATTAATTCAAAGGACCTCAGGGTTAAGAGTTATAGCTGCACCTCCTGTTGATAAGAGGGCAGAATTCAGAGGGAAACCTTTCAATCAAGTATGTAATGCAAGTTGGTTTATCTCGTTCAGTTACTTGTGGCAAATAACCTGTTGTATGGATAGAGATAAAAAAAACTTCTGATCCGCATTGACACACAAATTTTGTGCAACTTCCTCAAGATGATGTTTAACAGCTACCCACATATGAGTGAATTCAGATTCAAAAGAAAATGAATATCCAAAATATACCAAAGGCAAATGGCAGAATCACAAAATATTTTTATTTTACAAGGTGAATTATTATCATTTGTCTGGTTGGTAGTCAATCTCTTTAGAGTCTTCTATATATTTATATCGAATACACTCACTGAACAAATTTAAAATACTGTAATTCATTGTCTTTTAGATGTTCAGATCACTCAATATCCAAAGTTGCTTAAATTGACTTAGAGTTTCCACTCCTTCAACTCTTGTTCGAAATTATCCATTTCTTCCACAATGTTATGACTCTCTTCCTTAGCGTTCTGCAACTTTAACCTCATCTCCTATTCACAAGAACAAAAGTATTACATGCATTTTAAATTCAGAATACATTTCAAAGCAAAATTATGAACAATGGACAGCTGAGAAAATGTTAGAATTAAATTGCATTTGAAAGCTTTTTAACTGCTCATATCTTCAGTTTTTCCAATGAACAAACCACTCTTCATCTCAGCAGTACAACATCAACATTAATCTTCTCCTTATGATTATACAGTGAACCATGATGACTGTCAACATCAGCAAAAGATAATTTTATTTATTTATTTAATGCTGGAATTTCCAGCAATTAAAAGACCCTGTGTCCTTGGGTCAGATTGAAATTAAACTTGAACAGGTCAAGCACAGGGTGAGCAATTGTTATCTATTGGGCTCAACTTAAACAAATTGAGTGACCGTGTTAAAGAATTAGAAGCTGTATGCTCCAGTCTAACAAAACAATTTGAAGTTAATGATGAGGGTCATTGATCTGGAAAGCAGGAGCAGGTGGTCTGGGTTTATCTGAGTCTTCTGAAAGTAGGCATCTTACAAAATGTTTCTTTGCAGCGGTTCTGCGAGGTGTTTGGGAGAGATCTGCACGCATCACCAACTGAGATTGATAGAGCTCACTGTTCCTTAGTACCCAAGCTGACGATGGGTCAGAAACTGTGCTGTCATTCTCAGATTACATCGCTACCACACCAAGGATTTTATTGATCCGTGAGGCCCAAAGAAGAGGGAAGCTTGAATATCATGGCCAACAGATCAGGATCGATGGATTATTGCCCTGAAGTAATGAATCAACGTGTCAAGTACAGAGAAGTTATGTCTGAACTGTAACATCGGGATTTTAAACCTTCATTAATATGCATACCCTGGGAGGAGTCACGCGATGGAGTAGTGGCCGCTCAGGGAATTCCAGCCCTCTCCGGAAAAGTTGAAAAAAAACGCACAAAACACAAAGGTACGAGAGTAAAAATTAAAACAAAGTAAAATTAAAGGTGAGAAGAAAATAGCAGCGAAGAGAGAAAAGTCGAAAACAACGGAAAGAAGAGAAGATGCCTCAGGTCAGTGGAAGTCCCGGGCTCGGGTCTACAAAAATGGCTCACAGAGCCGAGTAAAAGTGCGCAACTGCGCATATGCGAGGAGTCGCGCATGCGCGATGCGCATGAAAAAAAACACACTGATGGGAGGGGGGAACAGCTGCGGAGTCGATCTCCACAGCTGAGTGAGTCACCTGCAGCACAGCAGCAGGTGCAGAACACAGACAATAACGACAACAAGAAAGAAGAGGGTAAAAAGAAAACAAGGAAACAACAGATGGTCAACCCAGAGGAAGAAGAAGAAGAACAGAAAGAAATGGAAGAAGAAGAAAGGCAAGACAATGGATATATCTTTTTTTAAAGAATATATGGAATCAGTGAAAGAATGGCAATTACAAGAATTTAATGAGATAAAAAGAAGAATTAAGAGTGCAGAAGAAAAAATGAATAAAATAGAAATGGTCATATCAGAGATAGGAAAAAGAGTGAATAATGTGGAAGAACAAGAAATAATCATAGAAATGGAAGTAGAGGACTTAAAAGAGAAATTAGAAGAATCTAATAAAAAAGTTAAAGAGGCACATGAGCAGTTAGCTCAGAAGATAGATGTAATGGAAAACTATAATAGAAGAAATAATATAAAGATAGTGGGCCTTAAGGAAGATGAAGAAGGCAAGAATATGAGAGAATTTATAAAAGATTGGATCCCCAGGGTCCTAGGAAGACCAGAATTACAGGAAGAAATGGAACTAGAGAGGGCACATAGAACACTAGCCCCGAAACCACAACCGCAGCAAAAACCAAGATCCATTTTAGTAAAATTGTTAAGATATACAACAAGAGAAAATATATTGGAGAAAGCAATGAAGAAAATAAGAGAAGACAAAAAGCCACTGGAATACAAAGGTCAAAATTTTTTTTTCTATCCAGACATAAGTTTTGAACTCCTAAAGAAGAGGAAGGAGTTCAATGCAGCAAAAACGATCTTATGGAAAAAAGGATATAAATTTATGTTAAAGTACCCAGCGGTACTTAAAATAGTTATTCCAGGGCAACAAAACAGACTATTCTCGGATCCAGAGTAAGCACGAAAATTTGCAGAACAACTGCAAAACAAGCAGAGAGATGAAGACATGTAATGAGAGTAAAAATGACCACGAACTATATGTATGTGTGTATATGGGTAGATATGTATATATATATATATATATATATAGATGTGTATGTATATATGTGTATACATGAGTGTATCCGTATTTAGAGGAAAATATATAGAGTATAGATAAGAATTAATAAGGGAATGAAAGGGAATAGAGGGAATAAGGAGGGAATTAAAAGAGTGACCTTTGTTATATATGAAAATTGAAATCTTTTCCGGGGGGGCTGGGTGGGGAGGAGTTACGGTCACTGCAAAATCAGTTGACGTTTGCGAGTGAATTCGCAAATTCAAATTGAGAGGGGAGATGTGGTTGCCCGGCAAGGGATAAAGGGCAACTCAGTAGGGGGAGGGGAGAATGGGGTTAAAGAAGTTTTAAATAGGAGAATAAGGAAAATGTTTGATGTTTTAGAAATTTTGTCTTATAAAGTGTTCAAAACAAGAAAGCAGAAATGGATAAGAAGGAAAGGTGATGATGGAGAAACGGAAAGGGAAGATAAACAAAGTATGAAAAGGCTACGTTGAACTATATGACTTTAAATATTAACGGAATACATAACCAAATCAAAAGGAAGAAACTGCTAAATTTACTGAAAAAAGAAAAAATTGATATAGCATTTGTGCAAGAAACACACTTAACTGAATTGGAGCACAAGAAATTAAAGAGAGATTGGGTAGGACATGTAACAGCAGCATCGTATAATTCAAAAGCAAGAGGAGTAGCTATATTAATCAGTAAAAATATACCAATTAAAATAGAAGAGGAAATAATAGATCCAGCAGGGAGATATGTAATGATAAAATGTCAGATATATTCGGAGTTTTGGAATCTACTCAATGTATATTCACCTAACGAAGAAGATCAAAAGTTTATGCAAGATATTTTTTTGAAGATAGCAGATACGCAAGGGAACATATAAATAGGAGGGGATTTCAACCTTAATTTGGATTCAAATATGGATAAAACTGGGAAAAAAATTAACAGAAAGAACAAAGTAACCAAATTTATAATTAAATCGATGCAAGAAATGCAACTTTTGGATATATGGAGGAAACAACACCCAAAGGAAAAGGAATATTCATATTATTCGGGTAGACATAAAACATACTCAAGGATAGACCTATTTTTGTTATCAGCTCGTATGCAAGATAGAGTAAGAAAAACAGAATATAAAGCTAGAATATTATCGGACCATTCACCCTTAATATTGACAATAAAGTTAGAGGACATCCCTCCAAGAATGTATAGATGGAGATAAAACTCCATGTTACTCAAAAGGCAGGATATTAGAGAATTAATTGAAAGACAAATTAAAATGTATTTTGAAATAAATACGGAATCAGTGAAAGATAAGTTTATACTATGGGATGCAATGAAAGCGTTCATTAGAGGGCAAATAATAAGTTATGTAACCAAGATGAAGAAGGACTACAATCAGGAAACAGAGCAGTTGGAAAGGGAAATAGTAAATATAGAAAAAGAATTAGCAATGAAGGAAGATACAACTAAAAGAGAATTGGCAGATAAAAAACTAAAATATGAAACACTCCAAACATATAAGGTGGAGAAGAACATAATGAAGACAAAACAGAAATATTATGTACTAGGGGAAAAAACGCATAAAATTCTAGCATGGCAGCTTAAGACAGAACAAACTAAGAGAATGGTATTGGCATCAAGGAAAAAAGACAAGCAAATCACATATAATCCAACTGACATTAATGAAAACTTTAGAGAATTCTATGAACAATTATACCAAACTGAAAACGAAGGGAAAGAAGGCAAAATAGATGAATTTTTAACTAAAATTGAACTACCAAAATTACAAATAGAGGAACAAAATAAATTAACAGAACCATTTGAAATAGTAGAAATACAAGAGATAATAAAAAAACTACCAAATAATAAAACACCAGGAGAGGATGGATTCCCAATAGAATTCTATAAAACATTTAAAGATTTATTAATTCCTCCCCTCCTGGAAGTAATCAACCAGATTGACAAAACACAAAGCTTACCAGATTCATGTAAAACAGCAATAATTACAGTAATACCAAAGCAAGGGAAAGATCCACTCGCACCAGCGTCATATAGACCAATATCATTACTTAACACAGATTATAAGATAATAGCTAAACTATTAGCAAACAGATTAGCAGATTATGTACCTAAAATGGTAAATCTAGACCAAACTGGATTTATTAAAAAAAGACGGACAACAGACAATATTTGTAAATTTATTAACTTAATTCATGCAGTAGAAGGGAGTAAAGCGCCAACAGTAGCAGTTGCTTTAGACGCAGAGAAGGCCTTTGACAGAGTAGAATAGAATTATTTATTCAAAGTATTGCAAAAATTCAGTTTACCAGAGAAGTATATTAATTGGATTAAAGCATTATACAAGGGGCCATTGGCGAAAGTGACAGTAAATGGATATATATCAAAGCAATTTAATTTAAGCAGATCAACAAGGCAGGGATGCCCACTATCACCCTTATTGTTCGCGTTAGCTATAGAACCACTAGCAGAATTGATAAGAACAGAAAATAATATAAAAGGGATAAAAATAAAAAACAAGGAATATAAAATCAGTTTATTTGCGGACGATGTTATAGTATACGTAACAGAACCAGAACTATCAATAAAAGAATTATATAAGAAATTGAAGGAATATGGAGAAGTGTCGGGTTACAAGATTAATGTAAATAAAAGTGAAGCAATGCCAATGAATAATGCGGATTTCTCAAAATTTAAGAAGGAATCACCATTCAGATGGCAAATACAAGCAATACGATACCTAGGTATACAAATAAATAAAAATCTCGGCCATCTATATAAACTCAATTATTATCCACTAATGAAAAAATTACAGGATGATTTAGAGCATTGGAAAGATTTACCACTAACACTAATAGGAAGGATAAACTGTATTAAAATGAACATATTCCCAAGGATACTATACCTATTTCAGGCATTGGCAATACACTTGACAGAGAAATTCTTCAAGGAGTTAAAGAAAATAATAAGGAAATTTTTATGGAAAGGGGGGAAACCGAGGATAGCACTACATAAATTAACAGAATGGTATAAACCAGGAGGCTTACAATTGCCAAACTTTAAAAATTATTATAGAGCCGCACAATTAAAATACCTATCAGATTTTTATCAAACAAGGGAAAAGCCAGATTGGACTAGATTAGAACTAGATAAAATAGGGAAAAGATACCTGAACACATATTATATAAATGGGATGAAAAATTGGTACAACGTAGGAGTTCTCCAGTATTACATCATCTGCTCAATATTTGGAAGAAGATTCATGTAGAAAGGAATAAAACAAATTACCAATTACCAAAACTAATAATGACGCAAAATCAGTTACTCCCTTTTACAATAGATAACCTTTCCTTTAGAGAATGGGAGAAATAAGGGATCAAAAGAATAGAAAATTGTTTTTCAGGAAATAGATTATTATCCTTTGAACAAATGAAGGATAAATATAATATAACTGAAGATACAGTGTTGGCATATTACCAATTGAGATCCTACTTGAAGGACAAATTAGGAACTAGTCTGAGGTTACCAGAGGGAAGTAACTTTGAATATGTGATTACAGATACAATGACAATCAAAAGATTTATAACAAATATGTATATTAAACTGCAAGAAAAGGAGAATGAGGAAACAAATGGTAAAACTAAACAAAAATGGGAACAAGATTTAAATATAAAGATAAAGAAGGAAACATGGGAGAAGTTATGCTCTGGAACGATGAGAAATACAATAAATAGGAGGTTATGTATGATACAATATAACTGGATACACAGGCTATACATTACACCTCAAAAGTTAAATAAATGGGACCCAACAGTATCTGATAGATGTTTTCGTTGTAAAAAAGAAATGGGAACAACAATTCATGCAATCTGGACATGTGAGAAAGTAGAAAAATTTTGGGAAGATCTAAAACAGATATTAAATAAAATTACAGAAAACAATATACCAAAAAACCCAGAGATCTTCCTCCTAAGTAACATAAAAAATAAAGAATTTGGACTTGATTTGGATGGTGCACAAAAAAGATTTGTTAAGATAGCTCTAGCCATAGCAAAAAAATGTATTATGTCAACCTGGAAATTGAAAGATAATTTGAGAATATAACAATGTAGAAATGAATAAATGTATTCCATTATAAAAAATAACATATAATTTAAGAAATAATATTGAAATATTTGAACAAATATGGGAGCCATACATGAAAAACAATAGAGAAAACCTACCGGGGACATCTACCACCTAAATTAACAAAAAGAGAAGGAAATGAAAAGAATTGACTCAGTGGAATTTCTTGTTTATTTTTATTGAAGGACAACATTGTTTGACCGGTTTAATGTGTCTAAGATTTTGTAATTTAAATGAATGGGGGGGGAGGTAGGGAGGGTGGGATGGGAGGAGGGAGGGGGGGAGAAAATGACACTGTATATATTTGAAAAGGAAAATATATGTATCTTGGTCAGTGTGGTTTATGGTGTGAAAAATAAAAAATTTTTAAAAAAATGCATACCTTGCTTGACTTTGCATTACACTTTCTAATGGCCGTAAGAAGTGGTTGAGTTCAGTGGATGAGGCTCAGCAGTATATTGATGATATTCCTTCTGCATTATGTCCTGTGTGAACTGTTATTTCATGACTGAGACTATCACTTACTATACAAGGTCCATTGGATGAAGATTGTTTGGTTGTTTCTAATTTGCTTTAATATTATAGTGTTTAATCTATTTGGATTGCAGTTATGCAAGGATTTCTCTTGGTATTCAATTAATATTTAATTTTTACAACAAAAATACAGAAGTATACTTTCATTTATACTTATTTTTAATTCAGTAATAATTAAAGATGGAAAACTATTAATGTTGCTACTTATTACACATTTTTAAAAATTGCAAGAGAAACTTTGTAAATGGTTTTTGTGTTAAGCTTGGTTGACTAAATATAACCTTGTTCTAATTAGAAGTGCAGAGAATATTTACTTTTGAAGTTTAGGAGCATGAGATAAAATGCTTAGCAGGAAGGTATTTGAGTACATTTTATTTACGGGGAGCTTGTTGATAATTTCCAGTAGCTTTCTGGATGTGGGAAATAAGGACTAGGGTGGGGGAAGGAAGGGAAGCTTTTCTAATGTTGCTATGGCACTGGGAACTTTTATAAACACTGGCTTTCTCCAGCTCATCTTCAATGTTGTTTTGGTTTCATGTTCCTGTTGCAAGGCTGTCATCTGAATAACATGCGTCTTAATCAATCCACACTATTAGTTTTTCATAATGGCTAATTGATTCAATTTTGTTAGTTGGAACATGAATGGATTGAACCACCCAATCAAGAGAAAGCAAGTTTTCACATGTCAAGCATCTTAAAACTGCAGTCTTTTTTTGTGAGAAAAAGAAATAGTAAAACAAAGGAAAAAGATTACATACAGTTTGAAACTAGAGAGAAAAATAGCTGTGAAGAACGTGGCCAAAAAAGTGTAGGGCCAAATTATCAATGCTAATTTTTAAAAATCTTTTTTAGTCAAATAGAAACAAAGCAGGAACATAATTTTTTACATTACATGCAAATATTCATTGAAACGTTATTGAAACATACAGGCAAAAACCTACTCAAAATCATTTGGAATACTTTTCTACACTTTATCTCAATTACTCAGGAAACACTGCCAAAATCCTTTGCAATATAAACAAATAACAATATGATCATTACCTTCCATTTTGTTATTTTCATCAACTATTGCACAAGAGCAAATTAAAGGAGCAAAATCATTGTTCCCTTAATCTATGTGCATGCAAACTGTAGTGACATGTATATACTGCTGGTGCTCTGTACACAAGTGGCTGGCCTGCCTACTGATAACTTGACCCCATATAACTCTTCCCCGTGACCTGGCCATAAAGGTCGACCACCCTGCTCCCTTCCATTCGTTCGAGCACATGGTGTTGGCCCAGCCGAAATCTAATGTGTATTAAAGCCTATCATTCCTTACTTAGAGTAATTGACAGTGTGTATTACAAACAGGATCCAAATGGTTAGTCAACGATGTGTGCAGTTCATAGCTACAAAATGATTTTTGAGTGGCTATTCAAGACCATTTATTTGTCAAAACTGTCCATAATTACAAATTGAACTTCACTGGTTCTCAGCATGCGACCTCTCAAGTTTACCCTCACCCCAACATTCAGTTCTCCACCAAAAAGACTGATGCACGACTTTTTTCCCCAAGACCATTTAAAACTTTAGTACAGTTCAATTTTTCTTTGCTGATACAAATGTTGAAGACAAGATCCAAATAAGAGGGTTATTTTAAAGTGGAAATTCATGTATCCAATGTGAAGTAGCCAATGCTGCTATCTACCTGGTTAGAAAAGACTAACCTTGTTAAACCAATTGGTTTCAAGATCATTCCATAAATAACCTTGTTAGTAACTATACTAAAATTCCTATAATCTGGCACATTTAGGACTTGGTCGTGTCAGAATAGAGGCCTTTGCAAGTTGAAGGTGTAAGCAGCAAATATTAACTGGAGCCAGAAGCTAGATTACTGGGATTACAGTACTGTATTTACAATACAATTTAGTTGAAGGCTTTGAATGAATTGATTGGACAGTTTCCTTTTTCACACAAATCTAGATTAAATGCTGATATTTCTGGATTTTTCTTCAATGTAAAATATAGATTTTTTTTAGCATCAATTAAATTCCACAAAACAATGAAAGATAAAATTTTACTTGAGAAATGCATGCAGTTTCATGGCACCTAGCAATGGTTCTTACCTGGAATTGCTCCCTTTTCTTCATAATGTTGCTTCCCCATTTTTCTAATTCCTTTTGGAGAGTTTCTATGAGTGCCTGAAGCCAAAAAATGTTTTGAAACTTAAACAATACAAAAATCATTAAAAAGATTGTGAAATTTCACCCTTTGTACTTTTAGTGATCAGTTGCAATTTGATGTAAGAACATCCTTGAAAGAGCTTCACATTTTAAGTGTTGCTTTTCTTTGTATTGCAAACACACAAATTCTCTTCAGAAAATACATCTCTACCAACTCTATCGGTAATTCCTGGCTCATGATCACTCAAAGTGAAGGGGTATTCAGAATGGGATCAAGAACCAAGTTCATGCATCCAGATCCCTAGTCCCGCCCAATTGCTGCATATGGATGGATTGAGGGACAGGGCCCTGTCTGCCTTAATGAGCGAGACCGAGTGCCACAAGCCTTGCCTGCTCTTTGAGCAGATCTTTCTGGAGTAGCTGCACGAGGATATCCGACTCTTGCTCATGGATGAAGACTTTAGCGACCTTCAGAGGGTTGTGGCTGAGGCAGACATGCTCAGGAGAGAGCGAAGGACTCCAGCACCATCATAGATCACATAAACAAGCCAAGAGCAGTAGGCTGCGAGACCAAGACCTGCGGAGAGGCAATTTTAGATCCTGGGACAATTCTGTTACTATCATCAGCGATGGGGTGCGGAGGCCCGTCGACGCTGCACACCCTGCGGGTTTCCGGGAAACGCCCAGGCCAACTCTCATTGATAGCTGCAGCAGTTGGCCCAAGTGATAGCCTCCTCTACGTTTGGGACTCCTTGTTGGGCAGGCTTTTCCTGGTCAACATCAGTGCGGAGATGAGCATCCTACAGGCCTCGACACCTACAACAGAAAGCAGGGCTCAGCACTGAGGGGAGCCAACAGCTCCTCCATCCAGACTTTTGGTACCCACACCATCCCTTTGGTTCAGCAACAGCCAGTTTATGTGGACCTTTACCCTCACGGCAGTGGCACAACCGTTCCAGGGGGCTGACTTCCTTTGTGCCCACTGCCTGCTTGTCAACTTCAAGGGATGGCAAACTCTACCTTTGGGGGAAGCCAAGCTACTCGCCCCCCACCATGTCTATAATACTTTCAAACAATGAATGTGCCCACATCCAGGTGGCATTTCCCTCAATAGTGGCACCACAGCTGAACGAAAGTACAGGGTAGGGCACTGCATTTTGACAGAGGACTCCATGCCAGGGCAAGCCAGCAACCCCCCCCCCCCCGAAAAGCTCATCCGAGTGAGGAACAAGTTTAAGAAAATGGAGGAGCTAGGAATCACGTGGCAATCCAACAGTCCCTGGGCCTCCCCCCTCCACATGGTGCCAAACACAGCTAGGGGGAGGAGACCATATGGTGACTACCGCTGCTTCAACAAGGCCACCACACCTGACAGATATCTAATGCCCCACATCCAAGACTTCACCACCAACTTGCACAGGGCATGAGTGTTTTCCAAGGTTGACCTCACCTGAGAGTGCCACCAAACCCCAGTTCACCCCCAGGACATCCCCATGACTGCAATTATAAAGCCTTTAGCTTGTTCGAATTCCTCCGCATACCCTTTAGTCTGAAAAACGCTGATAAATGCAGTGGGTTGGGTCCTCCCATTTGCATTAATCTATTTGGACAATATCCTCATCACTCGCTGCAGCCGCAAATACCACGTCGCTCACCTGAGACAACTGTGCAACCAGTTGAGTGAGTTTGGGCTGACAATTAATCCCTGAAGTGCCAAATCAGCCTCGACATTATTGACTTCCTGGGGCACAGAATAAACAAGTACGGGGCAACGTCCCTTTCCGAAATGGTTGAGGAGGTCCGGCACTTCGCCAAGTCATGTACAGTAAAAGGGCTACAGGAATTTGGCAGTGGCCTGCATCATGCGTCCTCTCTTCGCACTGATGGTGGGCAAGTCAAAGGACATTACCCGGGATGATGAGTCTTCAGGGGCGTTCCAGAGCACCAAAGACTGGCCAACATCACCCTTCTGGTACCCCCCCAGACCAGAGGCATCTACCTCTCTGACAGTTGATGCCTCCAGCACAGCTGTAGGAGACATACTGGAACAGCTCATTGAAGGCCATTGGCAACCGCTGGCCTTTTTCAGCAGGAACCTCTGCCCTGCCCCCGCTCCCCGACCTCAAATACAGCACTTTCGACCGAGAGCTATTGATGCTAAGACGTTTCTGTTGCTTTTTGGAGGGTTGGCAATTCAATAACTTCATCAATCATAAACTACTGACCTTCGCTTCCCATGAAGTATCAGGCCCGTGGTTGGCCTGACAGCAGAGACATGTCCTACTTATATGAATTTACCAGACATAGAGCACAGTGGGGAAAAGCAATGTGGTGGCTGACGCTCTGTCATGCCCCACGATCGAGTCTGTACATGCCCTTTCCCAGGGGGTTGACTACGTGGCCCACGCCAAAGCGCAGCAGCAGGACCCTGATATCCCCATATATATGACACCTGTCTCCAGTCTCAGGGTGGAAGATGTCCCTGTCGGCCCAGGTAATCTGACACTACTGTGCGATGTCTCCACCAGAAACCCCCATTCCATCATCTTGAGCACATGGAGGCGCCAGTTCTTCAATGCCACACACAACCTGGCGCATCCACAATCAAGATGGTGGCTAGTAGGTTCGTCTGGCATGGCCCCCAAAAGCAGGACAGCAAGTAGGCCAAGACCTGCACAAACTTCCAGTCCTCAAAAGTGCAGACTCACACAAGGGCACCCACGGACTTTTGAATCAGTGCGGCGCAGGTTCAGCCACGTACCTATTGATATAGTGGGGCCACTACCAGTTTCTTGTGGGGAGAGATACCGGTTGACCATGGATGACCACGCCATGAGGTGGCCTGAGGTGATCCTGCTGGCTGATACCACAACAGAAACCTGTGCTAAGGCATTCATCAACACATGGGTATTCAGATTTGGGGCTCAAGAGCACCTAACCTCGGACTGAGGGGGGGGGGGGGCACAATTCAACTCTGGGTAGCACTGGCTAACTTCCTGGGGACACAGTTCCACCATACCATACTCCCCTTAGGCCAATGCATTGATGGAATGGTTTCACAGGCACCTGAAAGCAGCCTTGATGGCCCGGCTTAAGGGTCCTGCCGGTGGATTCGCACCATGCTGAAGGAAAACTTTAACGCCTCAGTAGCGAATATGGTCGAAAGCGCACCCTTAATCACTCTGGAGGAGTTCCTGGCTGTCAACAAGCACCCAGCCACCCTTGAGAACTTGCGGCAAAAACTGGGGTCCCTGGTCCCACAACCCACATGGCCTGCCAAAACATAACATCCCCAGGGTCTTAAAGACTTGTCAGTATGTGTTTGTGTGAAGGCGTGCACACTGGTTGCCCCTACAATAACCCTACGAGGGGCCCTACAGGGTCAATGGCTCCACTTTCAACCTCGACATCAGCGGGAAGGAGGAGACTTTTACTGTCTGTCTCCTGAAATCAGCATATTTGGACTGTGACTCTGGTCTTCATTCCTCCCCCACGATGCAAGGGCAGACTGCCAAAGTCAGTGGTCCACGGCCCGATCGCCGGTTCTGGAGTTGGTGGGGAGATAGTGTAACAGCCTGCGCATGGAGATGGGGACCGGCCCACAAAATGGCCAACAAACGCGGTGATCACATGGACCTCCCTCATGGTGGGAAGATGGGGATATGTGGTGGGAATGCCAGCCAATCCCAGGATAGCACTCTGATGACACAGGGCCTTGACATCAGCGCCAGGGGCCCACATAAATTCAACGGATAGTACAATAAGCTAGTTTTGATTTCAAGGCTTTGGTGAGCCTGTCACATAGCGCAAATGCTACAGTTCCCTCATTTCAGGGCACTATGTTTGGGACATTTGGCTTCACAGGTGTTTGTGATTACTCAGCTATGTTTAATTGCTTCATTGGTGCAGGCATAAGAGAGCTAGATTTGCTTCTAAGCTTTTGATCACTTTCGAATCTGCAGTTACCATTTTTCAACAATGAGGACCAGAGTTGTGCCACTGAACGCCAAAAGAAGCCATTACGAGGCTGAAAAACAAGAATAAACATCACGGAAACATGAGGAATACCCAAGTCAACTGTTTCAAACATCATTAAGAAGAAAGTGTGCTGATGAGCTCAATACAAAGGGACTGTAGGCCAAGGAAGACCCCCATTGCTGATGGCAGAAGAATTCTCATCATAATTAAGAAAAATTTCCAAATATATGTCTGGGAGATCAGAAACACTCTTCAGGAGGCAGGTGTGGATATCAACAGAAGATTTTATGAAAAGAAATAGAGGCTACACTGCAAGATACCAACCATGGCAAAGGTGGTATGCACTGGATCTTGGCCAGTTCTTTCTCACCTCCACACTTTCTCTTGCTTGGGTTAATCTTGATCTCATCTGTCCACAAGACCTTTTTTCCAGAATTTTGCAGGCTCTTAAATACTTCTTGGCAAACTGTAATCTGGCCATTCTTTCTGCAGCTAACTGGTGGTTTGCATCTTGTAGTGTGGCCTCTGTATTTCTGTTCATTTTGCTAATCTTAAGGTTTGGATGATGTCTGACAATTCATACCCAAGCACTCACAAACACCTATGAATCCAAATATCCCAGATATTATGGTGCGCTGAAATGAGGTACATGTACAAAAAGTGCTGTAATTTCTACATGGTCAAACCAAAATGTATACAAATAACTTCCAATAAAATCTGGAATATGCACTTTATTTACATGTGAATTGTTTGATTACATATTTAAAACTGTGGCACACAGGGCAAATAAAGGAAAAAGTGTCTTTGTCCCAAACATTAAGAGCACTGTACTTCCTGTTGTTGACCAGTGATCAAACAATATGGTTTACACAAGCAGATGCAGATGCTGAAATCTGCTGCCACCCACCCATTATTTTGTCTTTACCTTCACCTTCCTTTCTTGTTGGATTCCATCATCTCCAGCTTTTTCTTGTCACTGCTTAATCACTCCTCAGCCTTTCACTATATCCATCTTTGCCACTCACCTGGATCCACCAGTTGTTTGCCAGCTCCTGCCCAACCCTCCCCTCGTCTCTTTACAGTGGCTATCTGCCCCCTCATCTTTCAGCCCAGATGAATGGTTTCAGCCTGAGATGTCAACTGCCCATTTCCCTCTACAAATGTTACCTGAACCACTGTGTTCCTCCAGTAGTTTGTAAGGTTTTTGTCATAACTTTGATGGAAAGATCACAAAACTTTCTCTCCCTCAAAGGCGCTGCACAGTACTTCCATTATTTTCTGTTGGCTTTAGAAAGACTCTTCATGGAGAGCTTATGGTTTGCTGACTAAAAATTTGTAAAGTATTTCAAAGTAGCCCAGTCTCTATATCAGACTTGTTCCAATTTGGGACTCACTTGTTAAGGGAACTGAGCTGTGGGGCAGCTTTCAAGCAGAATTAAACAAGAAGCAGTTTTCTGCAACATTGGAGTCTAAACACTATTACGAAAACAAAATGTATTTTGTTCCGACTCTACCATTTAAAAGTAGATAAAATAGAGCATTTCTCAACCACCCACCAGCCTAAATATTCATGGCTACAGTGTTACACTGCAGCAAATGACTTCAGCTTTCTCAACGCACCCCTAAACTTTAGCCTCCATCACCCAGGCAGATGGGAACACCTCCACACAAATTACCATTCTAATAACTCAATATTTTGACTTTGAAACATAATTACCATCCCTTTACCATTGTTGGGTCAAAATTCTGAACTTGGACGTGTGAGCAGTTGACCCATATCAAACAGCCAGAATGTATTCACAGTCAATTGGAGCAAGCATTGGTAATAATCCTCCAGGCATCAATTGGAATCTGGCATGATTCTGGAGTGGAGGATCACAAATGTCACTCCACTGTTTAAGAAGGGAGTGAGGCAATAGAAAGGAAATTATAGACCTATTAGTCAGACGTTAGTGGCTGGGAAGCTGCTGGAGTCAATTGTCAAGGATGGGATTATGGAACACCTGGAGGTACATGTAAAGATAGGCCCAAGTCAGCATTAAAGGAAAATCATGCCTGACAAACCTATTGGCTTTTTTTTTAAGCGATCACAAATACGATGGACAGGGGAGATGCAGTGGATGTTGTGATTTTCAAAAGGTCTTTGATGAGATGCCACACAAGGCTGCTAAACAAGAGGAGACCCCATTGAATTACAGGAAGGATACTCATATAGCTAGAGTATTGGTTGGTTGACAGGAAATAGAATAGGAATAAAGGGATGCTATTCTAGTTGGCAATGGTGTTCTATAGGGGTCAGTGTTGGTGCCACTTTTTATGCAGTATATAAATGATTTGGATTATGGAATAAGGTCTAAATTTGCAGATGGAACCAAAATAGGTGGTTGGGGAGGTGGTGCTGAGAATACCAAAATGCTGCAGAGAAATTTGGATAGATCAGGAGAATGGGCAAAGAGGTAGCAGATGAAATACAATATTATGTAGTGTACAGTGATGTACATGGGTAGAAGAAATAGATGAGCAGAATATTATTTAGATGAGAAGAAAATTCAAATTATGAGGTATAAAGGCACTTGGGAATCCTTATGCAGGATACCCTGAAGCCAAATCCAATGTTAGCATTCATTTCTTTCTTTTAAAAATATTTGTATTGAGTTTAATAGAAAACAAAACTTTATATATACATGGTCTTCTAATTAATAACATAAATCAAATCAATATACAGTACAACTTCGATTATCCAAAATGGTCAGGATCGGGCACATTTCAGATAAACTTTTTTTCCCCCCCCCCAGAGAACTGGTTTTTCTTTTTTGAAAAACAGCCTAGTAGCAACAGCAAATCACTTGTAACAACTTTTAAACAATGACAAACAACAAGGGAAAGCTTTTTAAGCTTTAAAATAATGTTTAATTCTCACAAAAAAATTGCTGGCCACCACCAACACTTCCCCACTGAGGCCCCACTCGTGCCAGGAGCTTGAGGTCCCCAGCTGCCAGCGCCGGAAACTTTTCGGATAAATAAGAATTTTGGATATCCTAGTTTATCCGAAATTTAAAAGATTTTAGCCAAAATTAATGTTGAATAGAAATTTGATTAGATACAATTAAGATTTATTTAAATAAAGTGATTTTATACTTCTCAGGTATTTTCATCTTATTCTGGTGATTTAATGATCCACAGTTAAACCCATCTTTACCTAATTTTGCATTCGTTTCCAGAGGGATACCATAAAAGAGCAGGGATGTAACTTTGAGACTCTATAAAGCACTGGTTGAGACCTCACTTGGAGTATTGTGTAGTTTTGGGCACTGTATTTGAGAAAAAAAAGTGCTGGCATTGGAGAGGGTTCAGAAGATTTACTGGAATGATACCAGGAATTAAACTGTTAGTTTTGAAGAACAAGTGTCAGCTCTTGGATTGAACTTGTTGGAGTATAGAAGGATTGGGGCGTGGTTCGGTGGGGTGGGTGAGGAGGAGAGAACCTCAGAGGCATTTCAAATGCTGAAAGGTCTGGACAGAGTAGATGTGGGAAGGACATTTCCCATGGAACGGGATTAGAGAATGTGGGCATAATTTCAGGATAAAAGGACGACAATTTAAAACAGAAACATTTCCTTAAAGGGTCGTGAGTCTGAAGAACTTGTTGCCACAGGTTGCTGTGGAAGAGAGGTCATTGGGTGTACTTGAGGCAGAAATTTGACAGGTATTTGATTAGTCAAGGGTTACAAGGAGAAATTCAGGAGTGGGGATAGATCAGCTAATCATTAGAATGGCGGAGCAGACTCAATGGGCCTACTTCTGCTTCTACTGTACATCTTGTGACCTTCCTGTCAAATGGCATTGGGATAGTTCCTGTAGTGTTTCATTATCACCATTAGAGGGCAATTAGGGATGAGCAATATATTCTGACCCTTGCAAACAATGAGCACACCCTGTAATTTAATCAAAACTCAATCTTCTGTTCCACAAAGTGCCCATCTCTGCAATCTCATGCTCAGAACACATTTTCTTGCATCACTGCACAGCAACCAAGCTCAAATGATCCCTTACCCTTATGTCTTTTTGACAGGAACTCGTTTGCTCATGGTCTTCGATTATTTTATTAGCTGAAACTGAGAATATGTCCAAGTTGTAAACAGATGTATGGAACACAGTTCAGTGAAACTAGAACCTGCAAATTAATGAAAGAAACCCGACAAATTTTGCATCTGAAAATTTCGTTTTGTACATGTTCTACTTCAAGAAAAACTAAACAATCAGAGAAAAGGATAAGTCACACCCAGGGTAGCAATGAGAAAATTAGTTGAAATTCCATCATGTTTTGTCTGAATGTGCAGGTTAAAAAAATGTCCAAGTGGGGTTTCTCTGCTTATACAAATCCACTATGACTGCATTTAGAAAAAGGATGCAAATCTTGATATTTACTCTCAATACTTCTCTATCAAGGCAAACATGCAGATTTCCCACTATTAGCAACCTGCCTCCAGAGAACATTTTATAAAGTAAATGGATCTGATGCCATGGCACTTATTTTGACTTTGTATTTCATCCAAGACTAGGTCATTGAGGAGACAAAATTAAGTTGAGCAAATTAATAAAAATCAGAATGTTTACAATAAAATCAGAGACTTTCAACTCTTGCTTTTTCATCATCCTGGGAAGGTTACATCACAATCATGTAACACTTGGTTTAAAACAGTGTAAATGTATTGATATTGCAAAATTGTGTTCATGTGGCATTTCAATATACAAATATGCTTTGCTAACACTTGCATCTCAGCTCAGCTGAAGCAGCAGCCAGTTTTTCCATTCACTCATTTCTAAGTGAATCTTTATGGATGACATGGCAATATATGATGTTTTACTGCTCCAGGGATCCAGGTTTTATCCTGACTTCATGTATTATCTATGTGGAATTTCCAAACTTTCCTGGAGCACATGCGTTTTCGTCAGGAGTTCCAGTTTTCTCCCTTCTCCCAAAGATGTGTTGAAAGGTTAAATGATTATGTAAATTACCTGTTGGTGTCAGTGAGAGGCAAATAATTCAAAAATCAACAGAGAGGAATTGATGTACATGACAGAAAGAACCTGTTGCAGAGCTGCAGAGAAAAAGAGGGGAAATGTCTAGTAGGATTTCTCTTTGGAAGTCAACATGAACCTGATGAACCAAATGGCCCCTTCACTGTTGTAACAAAACACACCTAGTAAACATTTATCATTGCTGTTGTAAATCTGGTCTTACCAGGATCAATCAAGTTGTTCTCCAGTATGATAGCACAACTCTGTGCCCTTTTGCTCAATGCTTCGTTTTCAGATTGCAAATTCCCATTCTTAATCATATAATCATTGACCTCATCCTGTTAATAATAAGTGGATAGTTAAATAAAACAGTGGAATTGGTGAGAGAAAATTGTTACTTGGAAAGTGAATATTTTGGATAATTAAACTTTACAAATCCAAACCCCAAGAAAATTTACTATTTGCTGCATTACCTTAATGACAAGCAACTTCCATTAGGTTCTTAAACTGCCATTTTTCTAATCTTGTCCTGTTTGAAACCAGAGGTTTCTATTCATATGGGTTTAATCAGAAACAAACAAGATCCTATTTCAGTACAAATATCCGATCCCAACTTGACCCCTTTGCTACTTTCATCATTGACTATTTTTGATTCTTGCCAAAACTCTTAATCTTGTCACTTACTTCAAAGACCCACATCCCTCCTCATCCAGGCTCCAGTTCAGATTGAATCACAATTTTAAATTCTTCACCTGCTGCTAAAATCTTTATGCCATTTACTGGGCTGTTCCCATGCTCATCTAGCCAATCCTCCACTTACACGATAGCCAAGTTGAGAAGCTAATGAAAGAATGACTGTCCTTATTCAATCACTTCAATCTAATCATACCACCCTCCTACCAAACCATCTAGCTCATATCCTCAGAATCTTGTGTGCTGCTATTCCAATATTCTGCATTTCCTTTACTCTCAACTCAATTGGATTCAATGATGGCTTGGTCATAGGATTTCAGTAGAGGGTTGTTTTTCAAGATGGATGGGTGTGACTGGTGTGCCATGGAGACAAATGCTAGGCCCACTGTAGAATGATGAAGTTAGCATTATTAATACATTTCTGAATGACATAAAGTGGTGGTTTGGTGGAAGACGAAGGTGGTCATCCAATATTACAACAGGATTTAGATCATAAGGGAAGTGGGCTAAGGAAAGACAGATGGAATTTAACTTACAATTGAGAGATGCGGCATTTTGGCAAGTTATTTTTGGGCAGGACCTAGAAACTAAATGGTCAGGACTTGGAGAACCTTAAATAGCAAGGATCTCGGGATACAAGTACACAATTCCCTAAAAATGCCAGCGCAGGTGGAGAGGGTGGTATTTGGCAATTTACAGTTACAAATTAACCTACCAACTGGCATTTCAGGCTTGAGCCGTTCATCAAGGTATGGAAAAATGTCAGCAGGTACCTCAATAAAAAGGTAAGAGGGGAGGCGTAAGGGGGTGGGTGGGGGGAGAAGCATGGTCACAAAGCTAGGAGGTAACAGGAGGAGAGGGAGGGCACAGCAGCAAGTAGGGGGAAGTGATTGAGAGGGAAAGGGATGGAACCAAGGGAAAGAAGACAGGGGTAAGGGAAGGGAGGGGAAAAGAAGAGCAGGTAGCAGAAACAGGAGAAGTTGAGGTTAATGCCATCTGGCTGGAGAATGCCTGAACGTGTTGTTCCTCCAATTTACAAGTGGTATTGGTGGGAACAGTACATGAGGCCATGGACAGACATGTGAGTATTTGGGAGTGGGATGCACAATTGAAATGGTTGGCCACTGGAAAGTCACTGGTGCAGATAGAGCAAAGGAGCTCAGTGAAGCGATCTCCCAGTCTCCCAGCCCCTCCGAAGTAGAGGACACAAAGGGAGCATCGAATGCAGTAAATCAATCCTGCGAAGACACAAGTGAAGTGTTGCCTCACTTAAAAGGCCTGTTTGGGGCCCTGGACTGTGGCGAGGGGATTGGTAGGAAAGGATGAGTGCACAAGGGAGTCATGGTGGGTGCGGACCCTATGGAAGGCAGAGAAGGGAAGATGTGTTTGGTAGTGGGATTCTGTTGTAAGGGCTGGGAAATTCAGGAGGATAATGTGTTGTACGTGGAGGCAAGGACAAGGGGATCCTGTGTTTTTTGCATCTGCGAGCACAGGGGGCCAAGGCAAATAAGAGGAAAATAGAGGAGATACAGGTGAGGGCTGAGTTGATGGGGATGGAGGGGAAGTCACATTTGTCTAAGAAGGCAGAATTTCAGATGATCTGGATTAGAAAACCTCATCTTTGGAACGGATGCAACAGAGACGAACGGCATTAACATCGACTTCTCTGGTTTCTGCTAACCTTTTCTCCTTTCCCCCTCCCTTCCTTTTCCCGGTCTTTTTTTCCTCAGCTCTCCAACCCCTTCACTCACTATTCACGTCGCCATCCTCTCTCCTTTCTCCACCTACCTCCCGATTTCGTGATCATGCTCCTCTTCCCAAGCTTCCTCCCACCATACCTTTTAATTCAGGCACCTGCTAACATTTTTCCATACCTTGATGAGGGGCTCAAGCCTGAAACGTTGATTATCTATCTTTATCTTTGCTATGTGAAGGACACTGTTTGACCTCCTGAATTTCTCCAGCATTGTGTTTTCACTACAATATTTACTTATTTTGTATGACAGCCTTTGGTATTGTTACAGCTGCAAAACATTGACAGCTAAAGCACCAAAAATTCAATAATGAAAAGAAAAACAATTCATAACTTTAAATGGTTTGGGATCAAAGGAGTAAATATATCAAGATGGCAGGAAACCTTACCTTGGCCAACTTCAATTCCTGTTTTAACTGCCGCTGGGCAACTTCCAAGAGTTGATTTTGGTCCCTTAATTCTGCTTCAACCACTTTCAGAGTCATGTACCTGAAAAAAAGCCAGATGGAGAAATGTAGAATTCTTTCATTAGGGGCTCAATGGCCAAGGAGAAAGACAAGATTCATCATTATGATGCAATAACTCATGATGTTGTTAATTATGTACAAATTTTTAAAATAATGCCAACTTTCTTATATTTGTTTCCCAGCTTCCTTTTATTAAAAAACTGGAAAAATCATCCTTGGAAGGTCCAAGCTATTGGTAAAGAGATGTACATCTTTGTTGAGAAGACATTGTTAAGTGAGGGAAAGAAAGATGAGATAAGGAAACAACAGTTGGAATAAAGGAATATTATTTTATTTTTGATTTCTAGTTGGGGAGAATAGTTCATCTACAACTATCCAGAGTTATGGATTATGGCACAAGATTCTCACAGCACAATGCACAAACACACTTACAAATGCAAAATGTACAAACCCAATCGTCCCATTGTATGACTTCCCTTTCCACGTGCCTACTAGACTAAAAACTAGCAGGTGGAACATTCCATTAAAATTCATAAAGAGCAAGAAACTCACTTCTCCATGTCACCACGAGTCATCCGATAGGATATGGGCATTTTCTTTCTGGAAAAGAAGACAATGTTAAACATTCCTCCACAGCTCAGACCACCAACAGTTCCCACAGCCACTTTTTGTTGTCACTCCACAAATCCAAATGAGCTTGAAATTTGGTTGCAATAACCATATCAAATGACAAGTCTCTACCTCTGTATCATCCTGTTGGGTTGGAAACAAGTCCTTTGATCCAATGAGTTCATACCAACCAAGTTATCTGCACAAGCTACTGCCTGCATTTGGCCCATATCCCTCTAAACCTTTCCTATCCATTAATTGGTCTCAATATCTTTTAAATATTACAATTGTACTTCGCTTTACTACTGCCTCTAGCAGCTCATTCTGCATATCGAGGTCTCATTTAATTCTTACTCTCACCATAAATCTCTTGATTTATATTTCCACTACCCTGGGAAAATAATACTCATCTCTGCACCTCATGATTTTATAAACTTTGAAAAAGGAACCCACTCAACTTCTCATGCAGAAAACTCACAGGCTATCCTTACAACCCAAGCTTTCAAATCCCTGCAACATTCTTGTGAAACTTTTCTGCACTTTTTCCAATTTAATAACACTTTTCTTACAGCTTGCTCCAGTTTTAAGTTTGTAATCAAACAATTCACATGTGATTGAAGTGCACATTCCAGATTTAATAAAGGTTACCTATATACATTTCGTTTGACCATGCAGAAATTACAGCACTTTTTATACACAAGTTTCCCCCCATTTCAGGGCACCATAATGTTTGGGACATTTGGCTTCACAGGTGTTTGTGAGTACTCAGGTATGTATAATTGCTTAATTTGTGCAGGTATAAGAGAGCTAGGCTTGCTTCTAAGCTTTTGATCACCTTTGGAGTCTGCAGTTGCCATTTTTCAACATGAGAACCAGGGTTGTGGAAATTAAAGTCAAATAAGCCTTTATGAAGCTGAAAAACAAAAATAAATGTGCAAGAGATATCGCCCAAACATTAGGATTACCAAAGTCAACTGTTTAGAAGAAGAAAGAGTGTACTGGTGAGCTCAGTAATTGCAATAGGACTGGTAGGCCAAGGAAGACCTCCATTGCTGATGACAGAGAATTCTCATCACCTTGACCTGCCTGTCTGACAGGTCAGATACACAGGAAGCAGGTGTGGCTATATCAATGACTACTGAGCACGGAAGACTTCATGAACAGAAATACAGATGCTACGTTGCAAGATGCAAACCACTAGTGTTATGAGCCCAAAGGACCCCAAAACCCAGCAGCAATAGACATTCACAAAGACAAGTGACTTTCAAAACAAAAGTTATTTTTTTAAATCAACTTCAAACACAAAAATAGAATCAAACTTTAACTTAACTCTAAACTTAACTAACCCAAATTAACCCCTTCTAATTCTAAGCGCACGTGTATGCAATATGTGTGTAAATTCAAGAAAGGTTCTTTGGTTCACAGTTCAATCTCACTTCTCTTTCTTCCAAGTTCTCTGGTTGCAGGCAATCACCATTCTGTGCACAGAATTGAACATGTATAAAGTTCACCATTTACCTTGAAAGGTAAATGTTTACTGCTCAGGAAGGTTCTTGTTGGGTTTGCAGAGAGAGATATTTGTTGCTCAAGGATTTCCACAACTGAGGTACCACCACTAGTCACCTCAGGGTCTTGCTGATGAAACTTGCCCCATCAGGGTCTTCTAGATAGTAACCTCTTTCTTCAAGCTACCACATAGTTCCATTCCTTCCTCTATTTCAAGAGAAACATCAGACAGCTAGCACTTCCAGCCATCTACTACTCTGGAACTTGCTTTCATCAGTTTCAAACAGTTTTCCCTGGATTCCACTTTTCAATTACTTGTCAGTGTCCCACACACTGACTGACTGAGCTGTCAACTCAGCTCTCCCTCTTCTCTCTTCCAACTGAAACTCCAAAGAGAGCATGTGACACATGTCTTGCAAAACCCCAATCTTCCTGAGCAAAACAACAGGAGTTTTTTCTTCTGCTCCTATCTGGTGTTAGATAAACAAAATCCAGGAGTGACCTTTCTATGAGCACTTGCAGAAAGGGTACTGATAGACAGCATGACTCCAGCAAGACAATGGTCAAACATTTTATGACATGTTCCATTTACACCTAATTGTGAAAGATGCTTACATTCTCCAGAGATCCTGCAATGTGAATTCTTCAGTCTTTCAAATAAGATCTGTTTCAAAATGTGTGAATGTATGTGACCTACTCCAAAGGTCAAGAAGTATTTAAAAGAGCCTGAAGAATTGTAGAAAAGGTTTTGTGAACAGACGAAACCAAGATTAACCTGTATCAGAGCAATGGCAAGAGTCAAGTGTGGAGGCATAAAGGAATGCCCAAACACAGTGATGGGGTTGTTATGGCCTGGGCATTATGGCTGCCTCAGGTACTAGCGTACATATCTTTTTTTTTTTGGTGTTTTATTTTTTTTTTAAATTTTTTATTTTTCACACCATAAATCACATTAACCATGGTACAGACTTTTTCCTTTTCACACATATACAGTGCCATTTTCTCCCCCCCTCCTCCCATCCCACCCTCCCTACCTCCCCCCTCCCGTCCATTTAAGGTATAAAATCTAGGATACATTAAACCAGTCAGACAATGTTGTCATTCAATAAAAATACACCAGAAATTCTACTGAGTCCATTCTTTTCATTTCCTTTTCCTTCCGTTAACTTAGGTAATGATTGTCCCCGGTAGGTTTTCGCTATTGTATTTAATGTAAGGCTCCCATATTTGTTTGAATATTTCAATATTATTTCTTAAATTATATGTTATTTTTTCTAATGGAATACATTTATTCATTTCTATATACCATTGTTGTATTTTCAAATTATCTTCCAATTTCCAGGTTGACATAATATATTTTTTTGCTACGGCTAGAGCTATCTTAACGAATATTTTTTGTGCATCCTCCAAATCAATTCCAAATTCTTTGTTTTTTAAGTTACTTAGGAGGAAGATCTCTAGATTCTTTGGTATATTGTTTTCTGTTATTTTATTTAATATCTGATTTAGATCTTCCCAAAATTTTTCTACTTTCTCACATGTCCAAATTGCATGAATTGTTGTTCCCATTTCTTTTTTACATCGAAAACATCTATCAGATACTGTTGGGTCCCATTTATTTAACTTTTGAGGTGTAATGTATAGCCTGTGTATCCAGTTATATTGTATCATACGTAACCTCGTATTTATTGTATTTCTCATCGTTCCGGAGCATAACTTCTCCCATGTTTCCTTTTTTATCTTTATATTTAAATCTTGTTCCCATTTTTGTTTAGTTTTACCATTTGTTTCCTCATTCTCCTTTTCTTGCAGTTTAATATACATATTTGTTATAAATCTTTTGATTATCATTGTATCTGTAATCACATATTCAAGGTTATTTCCCTCTGGCAAACTCAAACTGCTTCCTAATTTATCCTTCAAGTAGGATCTCAATTGGTAATATGCCAGCGCTGTATCTTGAGTTATATTGTACTTATCTTTCATTTGTTCAAAGGATAAGAATCTATTTCCAAAAACAATTTTCTATTCTTTTAATCCCTTTTTTTTCCCCATTCTCTAAAGGAAAGGTTATCTATTGTAAAAGGGAGTAACTTGTTTTGCGTCAATATTAGTTTTGGTAATTGATAATTTGTTTTATTTCTTACTACATGAATCTTCTTCCAAATATTGAGGAGATGATGTAATACTGGAGAACTTCTATGTTGTACCAATTTTTCATCCCATTTATATAATATGTGTTCAGGTATCTTTTCCCCTATTTTATCTAATTCTAATCTCGTCCAATCTGGCTTTTCCCTTGTTTGATAAAAATCTGATAGGTATCTTAATTGTGCGGCTCTATAATAATTTTTAAAGTTTGGCAGTTGTAAGCCTCCTTGTTTATACCATTCTGTTAATTTATCTAGTGCTATCCTCGGTTTCCCCCCTCTCCATAAAAATTTCCTTATTATTTTCTTTAACTCCTTGAAGAATTTCTCTGTCACTTGTATTGGCAATGCCTGAAATAAGTATAATATCCTTGGAAAAATGTTCATTTTAATACAGTTTATCCTTCCTATTAGTGTTAGTGGTAAATCTTTCCAATGCTCTAAATCGTCCTGTAATTTTTTCATTAGTGGATAATAATTGAGTTTATATAGTTGGCCGAGATTTTTGTTTATTTGTACACCTAGGTATCTTATTGCTTGCATTTGCCATCTAAATGGTGATTCCTTCTTAAATTTTGAGAAATCCGCATTATTCATAGGCATTGCTTCACTTTTATTTACGTTTATCTTGTAACCTGACACTTCTCCATATTCCTTCAATTTCTTATATAATTCTTTTATTGATAGTTCTGGTTCTGTTAAGTACACTATAACATCATCCTCAAATAAACTGATTTTATATTCCTTGTCTTTTACTTTTATTCCTTTCATATTATTATCTGTTCTTATCAATTCTGCTAGTGGTTCTATAGCTAACGCAAACAATAAAGGTGATAGTGGGCATCCCTGCCGTGTTGACCTGCTTAAGTTAAATTGCTTTGATACATGTCCATTTACTGTCACTTTCGCTAACGGTCCCTTATATAATGCTTTAATCCAATTAATATTCTTCTCCGGTAAACTGAATTTTTGCAATACTTTGAACAAATAATTCCATTCTACTCTGTCAAAGGCCTTCTCTGCGTCTAAAGCAACTGCTACTGTAGGTGCTTTATTCCCTTCTACTGCATGAATTAAGTTAATAAATTTACAAATATTGTCTGTTGTGCGTCTTTTTTTGATAAATCCAGTTTGGTCTACATTTACCATTTTCGGTACATACTCTGCTAATCTGTTTGCTAATAGTTTAGCTATTATCTTATAATCTGTGTTAAGTAAAGATATTGGTCTATATGACGCTGGTGAGAGTGGATCTTTCCCTTGCTTTAGTATTACTGTAATTATTGCTGTTTTACATGAATCTGGTAAGCTTTGTGTTTTATCAATCTGGTTGATTACTTCCAGGAGAGGCGGAATTAATAAGTCTTTAAATGTTTTGTAGAATTCTATTGGGAATCCATCCTCTCCTGGTGTCTTATTATTTGGTAATTTTTTTATTATGTCTTGTATTTCTACTATTCCAAATGGCTCTGTTAATTTATTTTGATCCTCTATTTGTAGTTTTGGTAGTTCAATTTTAGTTAGAAATTCATCTATTTTCCCTTCTTTCCCTTTGTTTTCAGTTCGGTATAATTGTTCATAGAATTCTCTAAAGTTTTCCTTAATTTCTTTTGGATTATATGTAATTTGTTTGTCTTTTTTCCTTGATGCCAATACCATTTTCTTAGCTTGTTCTGTCTTAAGCTGCCATGCTAGGATTTTGTGCGTTTTTTCACCTAGTTCATAATATTTCTGTTTTGTCTTCATTATATTCTTCTCCACCTTATATGTTTGGAGTGTTTCATATTTTATTTTTTTATCCGCCAATTCTCTTCTTTTAGTTGTATCTTCCTTCATTGCTAATTCTTTTTCTATATTTACTATTTCCCTTTCCAACTGCTCTGTTTCCTGATTGTAGTCCTTCTTCATCTTGGTTACATAACTTATTATTTGCCCTCTAATGAATGCTTTCATTGCATCCATAGTATAAACTTATCTTCCACTGATTCCGTATTTATTTCAAAATACATTTTTATTTGTTTTTCAATAAATTCTCTAAAATCCTGCCTTTTAAGTAACATGGGGTTTAATCTCCATCTATACATTCTTGGAGGGATGTCCTCTAACTTTACTGTCAATATTAAGGGTGAATGGTCCGATAGTATTCTAGCTTTATATTCTGTTTTTCTTACTCTATCTTGCATACTAGCTGATAACAAAAATAGGTCTATTCTTGAGTATGTTTTATGTCTAGCCGAGTAATATGAATATTCCTTTTCTTTTGGGTGTTGTTTCCTCCATATATCCAAAAGTTGCATTTCTTCCATTGATTTAATTATAAATTTGGTTACTTTGTTCTTTCTGTTAATTTTTTTCCCAGTTTTGTCCATATTTGAATCCAAATTCAGGTTGAAATCCCCTCCTATTAATATGTTCCCTTGTGTATCTGCTACCTTCAAAAAGATATCTTGCATAAACTTTTGATCTTTTTCGTTAGGTGAATATACATTGAGTAGATTCCAAAACTCCGAATATATCTGACATTTTATCATTACATATCTCCCTGCTGGATCTATTATTTCCTCTTCTATTTTAATTGGCACATTTTTACTAATTAATATAGCTACTCCTCTTGCTTTTGAATTATATGATGCTGCTGTTACGTGTCCTACCCAATCTCTCTTTAATTTCTTGTGCTCCAATTCAGTTAAGTGTGTTTCTTGCACAAATGCTATATCAATTTTTTCTTTTTTCAGTAAATTTAGCAGTTTCTTCCTTTTAATTTGGTTATGTATTCCATTAATATTTAAAGTCATATAGTTCAACGTAGCCATTTTATACTTTGTTTATCTTCCCTTTCCGTTTCTCCATCATTACCTTTCCTCCTTATCCATTTCTGTTTTCTTGTTTTAAACCCTTTATAAGACAACATTCCTAAAACATCAAACATTTTCCTTATTCTCCTATTTAAAACTTCTTTAGCCCCAATCTCCCCTTCCCCTCCTGAGTTGTCCTTTATCCCTTGTCAGACAACCACATCTCCCCTCTCCATTTGGATTTGCGAATTCACTCGCAAGCGTCAGCTGATTTTGCAGTGACCGCAACTCCTCCCCACCCAGCCCCCCCAGAAAAGATTTCACTTTTCATATGTAACAAAGGTCACTCTTTTAGTTCCCTCTATTCCATTTCCTTCCCTTATTAATTCTTGTCTATACTATCTATATTTTCCTCTAAATACGGATACATTCATGTATGCACATTATACATATACACACATATACCTCTTTACCCACATACATATAAATCGTGGTCATTTTTACTCTTATTACATATCTTCATCTCTCTGATTGTTTTGTAGTTGTTCTGCAAATTTCCTTACTTCCTCTGGATCCGAGAATAGTTTTTTTTTCCATAAGATCGTTTTCGGTGTATTGAACTCCTTTCTCTTCTTCAGGAGTTCAAAACTTATGTGTCTTTTTATTTCGCAGTCTTTTGTACTCTCATTACACGTCTTCATCCCTCAGTCTATTTTGTAATTGTTCTGCAAATTTTCGTGCTTCCTCTGGATCCGTGAATAGTCTGTTTTGTTGTCCTGGAATAAATATTTTCAATACCGCTGGATGCTTTAGTATAAATTTATACCCTTTCTTCCATAAAATCGCCTTTGCTGTATTGAACTCCTTTCTCTTCTTCAGGAGTTCAAAACTTATATCTGGATAAATAAAGATTTTTTGCCCTTTGTACTCCAGTGGCTTGTTGCCCACTCTTACTTTTTCCATTGTCTTCTCCAGTACCTTTTCTCTTGTAGTATATCTTAGGAATTTTACTAAAATAGATCTTGGCCTTTGTTGTGGTTGTGGTTTAAAGGCCAATGCTCTATGTGCCCTTTCTATTTCTATATCTTGCTGTAGTTCTGGACATCCTAGGATCCTGGGGATCCAATCTTTTATAAACTCTCTCATATTCTTGCCTTCTTCATCTTCCTTAAGGCCCACTATCTTTATGTTATTTCTTCTGTTATAATTTTCCATTATATCTATTTTCTGAGCTAACAGTTCTTGTGTCTCTATAACTTTTTTATTAGATTCCTCTAATTTCTTTTTTAAGTCCTCTACCTCCATTTCTACTGCTGCTTCCCGCTCTTCCATCTTGTCCATTTTCTTTCCCATTTCTGTTAAGGTCATATCTATTTTATTCATTTTCTCTTCTGTATTGTTTATTCTTCTTCTTAAATCATTAAATTCTTGCGCTTGCCATTCTTTAAATGACTCCATGTATTCTTTAATAAGATAAAGTATATCCTTTATCTTGCCTTTCCCTTCTTGTTCTATTTCACTGTACTCTTCCTCTTCCTCTTCTTCTTCCTCTGGGTTGGCCATCTGTTGTTTCTTTGTTGCCCTTTTCTTCTCTTCTTTCTTGTTTTCGTTGTCTTCTGTGTTCTCCTCTTGCTGCAGGTGTTCTGCAGCTGTCATTGTTGGCTGTGGAGATCGACTTCCCAGCTGGTCACCCCTCCCGTCGGTGTGTTTTTTTGCATGCGCGGTTGCGCACTTTTACTCGGCTCAGCGAGCCATTTTTGTAGTCCACTTTCTACCGACCTGAGGGAGCGGGTTTCTCTCTTCACCGCGGGCCTCTTCGAACAGGTAAGGCCTTCTCCTTCTTCTGTTGTCTTCTCTTCCTCTCTTCTTACCATTGGTTTCGATTTTTCTTTTTTCGTTGACATCTTCTTTCCACCTTTATACTCACTTTTCTTTAATTTTTATTTTTGTGCCTTTGTGTTTTCCTTTGTTTTTTCCGACTTTTCTGGAGAGGGCTGGAGTTCACCGTCCGGCCACTACTCCATCACGTGACTCCTCCGAGCGTACATATCTTCATTGATGATGTAAGTGCTAATGGCAGTAACAAAATGAATTCTGAGATGTATAGACACATCTTATCTGTTCAAACTCAAGCAAATGCCTCCAAAATCATTGGACAGTGCTTCATCCTACAGCAAGACAATGATCCCAAACATATTGTTAAAGCAATAGAGTAGTTTTTCAAAGCTAAAAACTGGAAAATTCTTGAATGGCCATGTCAGTCATCTGATCTAAATCCAATTGAGCATGGCTTCCATGAGCTGAAGAGAAACCTTAAGGAGATAAGCCCCCAAAATTAGCAAGAGCTGAATGGCTGCAATGGAGGCCTGGCAGAGCATCACCAGAGAAGATACTCAACATCTGGAGATGTCTATGAATCACAAACTTCAAGCAGTCATTGCAAGGGATATGCAACAAAGTACTAAACATGACTACTTTAATATACATACTATTGTATTGTCCTAATATTATGGTGCCCTGAAATGAGGGGAGTATGTAAAAAAAGTGCTGTCATTTCTGCATGGTCAAATCAAAATGTACATAAATACTCTTTAATAAAATCTGGAATGTGCACTTTAATCACATGGAAATTGTTTGATTACAAATTTAAAACTGGAGCACAGGGGCAAATAAAGGAAAGAAAAAAAAGTGTATTTGTCCCAAACATTCCGGAGGGCACTGCATGTGGTCTCAACAACTTCTTGTATTGTTGTAACATGACATTCCAGCTCCTGAACTGAATACCCTGTCCAAAGAAGACAGGTATGCCAAATGCTTTCATCACCTTTCTACCTGTGTCACCACTTTCATGGAACTATGTACCTGTACCCCCATGTTTCTCTTTTGATATTTCCACACAAACAATAAAGAGTTAAATAATTAATAATATTTATTAAATAAACAAACATTACAAACACCATTAAATGCCAAAAAAAAAGTAAAAACCACAAGAGGTGATGAAGAGACAGGTAGGCCACTGGCAAAAATGTGTTGGGGGGGGCGGGTGAAACAGAAAATTAAGTGATTAATTGTAGGAAGAGATAAAGAGATGCAAACAGTGGAACCAGATGGAGGTAGTTAATCAAAATAGAAAAAAAAAACGGATGTTCATACAGTGAGGCTTAAGGATGTCCAGGAGGAATATGAAGTGTTGTTCTTCATGTTTACATTTGGCCTAACCCTGACAATGGATGAGGCAGAGGATAGACATATCAGTTTGGGAATAGTTGGGTAGAGGAATTTCAGAGCACAAGTGTGCACAGTGTCCAGGTGACAGTGACAAGCAGCTTACAGTTCTCCATGGAATTGCCTGGTGAAAAGTAGAATTTTCTCCAGACCAATTACTCAGTAATCATGTCAGGGTGGGTGTCGGGGGGCGTGGCAAGATGGCGTAAGGATCAGACGTGCCTTCCAGTCCTCTCCTGACTCTATCTTATTGTTTTGTCTAAAAATGCCCGTTAAAATTCTTTAAAAGTTTAGATAATTTCAGTGCTGTTAAGTTAACTTATGATGGTACAATTGGTGGAAAAGAGCAAAAAAAAACGACAACAGATCATCAAAAAGCTACATTATCCAAAAGTTCAAGTTTTGGAGCCTACCTACATGAAAGACACCGGGACTCAGCGTGAAATGGATCCCAGGAGAGAGGTACAGTGTTCGGATGTAGAGCTCTATGTTACATCGGTAGAGCCCCCTAAAGAGGGCGCCAAACAGCCTTTAGAACAAAGAGTTACTCAAAGTCATTTGTCAGCTGTAGAGGTGGCGCTGCAAACTGCATCTCTTGAGATACAAGAACCTATACAACTGATGTACTGGGAGAATTTAATACATTATGGACTGGGGAAAACCCCGGCCAGCATCCTCCAGTCATTGCTGGAGAGGCTGTGGCTGGGGTTTCCACACGCAGTCATACTACAAAGAAGGCAACCAGAATGAAGGAAGGAATAGAAGATCCTTTGGAGAAGAAGCAGGAATCTGTTGAGCCAAAATCTCTTCCAATTGAAAAGATTTTTGTGAATCTTGAATCTAAATTATCTTATACAATGCAGGTATTATTCAAGATTATGACTGAACTTAGTACTAGGTTTAATACTTTGGTGAAAATACATTCTCAACAGATGGCTGAGTTTGGAGCTTTTAAGCTTGAAGTGAGATAAATTTAATTTGTGTAAAGAAGATATAGATGAAATACGGGATCAAGTTTTTGATGTGACCAAAATGGTCGAAGACTTACAAACTCAAAATAAAATTTTGGTGAAAAAGATTGATTATTTGGAAAACCAATCCAGACGGAACAATATAAAGATTATTGGTTTGCCGGAAGGTATGGAGCGACCAGATCCAAGAAAATTTTTTACTGAATGGATTCCGCAGGTGTTGGGTCAAGAACATTTCCCGGAAGGTATAATACTGGAACGTGCTCACAGAGCCTTGCGTAGAAGACCTATTTCAGGTCAAAGTGCAAGACCTGTTTTGGTTCGTTGCTTGAATTATTACGACAGAGAAATAATTTTACGAGTGGCTATTAGAAATGCACAACAGAGAAAATCACCCTTGATGATTCAAAATAATCGAGTTTTCTTCTATGCGGATTTGAGTCAAGAAGTTTTGTTCCAACGACGGGAATTTAACTCTGCTAAAGAGTTGTTGTGGAAGAAAGGTTACAAGGCAACCTTTAGATATCCAGCTGTTTTGAAGGTTTTTCAAGATGGTTGCCAACCAAAGTTCTTTGATTCTCCAAAGGAAGCTATAGCATTTGCTCAAGAGCTGCCAATTACTCAGTTTCAACAGAGACATAGTCCGCCGCGATCTCTAAGGAGACAAGAAATGGAAGAAAAGAGCCGTGCTCCAAGAAGGAATGGTTGTAATGGTGACTCGGCAGTTGGAGCTGATTAAAAGAAGAGTTGTCCATTTTTTTTTCTAATGTATTTTTTTTAAAAAAAGGGATATTAAATAATGATGATGTTAGTTTAAGATGAAGTGAGAGTTGGGGGAGAGAACTGGATAGGCACTATTTCCTGAAAGTCATCCGCTACGTGTGAGTTATCTCACACCCATTTTTTTTTGGGAGTTACCGCATTGTGCGGTTTAGACGGGAGGGGGTATTTTTAACCTCCTACCTGTTTTTTTTCTTCCTTTTTTTTGTATTATTAGATTAAAGAGTGAAGGGGGTTTTTTTTGTTTAAATATAAAAAAAAGCATAAGAAAGTATTTGATTGTTTAAAAAACTAAAAATTGATGTGGTTTTTTTGTAAAGTTTATTCAGTAGATAAGGAATATCTGAAATTTAAATGTGAATGGGATGGATAAGTTTTTTTTTTATATATTTTTTCTTTAACTTTAAGGTGAAAGGAGTGGTAATTCTGGTGTATATTATTTTGCTATTTTAGTTATAGAACGAAGGGAATAATGGTGAAAGTTATAAATTGAATTGTACAATTTTTAATGAGGCTTGAATTTTGTTTGTGGTTTATGTTCCATTTGTTGAAGATATAGATTTCGTTGTAGATGTGTTTTTATTATTTGGATATCTGAATTTTAACGTAATGATTGGGGATATTTAAATGTGGTATTGGAGCTTTTATTGGATAACTATTTAAGAGTAAAAGGGAAAAATGGTGGAAGAGTACTAAAATTGAATTGTACAATGCTTAATGAGGTTTGAATTTTGTTTTAAGATGGTGGTTTATGTGACTAATATGATCATAGATGTGAAGTTAGTTGATATTTGGTGAAGGTTTATCTCTATAGAGAAAGTTTTTTTTCCATCTTTTTTTCATGCTACAATTTTTTTTAAGAATTGATTATTGTTTAAGAATTTTTGATAGATAATGTAACTAACTTTACTATTTTTTTTATATTAAGTTTGAGTTAAATATATGTTTCATCTTAACTCCGTTTGTTAAATATATGCATTTAAGTTTGATTTAAATATGTTTTTTAAGTCTGATATTTTAGTATTGATTACTTTTCTTTTTGTTAGTATTTTTAATCGGTTATGTTTTTGTTTTTTTTTGTAAGTGGGTTTTTTTTCTCACATATATTATTAACTTTATTAATTCTTCACTCTTTATTTTGGGGGGAAAGGGGGGGTTGGACTAATTTGAGTTGGGTTATTAATGTGTAATAATTATTGGGGAGGGTATAGTTTATTTAGATTACTGATATTGTATTGTAATTTTATTATTTTATTCTTAATTTTTTAAATATAATCCTATTTGTTATTCATGTTCTAAAATCTGAAATAAAGTTTAAAAAAAAAGGGTGGGTGTCGGGACCAAATATAGGTGGGTTGACTTTACATAGGTCATATAGAAAACATGTGATTTTTGGGCAAAAAACAAGGGGGGGGGGTCGATTATTACATGAGTATATATGGTAGCCAAAGCCAAAAAAAAATCAAATAATTTACATAAATATACATCCATATAAAAATTATAGCAATCATCCATTCACGTTGACCTGAAATTAAATGCCAGCAGAAATGTTTCACTGGCAATCTGAACATCCATTTTATTGTTGCAGTTAGCTAAATATTGACCTTAGAATGGAACTTAAAAAAATCTTAGATTGCAAGTTCAAAATTGGATGGTCAATTTTCAGACATAATTTATATTGCTAAGACATATGATAGGGTAGTTCTTACCTTTTATTCAATATTACATTCTGATTTGAAGTTGCCTCAAAAATGACTGTAGTTGAATTTTTTTGTGAAAAATTAAATGACTGCGGTAAATCTTTCTTTGCCAGTATTGGGTTCACATGGAAATGTTTTGCTGAAGGTTGTAAATTAGTATTTTCTAGGACAAAGAAATGGAATACTAAATGTTATTATCAAATTTGAACCCAAAATCCTGAAGAAAATAAAAGAAACATTTTCTTCAACATTCTACATGTCAAAGCCAAGTAATACCACATTTACTCACTCACAAACCCCCACTCCTCGTGGGCATTGGACTACAGATTCCTGATCCACCAATACATGTTTGGATTACTCAGTTGCTCATCTCTCTTCAACTCGAACCTGCTTCAACATCTTTTTTCTGCATTTCGTTGACTAAATTACTTAATTTTGGCCTTCTCACACCACTGTGTAAAATGGGGATTCTTGGGAAATTTTCTCAGGAACCCTCCCGTGAACCGGCGGCAGTGTGAAAATTTCGGCCCAGGAAAATTACCTGCTTTAACTTCCCCAGGCCACCCTCTCCCTGCAGTCTGAATAGGCAAATGGACAAGCAGGGGAAGCATTGTGATGTCAGCGCTTGCATGCTGTGTCACCAAACAAGGAAGTAGTAGTATGAAGGAGAGGTGTTTGTGTAATAGGATTGTGAATTGAATTACTCAATTTATTTAAACACATAGTATAGATGACATTTTCTTTATTCTAATATATCCTAATTTCTTTTTTTTTTAAATTTTTTATTTTTCACACCATAAATCACATTAGCCATGATATACACTATGTCTTTTTCACACATATACAGTGACTTTTTCTCCCCCCCCCTTCCTCCCAAGCCACCCCCCCACCCCCCCCTCTCATCCATTTTAGGTATACAATCTAGGTTGCATTAAGCCAGTCAGACAATGTTGTCATTCAACAAAAATACACCAGAAATTCTACTGAGTCCATTCTTTTCTTTCCTTCTCCTTCCATCAACTTAAGTAATGTTTGTCCCTGGTAGGTTTTCGCTATTGTATTTAATGTAAGGCTCCTATACTTGTTCGAATATTTCAATATTATTTCTTAACCTATATGTTATTTTTTCTAATGGAATACATTTATTCATTTAAATTTAGTAGTTTCTTCCTTTTAATTTGGTTATGTATTCCATTAATATTTAAAGTCATATAGTTCAGCGTAGCCCTTTTATATTTTGTTTATCTTCTCTTTCCGTTTTTCCATCATTACCTTTCCTCCTTTTCCATTTCTGTTTTCTTATTTTCAACTCTTTATAAGACAACATTCCTACAACATCCAACATTTTCCTTATTCTCCTATTTCTATCTTATTTATCCCCAATCTCCCCTTCCCCTCCTGAGTTGTCCTTTATCCCTTGTCGGACAACCACATCTCCCCTCTCCATTTGGATTTGCGAATCCACTCGCAAGCGTCAACTGATTTTGCAGTGACCGCTATTTCCCCCCACCCCGCCCCCCCCCAGAAAAGATTTCACTTTTCATATGTCACAAACGTCACTCTTTTAATTCCCTCCTTATTCTCTCTATTCCATTACCTTCCCTTATTAATTCTTGTCTATACTATCTATATTTTCCTCTAAGTACAGATACATTCACGTATGCACATTGTCTCTATTCACTCTTATACCTCTTTACCCGCATACATATCAATCGTGATCATTTTTACTCTCATTACCTGTCTTCATCCCTCAGTCTATTTTTGTCTATACCCACATACATATCAATCGTGATCATTTTAACTCTCATTACCCGTCTTCCTCCCTCAGTCTATTTTTGTAATTGTTCTGCAAATTTTCGTGCTTCTTCTGGATCCGAGAATAGTCTGTTTTGTTGTCCTGGAATAAATATTTTCAATACCGCCGGATGCTTTAGTATAAATTTATACCCTTTCTTCCATAAAATCGCCTTTGCTGTATTGAACTCTTTTCTCTTCTTTAGGAGTTCAAAACTTATATCTGGATAAATGAAGATTTTTTGCCCTTTATACTCCAGTGGTTTGTTGCCCTCTCTTACTTTTTCCATTGTCTTCTCCAGTACCTTTTCTCTTGTAGTATATCTTAGGAATTTTACTACAATAGATCTTGGTTTTTGTTGTGGTTGTGGTTTAGAGGCCAATACTCTATGTGCCCTTTCTATTTCCATTTCTTGCTGTAGTTCTGGACATCCTAGGGTCTTAGGGATCCACTCTTTTATAAACTCCCTCATATTCTTGCCTTCTTCATCTTTCTTAAGGCCCACTATCTTTATGTTATTTCTTCTGTTATGGTTTTCCATTGTATCTATTTTTTGAGCTAGTAGTTCTTGTGTCTCTTTAGTTTTTTTATTAGATTCCTCCAATTTCTTTTTTAAGTCTTCTACCTCCATTTCTGCTGCTACTGCCCGCTCTTCCATCTTGTCCATTTTCTTTCCCATTTCTGTTAAGGTCATCTCCATTTTATTTATTTTCTCTTCTGTGTTGTTTATTCTTTTTCTTAAATCCTTAAATTCCTGTGTTTGCCATTCTTTAAATGACTCCATGTATCCTTTAATAAGAGAAAGTATATCCTTTATCTTGCCTTTCTTTTCTTCTTCTATTTCACTGTACTCTTCCTCTTCCTCTTCTTCTTCCTCTGGGTTGGCCATCTGTTGTTTCTTTGGTGCCCTTTCCTCCTCTTCTTTCTTGTTTCTATTGTCTTCTGTGGTCTCTTCTTGCTGCAGGTGTTCTGCAGCTGTCGTTGCCGGCTGTGGAGATCGACTCCCCAGCTGGTCCCCCCTCACGTCGGTGTGTTTTTTTTCATTCGCATCGCGCATGCGCGGTTGCGCACTTTTACTCGGCTCTGCGAGCCATTTTTGTAGTCCATTATTTACCGACCTGAGGGAGCGGGTTTCTCTCTCCGCAGCGGGCCTCTTCGGACAGGTAAGGCCTTCACCTTTTTCCTCCTTTGTCTTCTCTTCCTCTCTTCTTACCGTTGCTTTCGATTTTTCTTTTTTTGTCGCCATCTTCTTTCCACCTTTATACTCACTTTTCTGTAACTTTTATTTCTGTGCCTTTGTGTTTTCCTTTGTTTTTCCCGACTTTTCTGGAGAGGGCTGGAATTCACCGTCCGGCCACTACTCCATCACGAGACTCCTCCTAATATATCCTAATTTCAAAGTATCATCTTTCAAAAGCATGAGCTACAATATTCTGAATTTCAGACTCTTTAATCCAATAAATCAAACTCTGTGACATAGGAAGTAGGAACAGGAGTAGGCCAAAAATGGCCCATCGAGCCTGCTCCGCCGTTCAATAAGATCATGGCTGATCTAAATTATGACCTAACTCCACCTACCTGCCTTCTCCCCATATCCCCCAATTCCTCTATCATGTAAAAATTTATCTAACTGAATTTTAAATATGTTTAATGAAGCAGCCTCAATCACATCCCTGGACAGAGAATTCCAAACATTCACTACTCTGGCTGCTGCTTTAGTTTTAATTCATTGATAAAACGGATAAACATTGCAGAGCTTTGCATTAAGACTTTCATAACGATGAATAACAAAGCATTTGCTGTATATAAAGCAGCTCAAACTTTAAAGAGATATTAGCTTAAAAAAATACATGTGTATCGCATTGTATGGTATTGTATGGTATTTAAGGAGATCCAAAAAATTCAAAGAAAAATTTCTCATGCTCACGCCCCTTCTACATCCTGAAGAATAATGAGTAAGTCGTTAGTCTGGGCGGATATCACGACATATTACATCATAGTCACTAAGGTAACACTACAAACAACAGTATCTTAAAGAGACAAGTACAAAATTAACTAATAGTTTAAAAAAAAACAAGGTTTTAACCTTTACACATAGGCATTAGATTTATTGATTTTTGGAAAAGCCTCGTCCACCATTACCATACGATCCAACTTTCGGTAGGACTCCCTGTGAGTGCATAATGTGTTACGTCATGGTTGGGCACACCCCCCCCCCCCCCCCAAATTGCCAGGGTGGTCAAATTATGGGCAATTTGGACTATGGTGTGAAAGTCCTGGGAGGTCCAAGTAGGGTCACGGCTCACCTGTGGTGTGAAAAGGCCTACTGTCCAACATTGTACATTTAATCAAACTTTCAAACACATTTGTAGCTTTGTGGCTTTTAATCAAATTGTCTCTAGTTATTCTTCTATATTGAAGACTTAAAATAAGGACACCATACAATGCGATACCCATGTATTTAACTATTTTGAAGTTTCTGCAAGTAGCTCAAAATGCAGTACAATATTGAAAGTAGAAGAGCAAAGGATTATTATTTTCACGATGTATTTTAAGAATTCTACACAAAACAAGTTCACCTGCTCTCAGCACATTAGTAGTTGAAACCTCTGGAGCCATGGCATCACGTTTTTGGTCTTTAGGTCGGTAAACAGGCAATTTAGATCTCTTCATTTCGTTCAACACAGACGGACGTGAATTTACCTGGAAGTCAGACAGTGCAAGTCTTTAATAACCCTTAAGAGACACTGGGAGCATAAAAAAACTATTGTATGCAACAAACAAGTATGCTTTGTTATACTGAATGGTAGGGCATATTAAGAACATCCCTTTGGCCCACTATGTCCGTGCCAAACCTGATGCCAATTTAATCTGTCACCCATCTTCACATGATCTATATTGTACTGTCCCCTGCTTGTTCATGTGCCTGTCTAAATAGCTCTTAAAAGTTTCTATCATTAGCCCCTTTTCCACTGGCACCCTATCCCAGGAATTAACGGGAAATTAACCGGTTAAGGGGGAAAAGGAAAGCAATCAGCAGGTCAGTGTCAAATTACACCAGGGACTGACGGCCTCTACCCTGGCATCAGCTGATGTCAGCGTGCCTATTAAACCAGTAGAAAAAAGACAATCTCCATCCATTCCATTTGAAGGTAGACTCTCTGATCCCTGGGGATGAGTTGTGTTCAGTGGAAAAGCAGTCAGTGTCTCAGTTAAAGATAGTCCAGTGGAAACAGCACAAACAGTTTCCTAACTTGGGACACTGCATGGCCAATTAACAGATGCCAGTGGAAAAAGGCGGCGGGGGTTAGGAAAAAAAAATGGCAAATGTTGCAAATCCAAAGTCAAAAGATAAAATGGAAACTTAGCAGGTTAGGCAGTAATAAGAGGTAAATGAAACATTGAGCTTTTCAGGTTAAGGACCCTTTGCCAGTTCTGTACTGACAAAGGGTCATTATCATCCGAAGTTTCACTTTCTGCAGATTCTATCTAACCAGCTGAGTTTACAGCATTTTCTGTTTTTATAATCACAATTATATACTTATACCAATTGCTCACAACACATTTATATAGTATTTACAAACAT
Source organism: Narcine bancroftii (assembly GCF_036971445.1). NCBI lineage: Eukaryota > Metazoa > Chordata > Chondrichthyes > Torpediniformes > Narcinidae > Narcine > Narcine bancroftii. Next base: position 79,631,337 of record NC_091470.1, read on the forward strand.
CCCACATCGAAAAACTAGACACCATTTTGAAAGAAAAGGCAAGATAAAAGAGGATAAATAAAAATATAATAAAACACTAGATTCAGTGTTCTCATTCAGGCTGACATCAAAGAAAGCCTCATCTTCCCCTGAAGAACAGGCACTTTACACAACCACAGATGAGGTAAGCAAGAACCTATCCTGGGTGAATCCACAAAGCCCCAGATGCAGATAATATTCCTGGTCAGATGCTGAAGATCTATGTGGCCCAGCTGATGGAGGTCATAACAAACATCTACAACACCTCACTGCAGCAAAGCAATGTTCTCGCAGGTTTCAAGGAAGCTACCATTGTCCTAAAGAAAGCCATGGTAACTAAATAACTACTGCAGAGTGGCATTGACATCAATGATCACAAAGTGCTTTGAGTAGCCAATGATGGACCCTTTCCAGTTTGTCTATCATACAAACCAGTCCACAGATAATTCTTGACTCTCCACTCCTTCCTGATCCATCTAGAGAACGATGCCTCACATGCCAGGTTGTTGTTCATTGACTTCACCTTGGCATTCAACACAATCATACTTCCGAGAATGGTGGATACATTGTCCTCGTTAGGACTTGATACTTCTCTCTGCACAAATTCTGTACTTCTTGATGGAAAGTCTGTTTGGGTTGGTAGCAAAACCTCAAGGCACATCACACTGAGCACTGGCGCACCTCAGGGCTGTGTTCACGCTATTGACTCACGACTGCACTGCCAGATTAATTTCCTTTTCTTTTTAATATCCATGCCAAATTTATTGAACATCATAATAACTTTGCATGACAACTCTGTTCACATTATACAGATTTGTTATGCCCCCCTCCCCTTTTTAAACAGAAAAACCAACAGATAGATAGATACTCTCCCAATATTACTGGAAAATTAGAGAAAGTAAGTAACAAATAGGTCAAAACAACATATACACCTCAAATACACAAACAGAACCACCTCACCACTACCCACCCCCCCCCCCACTCCCTAACCTTTTGGCTCATTTGCTGAAAGAATCATCAGAATAAAACATTTACTCCATAATTCAGAGAAATAATACATAAAGGGTTAACATTTATGAAAAATTTCATGATGGACCCCCTCAATGTGTTTAACGAAGAAAATTATGTCTTTAATCCATTGTGCCTATCAGACTTCCAATGCAATAAATTAAGACGCTTGGCTAATAAAGATGTAAACACTATTATGTCTTTCTGTAGTTAATTTAGGGAGTTCTCAGAGATACCAAATATTACAGTCAATGGACAGAGTTGCAAATTAACTGAATATTTTGGATAATATGCTAAAGACCACCTCAGAACTCCTGCATTTTGGAGGGTAGCTCGTGCTCCAGCAGGGCGTGAAAGCAAGACACTGATATGTACAGTCAATACTGATTTATTGACTCTTTTATCTAATTTATATAGGCCCGCTGGGCCTAGATGCCCCACTGCTTCTGGCAGAAATGGTGACACTGGCTCGCCAGCTGCTGATAGGCCAGTGCTTGCTGTTTCCCACCATGCAGCCTGCAGCCCATGAAGAAAGCCCATTTAGTCGGCATGGCCCTTGTCGGATTGCCACATTCAGCTGCCATCATATGCCAGTACACCTACTGGGTGGCAGGCTGTCGCATGACCCCCCCCCCTCCCTGAACCTGCGATCCGGGTGCTGTCCTTGGTTTTGGCTGGCCTGCCTCTGCAGCGTGGAAGTGGTGGGGTGATCAGCTGGTTGATGTCCAAGTGTGCTGGTTTGAGGCGGTCAATAGTAAATGTTTCCTCTGCTGCTGGTAACCAGCACACATGTAGTACCGTTATGCCTAACCACCCAGTAGAGCCCCTCGTATGCCCCAGTGTGCCCTCGTCATACAAAGACATATTTGCAGCTTTTCAGATTCCTGGGGATGATCGTCTTGAGCTGGCCGTGTGATGAGGACTGTACCGGGGCTATCCCAGCCGTTCCCCCAGTCTCTCGAGAGCTGCTGCTACTGGTGGTTTGTCCGTTTTCCCTGGTGGCAGCCAGGAATTCCCTGGGGATGACCAGGATCCTCCGTATACCATCTCTGCTGCCGAGGTGTTGAAGTCTTGCTTTGGTGTGGGGCGGATCGCCAGAAGGACCACAGCAATTCGTTGACCCAGTTTGGACCTTTAAATCAGGCCAGCAGGGCTGCTTTAAAGTGCCCGTGGAACATCTCCACCAACCCGTTGGCCTGGGGATGGTATGGTGGAGTTGGGTTCCTAGGAGGCTGGCGAAGGCTGCCCAGAGCCCTGAGGTGAATTGTGCACCCCTGTAGGATGTCTGGGGTTCTCGGATTCTGTTGACGTTTCTGCCAGCACGACTGCCTCTGGCCACTTTATGAGATGGTCTACCATCGTCAACAGGTACTATGCCCCCAGTGACACCGGCAAGGGTCCCACAATGTCCATTTGCACATGGCTGAATCGCTGTTATGCCAGCTTGAATTGGGGGTGGGGGCGGGGGCACCTTGACACGTGCCTGTACCTTTAATGGCTATCAGTGTGTGGAAATTCTGGCACATTGGCTGACAGACATGTAGGACAGATGTCTCTGCTACCTGGCTGACCATGGGTCTGACACTTTATTAAAGGTGAAAGTCAACGGCATGTGATTGGTGGAGACCTTGATTAACCTCCCCTCCAGGAAATACTTAAAATGTTGGACCACTAAGTACAATGCCAGGAACTCACGGTCAAAAGCACTGCACTTGAACTCGGGGGAGATGAAGAAACCCAAAGGTTGCCAAGTACATCCCTGACCGCTGTGCTGGATGCGTCCACTGTGATGGCAGTTGGGGCATCGGTCTTCAGATGCACCAAGAGCGTGGCATTGGCCATGGTGTCTTTAGCCTTCTGGAAGGCTTCTGAAACTTCCTCATTCCACTTGACCTCTTTTTGCTTCCCCACCATGTGAGAATAATGGGTGCAAGACGTGGGTTGCTGCTGGGTTGAAGTAGTGATAGAAATTAATCATACTGCTGAACTCCTGGAGGCACTTCACCATATGTGGCTTGGTGAAATGCATGACACCCTCTAACATTTCAGGCAGAGGTGTCGCCCATTGTCTTAATTCTGTGGCCCAGGAAATCTATTGTCTCTTGCCTGAAATGGCATTTGGCTGGGTTGATGGTCAGGCCAAACTCACTGTGGAGGGTGCATGTGGGTCACATGTGGTTGTGGCTGGGTATCAGAATGTCGTCCAAGTAAATGAACGCAAACTTGAGATCCTGGCCCACCGTGTGCATCAGCCTCTGGAATGTCTGAGCCAAGTTTTTAAGCCCGAAAGGCATCCTACGGAACTCAAACAAACCAAAGGGTGTGATGATGGCAGTTTAAGCAATGTCCTCCAGGTGGACCAGGATTTGGTGATAGCCCCTGATAAGGTCGACTTTGGAGAATATCCATGCCCCCTGCAAGTTCATAGTAAAGTCCTGTATGTGGACCATGTGTCCTGTATGTGTCTAGTGTGCTGACCTTGTTTGAGGCAGCAATTGTCCCCTCATGGCCTCCATCCTCCTGTCATCTTTGGTACCATATTCAGGGGGATGCACAGGGACTGTCAGACCGCTGCACTATTCCCAGCTCTTTCATCTTCCAGAACTCCTCCTTTGCAATGCTGGGTTTCTCGGGGGAGGCAGAGGCATGCCCTGGAGTGTGTGTGTGTGTGTGTGTGTGTGTGTGTGAGTGTGTGTGAGTGTGTGTGAGTGTGTGTGAGTGTGTGTGAGTGTGTGTGAGTGTGTGTGAGTGTGTGTGAGTGTGTGTGAGTGTGTGTGAGTGTGTGTGAGTGTGTGTGAGTGTGTGTGAGTGTGTGTGAGTGTGTGTGAGTGTGTGTGAGTGTGTGTGAGTGTGTGTGAGTGTGTGTGAGTGTGTGTGAGTGTGTGTGAGTGTGTGTGAGTGTGTGTGTGTGTGTGTGTGTGTGTGTGTGAGTGTGTGTGTGTGTGTGGGGGGGGGTGGTGTAGGTCCCTTTGTGAGGATGTGGTGCTGTACCCTATGTTTTGGTTCAGTTGAGGTTAACTGTGGCACCACAATGGAGGGGAATTCTACGAGGATGCGTGTGAATTCATTATTTTCGGGGGTGACAGAATGTAAATGGGGGGCAGGTAGCTTGGCCTCTCCTAGGGAGGTTTGGAAAGTCTTGGCATGCACTAACTGCCACCCTACCAACAAACAATGAACCCTGAGAAAGTCTGCCCCCAGAATTAGTTGTTGTACTGCTGCCAGGGGCCAGGGTGAATGTCCACATGAACTGGCTGTTCCCAAAGTGAAGTGGAATGGTGCTGGTGCCGAAGGTTCAAATGTTGGAATTGTTTGTGGCCCTCAGGGCTGAGCCTGGTTTCCCGTTGACGGGTCTCCGAACCCCACCATTGGTGATAGAAAGTACTGCTCACTGGAGGGGGGGGGGGGAAGGAGGAATCTGTTGGCCTTCTGTGGCGACCTAATCGTCTGCTACACTCGAGGCCTTGCAAGGTTAACCATGATGCTGGAGCCTCTCTTCGCTTCCTAGAGGACGTCCACTCCAGCTGTGACCTTCTAGGGTCACTGAAGTCCTCCTCAGGGAGCAGTAGTCAGATATCCTCCAGTAGTCGCTTCAGGAAGATCTGCTCAAAGAGCAGGCAAGGCTTGTGGCCAACAGTTAACACTAACATGTCATTCATGAGAGCAGAAGGGGCCCTGTCCCTCAAACCATCCATGTGCAACAGTTGGACCACACACTCATGTTTAGAGAGCCCAAAAGTGCAGGTTAATAGCTCCTTGATAGCCACATGTTTGCCTTCCTTCAGATGCTGCCTGAGGAAATCAACGACCCTGGTGGCTGTGATCTGGTCGAGCAAGCTCACCATGTAGTAATACCTAGTGGCATCGGCTGTGATCTGTCAAATCTGGAACTGGGCCATGGCCTGCTCAAACCATACGAGTAGTTGCAAAGTCCCGAATGTCGGCAGTTTCAGTGAAACCCCATTGAGTGTTACTTGTCCCTCTATCGTCGGGTCCAAAGCGCCGTTTGGACCTGTCGGTGTCACCAATGTAGCGCATGCGACAGCAAGGCGTAAAAGCCAGACACTTACACAAGATGAGTACAGTCGATAGTGATGTATTGATGGTTTGTCCTGCCTTATATAGGTCTGCTGGGCCTACTTGTCCCGCTGCTTACAGCAGAAACGATGTCACCAGCTTGCCGGCCGCTGATAGGCTGGCGTTCCTGCCGGTGCTCATTCCTGCCATGCTGCCTGCAACCCATGAAGACATTTAGTCAGCATGGCCTTTGAAGGATTGCCACATTCGCCTGCTATCTTGTGGGTCAAAATGCCTACCAGGTAGCGGGCTGCCACATGCCACTAAAGTGCCATGGGGAGCCATTAGACCTATTGCATTTGTCCTCTATTGGATAAATGGATGACAATTTAGGTTAAGAAAAATGAACCCTGTGCAACACGTTGAATTGAATGGGTCCCAATTGAGCAAAGGAAATGGTGGAGCAAATTCTATATATAGCCCCATTCCAGCTTTTCTTCAATTTTCATTACTAATTCTTGCTCTCATTCTGTCTTTATTTTAGAAAATGAATGCCTTTTGATTAACAGAATAAAGCTGGATTAACTAATACTAGATATTTCCAGTGTTGTTTGGAAGGTAACAGAGGGAAATTTGAAAAAGACTGAAATAAAATGACAAATTTGAAAGCAGCAAAATAAATGTATTGCAGATCAGCTGTATGTGGGAGGGGTGAAGCTGCAAAACACTCCATCCACATAGAGGTCTTGAAGATGCTTGATACCTTTAGCTTGCCATACAATAAAAAGGATCAGTAACTAATGGTAAGAATAAATGATTATAAATGAGACCAAGAAGTGATACAGCTACCCACTTAAAATGATGTCTCATTTGAGACCATATTTTTTTTAAAAAGTATTAAGCACTACTAGATTATCAGAATAGAGTTTATTGTAATTGAGAAAAAACCATGCACAGATAAAGATGATCTGCAAGTCAATTCCAAGTTTACACCAGGAGATCGAACCCAGTAACATAGTTTATGCATGTGTGCTGCCCAGTAGCAAAATTGGAAATTCGAGAGATCGAATCTTCCACAAACTTTACAATTTTATAATGATGCTTTACGAACCCTTGGAGAATTCCCACTTCTAAGGAGGAAATTATTTCATCCAGAGAAGTGAAAAAATATTTTAGAGGAAATAAAATAATAGTTTGAAACAAATAAATAAATCTTGGTAATATTGATTCTAACTACATTTATTCTGCCATTAATGACAGTCAAATTATTCCATCTCTGAAAAATCTGATTTCACCTGATTAATAACAATTTTTCTGAGAAGATTGGAAAATGTATGTGTAACATATGCACCTAGTTACTTGAAACCTGATTAACTGAATTGAAAAGGCAGGTCTAATTGGTTAAATTGCAGAGCTGCTATATTGACAAGGTAACATTCACTCTCCTGAGAAGGAGCTGAACTCATCCAAAATGGATCAAATAGAAGGAATACTACTTAGCGAATCCATTACAAACAGCAGCAAATCATTTGCTTATAGTGAAATTCTCTTTTACAATCCCATTAAAGCAGTGGTTCCCAACCTTTTTTATGCCCCCACACCCCTAAAATTTTTTAATATGTTCTCGCACCCCTTAAGGTAATAATTAATTTAAGAATAAAGGTGAAGGTGACCAAAACAAATTTGTATAATCAATTTTTAATAATATATAAATAAAAATGAAACATATGGAAAAGAAAAAATATTATAACAAATTAAAAGTTGCATAAACCCTACAAAAAATTAAATTTTCATCCATGCATGAAATTTCTTTAAAAAAATTAAACAACTAATGTTCAAATGTTCATAAGCCAATTTAAATTTAATGACTCTTTTGTTCCTGTTTATTGCTTGAGTTTTTCCAAACGTGGCACTTTGTTGCTGATAGCAATCTGCTTGTCTGCCTGTGCACCCATGCAATTTCTAGATTTTGTCTTGATTGACAAAAGGGAACTAAATCCAGACTCGCATAAGTATGTTGTTGCGAATGGGATGAGCACAGTTAGTGCTTTTTTACAAAGTATTGGAAACACGTCCATTGCCGAACACCAATATTGTTCCAAAGTTTTTGCTTTCAAACTGCATTTCAAGAACACGATTTGTGCGCAGTTCAATAAGATCTTCCTTCAGCTCTTCATCATCCGATATATTATCCAAATTGAAGGAGTATGAATTTATTACAAAAAACCATTAAAGCAATGGTTTTCAAACTGCCCCCCTAAACTCATATTCCCTATGCCATAAGTGCTGTGATTAGTAACGGATCGCTTAAGGTGGAATGTGGGAAGGGAAGGATAAGAACCACTGCTCTAGACCCAATTGTTATATTTTGCTTGAGAAAAGTTGTCATTGGCCCATTTTCTTTGGAGTTTTGAAACCGTGCACATAACCGTTTTGACTACAATCATAGCGTCTACAGACTTGTGTTTCACTGCTTACTGGGTTTGTTACCCACTCCACCTATCAACATCTTTGTGGCCGTAAACGTGCCCTACCAAGGGACCAAAGTACGACTCCCTGCGACTGTTAAAGTTATCAACCAAAGCCATTGACCAAGGGAACAAGCCCCACTCCCGAGGGGCCAACCCAATTGCCCCCGCCCCTCCCCGAGGGGCCAACCCAATTGCCCCCGCCCCTCCCCGAGGGGCCAACCCAATTGCCCCCGCCCCTCCCCGAGGGGCCAACCCAATTGCCCCCGCCCCTCCCCGAGGGGCCAACCCAATTGCCCCCGCCGCTCCCCGAGGGGCCAACCCAATTGCCCCCGCCGCTCCCCGAGGGGCCAACCCAAATGCCTCCCCCTCACCATCATCATCACCCAAGAGCTTTAACGTCCCTCTCCTGCGGCCAGACCCCCATCCCCTGCGGCTGCACCACCTATCTCCAGCCCCAGCGGCCGCACGTCCCTGTTCCACCAACCTTCCTCCTTGAAACTGCCGCCACTCGATTCAAAGCGCCGGCCCGCCTCCGCCGTGACCTCACTTCCCGCTCCAAATCGGCAATCGATTCGCTCTCAAAATTGATCTGAGTTACTTTCCCCTTTCAATTCGCCCCCTTTTAAAAGAATTTTTTTTTTGCGGCAGCGAACTGCCATGAGCACCGGGCTGACCGGCGGCGAACCACCAACGCGCACGCGCCACCGAACCGGGACAGGCGGTTGAATTTAAATCCTCGCCACGAAGAGACGCGAGTTCGTCCATCAAGCGGGGAGACAAGTGGTGGTCCTGAGAGACTCGAATGTAACAGCGCACAGTGCCGTGGCTGTGAAAGTAAGGGTGGGGGACAGACTTTGAACGGTTTTTCTTGGGCAAATTTATTTTTCGCGAATGAAGTCTCTTTTTGGTGGAAGAAAAACTGGGGCGGCGGGAAGTGCGCATGCGCCGCTGGACTTGCACGCCACCAAAGCGCACGCGCAACCAACGGAAAGGCGGGTGAATTTAAATTCTGTCCACCGAGTGGGAGGCGGAGGCGGTTCAATACCGGTAATGGAAAGAAAGGGAACCCTGCTTGCGGGATGGCGATGAACTGGTCTGCCGCTGGTTTTGGGGACTTTTGACGGTCTGTGAACTCGCCGTGTTTGTTGTGAAGAGCGGTGTCCAAAATGTCGGGCTGTGGGGTGGACAGTGTGTAGCAGAATGATGATTTGGGGGTGGGGAGGATGGACCAAGAGTTACTTTATACCCGATCCTCTGGCGATTGAGGGGCTAAACTCATTTCCCCTTTGCTGGCTCTCGTGCCGCTGCCATCCGAGTCCTTCCCGCTTGTCGGTGTCCCAGCAAACCGTGAAAGGCAGACTGTTCTCGACAGAAAACACTCGAAAAACTCAGCAGGTCGAGCAATATAAGAGTACAACAGTTAACGTTTCAAATGGCCAGAAGCAGACTGGAGCCAATTTAAACTTTGCAGAAGGGTTTTGCCTCACACTGCCGATGGAGCAGAAATGGACTGTCGAGCCAATCAAGTATTTCTTCCCCCCCCCCATCATTTAGTAAATCGCGAAAGTCTGCAGACACCATGGTTGAAGTAAAAACACAATGCTGGAGAAACTCATCAGATCAAATAGTGTCTTTTATATCGCAAAGATTAAAAAATACAGTGCATCACTGACGTTTCGGGTGTGGATAAATGTCGGCAGTCAGAATAAAAGGGTAAGGGAAGAGGCGCGGTTGCAAAGGCTGAAGGTAATAGGTGGAGAAGGGAGGGAGAACACAGCAGCAAGCAAGAGGGAGGAGGGACGGCTAGGTGACTAGAGGGGAAAAGGGGTGGAGAGCAAGTTAGCAGAAACTAGAAGACCACCTGTAAATTGGAGGAACAACAACTGATTTTCCATCTGGATGGTATTAACTTTGACTTTTCTAGTTTCTGCTAACCTGCTCTCCTTTCCTTCTCCCTTTGCCCTTTCTATTCACCTAGCCTTCACTTCCTTGCTACTGTGTCCTTCCTTCCTCTCTCCTCTGTCTATTACCTCCTGCCTTTGCAACCATGTCTCCCCTCTTACTTTTTTATTCAGACACCTGCTGACATTTTTTCATACCTTGATGAAGGGTTCAAGCCTGAATTGTCAGTTATGTATTTTAATGTGCTACATAAAAGACACTATTTGATCTGCTGAATTTATCCAGCATTATGTTTTTTATATCCCCCACCATTTAATCATGAGCTGATTAATTTTCCCACTCATACCCACTGCCTAGCCTTTTCCCCATTTACCTTTGATGCCCATGTTAATCCAGAACCTATCAATCTTTGCCTTAAATATACTCAATGATGGCCTCCACAACCACCTGTGGCAACAAATTCCACAGATTTAGAAAATAGTCTGCCCATTTATTTTTTTCTACCGTGCACTTTCTGATATTGCATTTCACTTGCCAATTTCTGGCCCATTCTAATCTGTTCAAGTCCTTCTACAGCCTTCCTGTTTCTCAACACTACCTGCTTCTTCATCTACCTTCATAAACATCTGCAAACTTGGCAACAAAACCATTTATTCCATGATCTAAATCATTAATATACAATATAAAAAGAAGTGGCCCCAGCATCAACCCATACACCACTAGCACCTTTAGTGCCCAGAACATGTAAATGTAATGAGCTGCCAGAGGTGGATACAAGTGTAAAGTTTAAAATGCACAAGATTTTCCAGGACATTGCCTGGGATGGAATATTTCACTTCTGAGAAGAGACTGGATAGGTTGAGTTTTTTCTGGAAGCAAAGGAGGCTGAGGAGAGACATGAAAAAAAAACAAAATTATGATGGATATATAGGATGGGTAATTTGTTTTACCATGCAGCTCCTACTTAAAACTTGAGAATGTAAAGCTAAGGCAAGGAGCAAGAGAGTTGAAGGGATCTGGCAGGGGGGAATATCATTAGAGGTTGATGGCAACTACTAGAAAAGATGAGTACTCTCTCATCATATTAAAAAATATATATATTTGGGTGACACTTGAATTACAAAAGTATTGAAGGCACAGACCAAGTATTTTTAATGGCATTAGTATTGATGGGTATGTAGTTGTAATTGATGTCGTAAGCAAAAATCCTGTTAAGGAAACTGCAGATTACACTGAATGAAAAATGTATTACATTAAGTGCATTGATTACTGCCAAAATATTTTAATTTCAGTGAAGTAAAGGCTAGAACAATTGATTTGAGACTTTGTTTTCTGTACAAAATGAGAATTAGAGTAAAATGAAAAGAAATGCCAGCGAATCTGATATGATTTTGAAAATTTGACCTGATCCATAACTTTGCTGCATTGAGCTTGACCTTGTTCAGAACTTTGGTGCCACAATTAACATGTCCTTAAGCAAAGATCTAGACCCACTGCAATTCGCCTATCATCATAATCGCTCCACAGCAGATGCATTATCGCTGGCTCTCCACTAAGCTCTGGAACACCTCAAAAACAGCAACTCAGACATATGGCCACTCTTCATTGATGACAGGTCAGCCTTCAATACCATTATTCCCTCCGTGCTGGTCAAGAAACTACAAACTCTGGGTCTCTGTCCCCCACTCTGCAACTGGATCCTTGACTTTTTCATCAGAAAGTCAGTATGAATTGGAAGCAACATCTCTTCCTCACTGATTATCAACAAAGGCACTCCCCAAGGATGCATGCTTAGCTTCATTATATACCCATAACTGTGTGGCCAGGCACAATTCCAATGCTATCTACAAGTTTGCCGATGACACCACAGCAGAATCACAAATGGCAATGAGGAAGCATACAGGAGGGATATTTTGTGAGGAGCTTGAGATTTGGTATGTCACCAAAGACTCTCAAAAACTTCACAGGTGTACTGTGGAGAGCATTCTGGCTGGATGCATCACTGCCTTGTATGGAGACACCAAATCTCAGGCATCATAGACTTCAGACTTCACTCCATCGAGGACATCTACAAGAGACAGTGTCTTTAAAAATAAAAAGCAGCCTTTATCCTCAAAGACCCCCACCACCCAGGCCATGACCTCCTCACTCTACTACCATCGGGAAGGAGGTATAGGATCCGAAAGACAAGCACTCAGTGGCACAGGGACAGCTTCTTCCCTGCTGCTGTCAGATTCCCGAATGATCAATGAACCAAAGACACTGCCTTAGTTTTCATGACAATAAATTCAGATTCTGAATGCTGCTAATGCATGTTTTTGGAGTGATGTAACCTTCTGCAGCCTTGTCACAGCATCAGCTCATCTGTGTCTGGTGTTCTGCTGTCCATTTGACTAACTTGAGTCTGGTAGTGTTAAATGAAAGTAACAGGATGATATCAACTCCATGCCCAAACTGCAGTGTATTTCTGCAAAGCTTATACATTAAGTTTAGAACTGGTTACATCATAAGTGATGTATACTGCTGGCACTTTGGAGAAAATAAGATGCATTTGTAATGCCCTTCCTCAATACTGGTCTAAAATGGCAAATGACAAAAATAATCTGTCGTGCAAAGTGAACCCATGAATCTTTTGCTTAGTAATGAGACCAATGCCATTTCAGAATATGTTTTGATGTACAATAATCATCATGTGTTTTTTCTGTTGGGATTTTGGTTCAGATTCTTTGGCTGCTACTCTGAAATGCTGTGCCACGTAGTTTACAGGACTCTGAGCCAAATATTTTTTTTGTGTTCTACAGGTTTTAACCATGGATGAAAATTGTCCTACATTTTCAGAGGCTAAGTATGCATACCTATGATGAATAATATCCCTCAGTTTTATATTACCTTCTGTTGTATATATGTTGTGGGTGCTAGTCAACGTTTAAGCACGTACTATCTCATTTACATCAATAATAAAACATACAATATTAATATACTTGTGTTTCAATTTATGGAATTTATTCCTCTGTTTTTTTCATCCTTTCGTTGGCTGTGGCTCCTACCTGTCTTCACCAACCTGGTGTGGTTGATGATTTCATCTGCAGTGTCAATTTTTCTTGCAGTCAATGCATAAAGCAGAAGCCAGACAGAAATAAATATTTCTGCTTGGCTAAAGTGGCAATTGTAATGAAGCCAAATTTTTTATTTTTGAGAACGGATGCAAGATTTTGTACTATTAAATGCCATTCACGCTCTTTAGTAACTTGAAACTTTTGAGAGCTCTTTCAAAGGCTAGTCAAGGAATTTTTAAATTAATTGTTTTCATTAATGATGAAAGTAGTAATTAAGGTTTTGCAGGCAGTTGATTGAAAATGGGCTCATATTAATGCAGATTATTTTTAAAGCATTTCGGCTCCTGCTTCCACATGACATGATCAACAATCCTTACTTGGAGCCTATTAAATGTTTTTAGTCACAACCTTCATTTTGGATGTTTCACATTTATAGTTTTTTGAATTTGCCCATTTGTCAAATGTTATCAGCATATTCCTCAATGGCTTCTCACTCTGATGCAGTTAGTCAGCATCAAGATATTACAAGATAAACTCTTTATGTTCCTAAGATATTGATTGTTGGCAATGTTATCCATAATTTCATTGATATTATCCAGTTCTGCAGAGAAACCAACCATGCTGATTGTATGCTCCTAAAAGTAACTATATTTAATGTTACTTAAAAGTAATGTCATAACCTCATCTGACTTCTGTTTGTGATGCTTCTTCAGTAGAATGTGCTGAAGACCACCCTTGGTGTTTTTCCTTATTTTGACCTGACTTCTGAATAACATATTTACAATAAAACTTTGATAATCCAGTTTGGCATTCCAGTTAGTTTGGCTTCTGGCTCATCAAGTAATGTTGGTGCAGTTTCTCTCCATTCTCAGGACCCCATTTCCTTGGGTTTACATAAACTACATTAAGGAAAGTTGTTCAGAGAGTGCCTGTTCTATCTTGTTCTTACTCATCCTCTGCTTTTTGTTCTCTCATTTCATTCTTGTGAAATATCCTGCAATTGTCCTTGTGATCCTGTATTAGCTTGATACTCAAAGAACCCTATTTTCTCTATTTCCTTCCTGTCTTATCAGTTTTCTCCAAACCCATTCTCTGTGCCTCTTGTACCCAGTTGTGCTTCTTAATTTAATGCTTCAATTGAGATAAGCCCATATAGACGGACTTGAAACTGGGTTATTCACCACCCTCTGTGATAAAGGTGCCCCTCGTATCCCTTTAAAATCCTCCCCCTCCCTCCCCCCCCCCCCCCCCCACCTTAATACAATGCCCTCTATTTTGAGGCTCCCCTGCCATGGAGAAAAGATTATGATTACCTTATCTATGTCCCTCATAATTTTATAAACCTCAGGGATAAAAGTTCCAGCCTGTCCTGATTTTCCTTGTTATTCAAGCAGGCCACTGCTGGTAACATTCTTGTGAATGTTTTCTGGACTCTTCAGCTTAATAAAGGTGTTCTTATAGCTGTGTGACCAGAGTTGCACACAATACTCCAAATGCATTGTCACCAATTGTGCAGGTTTAAAACTTCATCTCAGTTCATGTACTTAATGCCCTGATCAATCACAGCCAGTGTGCATATTCATCACTCTTTCTACCTGTGTTGCACTTTAATGGAATTGTGTACCTGTACTCCAAAGTCTCTCTGTTTTACAACACTCCAGGGCCCAACCATTTACTATGGGCGCCCTATCCTCGTTTATCCTTCCAAAATGCCACACTTCACATTTGACAGAGTTAAATTCCATCTGCCATTCTTTGTCCCACTTTTCCAATTGATCTGGGCTACCTGCTTCACTCATTAGTAATCTTATTAACCATGCTAATAGAATTGTCATCCCAGTTGTTGATTTGAATGACAAAGAACAGTGGACCTAGCACTGATCCCTGCAGCATGCCACTGGTTACCCGTCTTCAATCTGAATAACAACCTGCCTCTGCTATCCTATTAGCATCAAGCAAATTCTGTATCCAATTGATCATCCCACTCTGAATCCTGTGCTTTATGGAGTCACGTGATGGAGTAGTGGCTGGTTGGGTGGAAACAGCCCTCTCCAGAGAAAAGAAAAAAAGGTGTGAAAAAACAGCTCAATAAACATAAAATGCAGGAGGAGAAAGATAAAGTTACAGAGAAGAGACAGAAGATGGTGCCCAAAAGAGAAAAAGTAAGAATAACAGAGAAAAGGGAAGAAGGAAAATCACTGAAGAAGAAAGAAGGCGGCCTTACCTGCACATTGAAGCAGAGAGCCACTGTGGAGAGGAGCGGCCGATCTTCAGTGTTGGTGAGTCCCCAGAGGAGCGGTGTCCTCCCGACTGGCAGACTCCAAAAATGGCTCTCAAAGCCAAGAATAGGTGCGCAACTGTGCATGCGCAGAGCACAAGTAAAAGAAAAGGTTAACACTGACGGGAGGGGGACTCACCTGAGAGACGCCCAGTATCGGGGCGTTCAACTGGGGGAAGTAAACAAGAAAGAAGAAGAGTGGTGAGAAAGAGAATGAAGGGCTGGAAGAGGGTGAGTGGCAACGGGGCGACCGACAGGGACAACCTGCGGCAGGAGGCCCAGCCGGGGGACAACCTGCGGCAGGAGGCCCAGCCGGGGGACAACCTGCGGCAGGAGGCCCAGCCGGGGGACAACCTGCGGCAGGAGGCCCAGCCGGGGGACAACCTGCGGCAGGAGGCCCAGCCGGGGGACAACCTGCGGCAGGAGGCCCAGCCGGGGGACAACCTGCGGCAGGAGGCCCAGCCGGGGGACAACCTGCGGCAGGAGGCCCAGCCGGGGGACAACCTGCGGCAGGAGGCCCAGCCGGGGGACAACCTGCGGCAGGAGGCCCAGCCGGGGGACAACCTGCGGCAGGAGGCCCAGCCGGGGGACAACCTGCGGCAGGAGGCCCAGCCGGGGGACAACCTGCGGCAGGAGGCCCAGCCGGGGGACAACCTGCGGCAGGAGGCCCAGCCGGGGGACAACCTGCGGCAGGAGGCCCAGCCGGGGGACAACCTGCGGCAGGAGGCCCAGCCGGGGGACAACCTGCGGCAGGAGGCCCAGCCGGGGGACAACCTGCGGCAGGAGGCCCAGCCGGGGGACAACCTGCGGCAGGAGGCCCAGCCGGGGGACAACCTGCGGCAGGAGGCCCAGCCGGGGGACAACCTGCGGCAGGAGGCCCAGCCGGGGGACAACCTGCGGCAGGAGGCCCAGCCGGGGGACAACCTGCGGCAGGAGGCCCAGCCGGGGGACAACCTGCGGCAGGAGGCCCAGCCGGGGGACAACCTGCGGCAGGAGGCCCAGCCGGGGGACAACCTGCGGCAGGAGGCCCAGCCGGGGGACAACCTGCGGCAGGAGGCCCAGCCGGGGGACAACCTGCGGCAGGAGGCCCAGCCGGGGGACAACCTGCGGCAGGAGGCCCAGCCGGGGGACAGAAGCAGCTCACCAGAGAAGGATACAGAGAAGAGAAGAAGATGACACAGACATAGATACAGACACAGAAGAAGAGGAGGAAGAAGACCAAGAATTTCAAAGGAAAGAAGGTAAAATAGAAGGACAAAGTTTAGATAAAGCCTTTTTTGAAGAACAAATGAGGTCATTAAAAGAATGGCTATCATTAGAATTTAGTTCAATCAAAAGAAAAATGAAAAGAGCTGAAGACAATGCAAAGCTTAGAGTTGGTCGTGACTGAAATAGGGAAAAGAGTAGAAAATGTGGAGGAACGAGAAGCTGCTGTCGAAATGGAGATAAATGATTTAAGAGGGAAGTTGGAAGAAAGCGCGAAAAAAAAATTAGAGACACAAGATTTATTGTCACAAAAAAATTGATGTATTGGAAAATTACTATAGGTGAAACAACATAAAAATAGTTGGCCTGAAAGAAGACAAAGAAGGAATTTATAAAAGGATAGATCCCGAAGGTGCTGGGAATGACAGATTCACATGAAGAAAAAGAAATCGAAAGGGCACATAGAGCGCTAGTACCGAAACCGCCACCACATCAAACACCAAGATCCATATTAGTAAAATTTCTAAGATGTACGACAAGAGAAAACATACTGGAGCAGGCAAGAAAGAAGATTAGAGAAGACAATAAGCCGTTGGAATATAAGGGACAAAAAATATTTTTTTTTTTTTACCTGGCATATGCTTCGAACTTTTAAAGAAGAGGAAGGAATTCAACACAGCGAAAACAATCTTATGGAAAAAAGGGTATAACTTTATAGTAAGACATCCAACAGTACTGAAAGTATTCATTCCTGGAGAACGGAATAGACTGTTCTCGGACCCAAAGAAAGCCCAAGAATTTGCTGAACATTTGCAGGACAGGAGAAGAGAGGAGGAGGAGTGACAAGAAGGGTGACCAGCAAGAAAATATACAAAAATATGTAAAAATATAAAGTAAAGATAATGTGTATATATAAAGATTTAAAGATGGATAAGGGAAAGGGAAGAAGGAAAAAAAAGAGAGCTTGTTATAAGTATAGGAAAATAGTATTCGCTGGGGGGGGGAGCAGTGGAGAAGAATGTTCACTGCGAAATCGGTTGACGCTTCCGAGTAAGTTCGCAAACTGAATAGAAAGGGGAGTTGTGGTTGCTGTCAAGGAGCAGAGGTTCATTTGGGGTTAAAGGGTTATTGCTTGTGGGGATTGTTGGGGTATCTCATGTCTTAAATGCGTTGTCATATATTGAGATTAAAAAGGAAAACTTAAAAAACAGTAATGGGAAAAAAGGGATGGAGGTGGTAAAGAGGCGGAAAAATGAAAATAAAGATATAAGATGGCTACATTGGACCATATGATTATAAATATTAATGGAATAAATAACCAAGTTTAAGTGTATCCCATTGGAAAAAAAAATCACATATAATTTAAAAGACAAAGTCACAATGATTGAAAAGACCTGGGAACCATATATGAAACATAACAGAAAGAGGAGGCCAAGGACCACCACCTAAAATGATAAGAAGATGAACACGATCAGATTTAATGCGAATAAGTAGATGATGTCTTTTTTGTTTGTATTCCTTTTATTAAAAAATAGATATTGTATTTTATATGTCCAATATTTACTGTTTTTGGAGGGGTTGGGGAAAAAAAGAGAAAATGTCACTGTGAATATTTAAAGAGATGCATCTGTAAATATATTGGTTGATATGGTTCATAGTATGATAAATAAAGAATTACAAAAACAAAATCCTGTGCTTTATGACCTGAACTAGCCTATTATGTGGGAAATTATCAAATGTTAATCAGAGAATAGGCACTTGCAGGTGGCCAAAATTCTCCGATGTAAAGCCGCATATTATGCCCATATGCGGCTGTCAGGAGGCCACTTGAAAGCGCAGTAGGCGCATGCGAGGCGAACTTTAACCCTCCTCTGGGAGGGATAATCGCCAGAGCACTGAGGTCCCCCCGGCACCTGAATGCAGCTGTCTGAAATTGGTTAGCAAAGGGATGACAATCAGCTGGCAAGCACCCGAAAGCCCCCTCCCCACTGCCCCTGCCCCCCGGCGCGGGACGTCAGGGCTGAGGCGGCCGTCGTGAGCTGTCCCAACCCCTACAGCTCGTGCCAGCCGCCCCAACCCTGACAGCCCAAAGGGACAGGAGCTGGAGTGCACTCCAAGGCGCCTCCCATGCAGCCGTCTCTTTCAGATGACCAACGCTGCGCTTTCAGCGCTGCCACCTGAATGAGCATTCCACAGGTCTGAATCCTCTTCTCCAGGCACATTCTTGGCAGAGAATGCACCTGAAAGCGGCTAATGTCTGATCTGGTTGGTTGTGCCTTTAATCAGTGTATTTGGTGAGTTATTTAAAAATTCAAATTCATGAGTCACAGTCTTCCACAAAAAAGCCACACTTTCCAGATGCCTGGGGATCCTCTTTCTCTCAGAATACCTTCCAACTTTGTGACAGAATTGTATAAAATGTTAGTTAAGTTACTGGTAAAAAGTACCATGCAGGATTCTAGTCAGCACATGTCTCAAAGGATGAGTGTGTGGCGACACACATTCTTGTAACGGGAACCTGCCCTGCTTGTCACGCGCAGTCAGCAGGGCAGCTGTGGCAAGGATGGCGTTGCAGAACTGGAAGGTTACAGACGCACTTGCGTCACCGGGACGCAAGCGTCGCGACATTAGGGGCGGAACGAGATTCAAATAAAAGCAGTTGTGATACTGGAGCACACAGCCTGTTGTTTCAGTCTCTTTGCTCCGCTTGGAAGACTTGAAAAAATTGAATAAACAGCTGTAGATGCCATTGCATTGAAGCTGTCAATTTTCTGTATGAACAGGCCCTGCACTTGGTTCGGCCAAGCAGATGCCCAGTTCCAGATTAAACAGATAACCTCCAATTCAGCGAGATACTTCTACATCAGCTCACTCGACCAGAAAGCTGCCTCATGAGTTGACCTCATTAAAGTGCCACCGGAGGAAAGTAAATACGTGGCTCTGGAAAACATTCCCATTACTACAGCCTCTCATGGTGCGAGCGAGCAGCCAGGCTACTTCACTTGGATGGCCTAGATAATAGGACCCCCTCTTGCCTTCATGGACGAAATGCTCACACTGGTGGAAGGGCACGAGCCCTGTCTTGTGTTCAAGCAAGCATTCCTTGAACAGAGGCCTGAGAACATCAGGCTCCTCTTGGCTGACGCGAACTGCAGAGACCCATGCAAAGTTGCAGTGCGTGCAGATGTTCTCTACCATTCGAAATGTCAAGCTGTAGATTCCATCAACAGTGTTTCGTGCCATTGCTGAGGACAGCGCCCAGGTCTAGTCCACCACATGAGGAGGCCCCTCCCCGTCAAAGGATGGAGAGGTCCAATCCCAAATGGTGTTTCTATCACCAACGTTGGGGGGGTGTCCGCCCGCAGATGCCATCAGCCATGTTTGTTCCTGGGAAACGATGTGACCAGATAGCCTTCTCAGTGTCTGGGACAGCATCTCAGGCTGCAAGTTCCTAGTGTACACGGGGGTGGAGATTCACGTCATACCCACTACGGTGCTCGAGACCCACTGGTCCTTCCCTTTGGGCTGCCAATAACACCACCATCTGAATTTTTGGGGAAAAAAGCAGATTCCTGTATGTTTTGGCAACAGCACATTCCAATGGTCCTTCACCCTCGTTACGGTGGACAAACCCCTGCTCGGTGCAGATTTCTTCAGGGCCCATTCCGTGCTTGTTGATCTCTTGGGCAAGCACTTAGTCCACGCTCAGACCTTCCACATGGTGCCCCTCAGCAGAAGAAATGAACCATTCACCCAGCTTGCTTCTCTGGAGACCAAACAAGGCCAGTACAATTAACTGCTTGCAGACTTTCCCTCAATTCTGCGCCCACAGTTCATGGCAGCCATGCCCAATCATGGTGTCCAATACCATATTGCTACCACTGGTCCACCATTGCATTTGCGTGCAGGCGGCATGCCTGGTCCCAGATAAACTCAACCTCGCCATGGAGGAGCTAGGCATTGTCTGTTTTTCCTCTAGTCCATGGGCCTCACCCCTCCACCTGGTGCCCAAGTCCAATAGCAGCTGGAGGCCCTGTGGTGATTACAGATGTCTCAACGACGCAACAACACCAGACTGCTACCCAATTCCCCATATCCAGGATTTTGCAGTGAATCTTCACGGTGCAAAGATTTTCTCCAAAGTTGACTTAATCCGTGGATACCATCAGATCCCCCGTACATCAGGACGACGCCCAAAAGACAGCTATCATCACCCTGTTCAGCCTCTTCGAGTTTCTACTGTTACGAGCCCAAACGACCCCAAAACCCAGCAGCAATAGACATTCACCAAGATGAGTGGCTTTCAAAACAAAAGTTATTTTTTAATCAACTTCAAACATGAAAATAGAATCAAACTTTAACTTAACTTTATTCTTATACTATACTGTACACTAATCCAAATTACCCCCTTCTAATTCTAAGTACACGTGTATGCAATGTGTGTGTAAATTTAAAAGTTCTTTGGTTCACAGTTCAATCTCACTTCTCCTTCTTCCAAGTTCTCTGGTTGCAGGCAATCACCATACTATGCACAGAATTTAACATGTATAAAGTTCACCAGGCTTGGTGCTTGAAAGGTAAATGTTTACAGCTCAGGAAGGTTCTTGTAGGGTTTGCAGAGAGATATCTGGCCCAGAAAGTCTGTCTGAGGCCCAACTGGCACTTTTCTGGATTAACTTTGAGGCCGAATTGTGCAAGGTGAGTGAACAGCTGATGGAAGTGTGTCATATGTTTGCAGGTGAACTGCTGGCTACCAGGATGTCAAAGTAGATGAAAAGGAAAGGCAAGTCTCTCTCAACCATGTCCATGAGGCACTGAAAGGTCTGGGCCGTGTCACCATTAGTCACCTCAATGTCTCACTGATGAAATTTGCCCTATCTGGGTCTTCTGGATAGTAACCTCTTTCTTCAAGCTACCACAGAGTTCCATACCTTCCTCTATTTCAAGAGAAACATCAGACAGCTAGCACTTCCAGCCATCTACTACTCTGGAACTTGCTTTCATTTCAAACAGTTTTCCCTGAATTGCACTTTTCAGTTACTTCTCAGTGTTCCACACACTGACTGACTGAGTTGTTAACTCAACTCTCTCTCTTTCTCTCTCTCTCTCTCTTTCGCTCGCAACCCCCCCCCCCCCCCAACCTTCTCCAGCAAACAACAGGAGTTCTTTCTTCTCCTCAAATTGTTATTTTAGGTAAACATTCCAGAATTGACCTTTCTCTGAGCACTTTGCAGAAAGGGTACTGATAGACAGCTTGACTCCAGCAAGGAAATGGTCAAGAATTTTATGACATCAGTTGAATTAACACCTAATTGTGAAAGGTGCTTACATTATCCAGAGATCTTGCAACGTGAATTCTTCAGTCTTTCAAATAAGATCTGTTTTAAAATGTGTGAATGTATGTGACCTACTCTAAGTCTTATAAATTCTCCCCAAATATTAATATTGTTACACTAAGCATGCTGTTTAGTTTAAAAAAACACAGCCCAGACCTTTCAGTGCCTCATGGACATGGTTGAGAGACTTGCCTTTCCTTTTCATCTACTTTGACATCCTGGTAGCCAGCAGTTCACCTGCAAAACACATGACACACTTCCATCAGCTGTTCACTCACCTTGCACAGTTCGGCCTCACTGTTAATCCAAAGAAGTGCCAGTTTAGCCTCAGAAATAGACTTTCTGGGCCAGATCACCCCAGCTGTCCCCACCCATTTACCAAATAAAGTCAATGCCATCTGGCAGTTTGCCAGACCAATGACACTGAAGGGCCTTCAGGAATTTGTGGGCATGGTGAATTTCAACAATGGATTCATCCCTGCAGCAGCCAAAATTATGCGCCCTCTCTTGACATTGAAGGAGTTGGAATGGACAGAGGAGGCACACAGTTCATTCAAACAGACTAAAGAAGCTCTGGTCCACACTACGATGCTGCTACAGCCACGAATAGATGTACCGACAGCTCTAACTGTCAACGCACCCAACACAGCCGTGGGTACTGTGCTGGAACCGTTCGTTGATGACTCATGGCAATCCCTCGCTTTCTTCAGCCAACCACTGTGACCGCTCAAATTGAAGTACAGTGCATTCGACAGATAACTACTCGCCCTCTACTTGGATGTCATTCTCTTCCATTACTTCCTGGAAGAGCACCCATTCAGACTCCACCGACCACAAGCTGCTTAATTTGCCTTTGCAAAGTCCTCTGACTCATGGTCTGGCCAAAAACAGAGACACTTGTCTTATGTCTCTGAATTCATCACTGCTATCCGACACCTCGCCGAAAAGCAAAATATCGTTGCCGACGCTTTTCCTGGCCTACAGTCAACACTCTGCCACAGGGCATCGACTACTATGATCTGCCTCAAGCGCAACGGAATGACCCCGAGACACTCAGCTTCAGAACAGCAATCACGAGGCTGCAGCTCCAAGACCTCCTGCTTGACGCCAATGGCACCATGCTCCTCTGAAATGTTTCCACTGGCCAGCCCCGCCCTCTCATTCCCGCACAATTGAGGAGAACGGTTTTCTACTTAATCCACCATTTATCGCACCCCTCCATCAACACAACCATCCAGCTAGTATTCACAAGATTTG
Source organism: Narcine bancroftii (assembly GCF_036971445.1). Taxonomy (NCBI): domain Eukaryota; kingdom Metazoa; phylum Chordata; class Chondrichthyes; order Torpediniformes; family Narcinidae; genus Narcine; species Narcine bancroftii. The sequence continues at coordinate 79,653,886 of NC_091470.1, forward strand.
TTTGGCATGGCCAAATCAGTGCTGATGGCAAGCCTTGATAAGCCCAACTGGATGGACGAACTGCCCTAGGTTCTCTTGGGCATTCGCACAGCACCCAAGGATGACCTCGGGACCTCCTCAGCCTAAGTAGTGTACGGAAAGACTATCACAATGCCTGGACTTTACCTCCACCCAGCAACCAAGCACGATGCTGACACCACCGTCGTCCTTGAGTAGCTGCATGACAAACTGGGCTCCATCGCACTGCTCCCGCTATCGCGACACGGTCAACCACCCTGTAACTACCCCCTGGACTTGTTTTTCTGTGAGTATGTGCTTGTGTGCAAGGGCGCACACAGGACTACCCTTCAACGACCTTGTGAGGGCCCATACAAGGTGCTTCACTGAAACGCTTCAATGTTCATCCTTGACATTGAGGGCAAAGAGGAGGTATTCACATTGGACCGTTTAAAACCAGCATATGTGGACTTGTCCCAGCCAGTACAGTCTCCCACACCAGTGAATAGAGGTTGGCCCCCAAAACAGCATTCCTCTCCCGTGACACATTCCAAAGGAATCGGTGCCAGTTCTGGGGGGTGTTTGTGTGGCGACTCACATTCCTGTAGCGGCGAACCAGCACTGCTTGTCATGTGAGGTCGGCGGGGCAGCCTTGGCAAGGATGATGTCGCAGGATTTTTTTTCCAGGCCAGGCTGAAAGGTCGTATATGCGCTTGCGTCACTGGGTTACAAATGTTGGGAGGCGGAACGAGATGGGGCTTAAATGCTGCAGCACGATATTCAAATAAAGGCAGTTGTGATATGTAACACACAGCCTGTTGTCTCAGTCTCTTCACTGTGCTCACTTACAACTCGCTAAGAGTGTTTATTTATCAAATCTGAATATTTTGTCCAGGCTAAAGAAGTTCTATCGTGGGGTTGATTTAGAATGCATTCAGGTGAGAGGAAGTAGCCCTTGAAACTCTGATACCAGTACTTATGCAGTTTTGAAAAAAAAATTATAATTCAGTTCTCTGTGGCAAATTATGTAGAATAGAAAATAAATGATATTCTCCTGCGCATTCATTTTAGTGCAAGCTTTGCCAATGTATGTTAAAAGTGACATGTTTTATGTTATCAATTTTTTTCTCATATTAACAGACTTCAAAGCAAGAAATAGTGGTATTTAATTAGGTGTTGGTCTCGTGTATGTTTCTCTTTCAGTGTTGAAGTTACAAAAGGGAAATGCAAGAGGAGACAGTCGGGAGTAAGTTTTTGTTAATTGTTCTTTTCACATCATCTTAATTTCCATTCATACTCTCTGCTGCTCTAATGCCATTAAATAGTTTTGAGATTTGCAATAATAAGTTGCGACAGGAATTTAGCAAAGTCATCAAAATTAGGATTGTACTAATTGAATAACTAATGTTCAAAATCAGTAGTTTATTTAGATTTTACATTAACATAATAATGCCACTGTAATACTGAATTTTCTTTGCCACTGTTCTCACCTAATGTTTAACCTTTAATTGAGATGATTTTCACAGATGTCCTTGAGTGTCCTTTGTTTAAATATACTCTTTGATACTGTGCAAATAGTTTGGTGAATTGAAAGGAGCCAATAGGGTGTTCAAGTATTTCAAGTGAATTCCAAATTTTCTTTTTAGATGTGTTAGATTTTTAATTTAATTTTTTCAAAAAAAATGAATGCTTCATTATGTCAGACTTATTCTGCAAGTGATACTTTCAGTACTGAACATTTGGACAGGGTGAATTTTGATATGACTCTTGCCCAGCACAAATTTTCATTTTTTTAATGAATGTTCCTAATTTTGTATTGTCAATTCTTTATACATCAGCTGGAATTGTTTATACAAAACCATATAAACACCCAAATACAAAGGTGTCAAAGGCTTAAAAGGAAACACTGCTTGAAATTGTTGAATTGTTACTCTCATGTAATATTAATGACTGTCTTGTTTTTATATTTATCTTTCCCCACCTTTCTCAAGATTTTAAAAGCTTCCAGGAGTCCACTTAGAACTCTGAATGAAACTGATATCAGCCAAAAGGTAACACAAATTTATTGAAGAAATATTTTTGAGCTGTTTAGTGATGAAACAAATCCCATAAGCAGATTGGGTTTATTGCATAATGGATTGTAAGCAGACTGCAGTGATGCATGGGGCATTGCTTATTTGGCAAATTTAACAGAGAGAAACCGGTTAGCCCAATATGTATCAAGTCATTTTAAGAATTTTTAGGGATCAGGAACTATGCTAATATCCATCTATTGTGACAAAAGCACATGTTGAAATGCAAGTGTTTTTGTAATTATTTTATTGTTGGACAAAGGGCATAGAATGACATTTGGGAAAAAGTCTGCTTTGTGATATTTGAAAATCCTATCAATTTTTTATTTATTCCATTTGAGATGGAGCAAGTGGGAACATTTCGCAGAAGCTCTCGCAGAGTCAGTTTTGCAGATACAAAGGAAATTAAGTAAGTAGGAAATGTACCTTCATTAGTTGGATTTCATTTAATGGTTGGGTGGAGTTTTAGAATGTGCTTGAAGTTCTCTATTTGTAGCTTGATAAATTTTTGTCTTAAAACTGTTTGATATTGAGTGGGTAGACAGAGGGGGAAAATGGAATAATTTTGTATAATTGGAGAAAATCTTAAATTTGAATTTTGTCAACTGTTCAGAGATGTCATTAAAACAAAATGCATGTGATCATTTATGTAGGGGCCATCTTATGAATAGAGAAGCAGTTAAAATTCTAGAATTGAAGTTTTTCCACTCTGTATCCAGCCTGTGCAATAATTCATCATTGCTTTAGTCATGCTGTATCCGTGAACTACTCTTTGCAGACGATGCCGCTTTAGTTGCCCATTCAGAGCCAGCTCTTCAGCGCTTGACGTCCTGCTTTGCGGAAACTGCCAAAATGTTTGGCCTGGAAGTCAGCCTGAAGAAAACTGAGGTCCTCCATCAGCCAGCTCCCCACCATGACTACCAGCCCCCCCACATCTCCATCGGGCACACAAAACTCAAAACGGTCAACCAGTTTACCTATCTCGGCTGCACCATTTCATCAGATGCAAGGATCGACGATGAGATAGACAACAGACTCGCCAAGGCAAATAGCGCCTTTGGAAGACTACACAAAAGAGTCTGGAAAAACAACCAACTGAAAAACCTCACAAAGATAAGCGTATACAGAGCCGTTGTCATACCCACACTCCTGTTCGGCTCCGAATCATGGGTCCTCTACCGGCACCACCTACGGCTCCTAGAACGCTTCCACCAGCGTTGTCTCCGCTCCATCCTCAACATCCATTGGAGCGCTTACATCCCTAACGTCGAAGTACTCGAGATGGCAGAGGTCGACAGCATCGAGTCCACGCTGCTGAAGATCCAGCTGCGCTGGATGGGTCACGTCTCCAGAATGGAGGACCATCGCCTTCCCAAGATCGTGTTATATGGCGAGCTCTCCACTGGCCACCGTGACAGAGGTGCACCAAAGAAAAGGTACAAGGACTGCCTAAAGAAATCTCTTGGTGCCTGCCACATTGACCACCGCCAGTGGGCTGATAACGCCTCAAACCGTGCATCTTGGCGCCTCACAGTTTGGCGGGCAGCAACCTCCTTTGAAGAAGACCGCAGAGCCCACCTCACTGACAAAAGGCAAAGGAGGAAAAACCCAACACCCAACCCCAACCAACCAATTTTCCCCTGCAACCGCTGCAATCGTGTCTGCCTGTCCCGCATCGGACTTGTCAGCCACAAACGAGCCTGCAGCTGACGTGGACTTTTTACCCCCTCCATAAATCTTCGTCCGCGAAGCCAAGCCAAAGAAAGATTATTCACAGGATAACTGGATTCATATGTAGAAAGTTTTGAAAATGGCGTTGAATAGACTTTTGAGATAGACTGGGGAAAGGGACATTGCATTGGACTGAAGTTTACTCTTTGAGGAAAAGGTAAATTAGAATAGTTTCTGCTGTGTGTGACAATTCTGATACCTCATGAATTCTGACAGCCTGTTGGAATCTAACTAGCGGTTTGATTATGATCAGATGATTTGAGATAAAGATATATTTGTGGGTGCACTGTATTTGAATATTTGGTTTATAATATCAATTATTTTGGACTCGTGAGCTATTAGTTTTGAGTTCATATTTGCCATATTATATACCTGGTACAGTTTGAAGGGTTCTTTGCAAGTTATTTCTACCATTCATACAGTATGTAACGTAGAAGGGCAGGAGCACAGATACAGTAGATAGAATTGCAATAAAATAAAAGATGAATTAGTATACAGTAAAGAAAAGGCAACATGAGAGATTCTTGGGTATGTTAATAATAAAAGGAGAGTAAGGGGCACATTTGATCTTCTTGAAGATCAGAGTGGTCAGCTATGTATGGATCTAGACGAGGGGGGGAGATCTTGAATTTTTTTTGTATCTATTTACTCAGGAAATTGGCACAGGGTCTATGATAGAGGTAAACAAGCAATAAGGTCATGGAGCCCAACCAGATTAGAGGATGAGGTGCTTGCTGTTGTAAAGCGAATAAAGGTGGATAAATCCCCAGGGCCTATACCCTCAAACCTTGAGAGAGGATAGTGTAGAAATTGCAGGAACCCTGGCAGATAGATTTAAAAAGTCCTAAGCCACATGTTAGGTGCTGGATGATGATAAAGTGCCAAAAAACCCAGAAAATTATTGGCCAGTGAGGCTGACATCACCCTCAGAGATCAAGTTTACAAGTACAGTAAAACCCCTGGTATCCAGCACCTATGGGTAGTTGTTGATGCTGGATAAGTTATTAAGAATAAACAGTTTAAAAGTCAAAATGCTATATTTTACTTGCACTGAAGGAACTTCATTTGCATGTGTATATATAAACCTTTAAGTATTACAGGTTCCTCCCTCCTCCCAGGGAGCTGTCTGAAATATGAGCAATAACATTATGGATAATTAACCCCATCTCCCCTCCAAGTTGACAGATAAAACCTCTGACCGGAGTGACACTTACTAAGCAGAGATAAGGAGACGCTTTGAGAGTTCCCAATGGAGAACAGCATCAACCAGCTCTTCATCCTGGGCGTATTATGACCTAGACCAGCAGCAATAGAAATTCACCAAAACAAAACAATTTTATTAATAACTGTTGATAACACTTAACCCCACTATACGCAAATGTATATATGTGTGTGCGTAGCAAAACCAAACCATTACACTTTAGACATAATTCTGAAGAGGTGATTTTAAAGTTTAGTCTCAGAAAGCTTTTGTGTTGAAACTCAAGTCTTTACTGCTGTTCAAAAGTTATCAAACTCACAAATTCTGGTAGGTCTGTTTTCAGAGAATTGTTTCTTCATATGAATGATTTCCCTCTCTTGCATGAAGGTTTCAGAACTTGTATTTTCTTCCATAACGATTTCACAAACCCTGGCAAGGGTTATATGAAGTGGCCATGTGAAAATGGACATGGTGAAATTGTCCTCTTTTCAGGAGACAGCTGAAGTGGATCGTCTTTGCCGCTGATTTGTGTATCTCTCATGATAAAGAGAATACAATATAAACAGTACCTCTCACTGGAGGCTACTGTATTTTTGACCTCAGATGAAAACTAGTATAATATTAAAGATGTCTCCTTGAAGTGTCCTTAATCACATGACATGACCTCAATGCTGTGAAGTTCTTCTCTTCCAAATGTTAATGAGCAAATGCTTCCGAGTTGACTGCACAGGTAACAGGCAGATGGTTTTGTGTGTACCCAGATTATTGAAGCACAAGCCAGCTTGTATGAACAGATACCATCTCTCAGTAAACACCATTGATCCAGCAATTGAATGAACCACTCAATTCTCGTTTTTATTGCTCTGTTTTCCAGATACAGCATCTCTGAAAATGGCTTCTCTCTGTGTAATTGTGTGTCTGTGTCCTTGTCTGCCCACAAAGCCTTTTCTAAGAAATATATATAATTTTCTAAAAGATTAATAATGACACATTTCCATCACAGGCAATGCCACTGCTGTTTCACACAATTTTATTCAAATGGCTACTCTGAGCAAAGCACAACCAGTCACTCTGCTGGCCATCTTCACCAAAGGTTTATATGTTACTTCAGAGAACATTTACAATTTTAAACTTTTAGCCAGTTATTTTGTTCTTATTTATTTTATGGTAATTTTTACAATTTTTTTTGCCAGTTGGTTGAGGCTGCCGGTTGCTTGAATTCCGGATACCAGGGGTTTTATCTTATTTGGATAGTCAGGGACTAATTAAGGATTGACAACATGGCTTTGTGAGTGGTAGGTTGTGTTTCACAATTCATGTAGAGTTTTTTGACAAGGTTGAAGATGGATAGGCTGTGGATGTAGCTTACATGGATTTTAGTGAGGCCCTTGACAAGATTCTGCATGGAGGTTAGTCAGAAAGGTTCAGTCGCTCAGTGCTCATGTTGAGTTAGTATACTGGATTCAACATTGGCTTTGTGGAGAAACCAGAGAGTGGTAATGGATGATTGCCTCTCTGACAGGAGGCCTATGACTAGTGGTGTGCCTGGTCCTTTGTTGTTTGTTATGTATATTAATGATGGTCTAAATGATTATCAGCAGGTTTGCAGATGAGACAAGTATAATGGACAGCGAGGAAGATCTTCAAAGCTTGTATAGGTATCTGGGCCAACTGGAAAAAATGGTCTGCAAAATGGCAGATGTAATTTCATGCAGACAAGTGTGAAGTGTTGCATTTTGGAAAGACAAACTAATGTAGAACACACACAGTGAATGGTGTGGCGCTGAGCAATGTGGTGGAACGGAGGGATCTGGGAATACAGATGCATAATTTCCTGAAAGTGATGTCACAAGTAGATAGGGTTGTAAATAGAGATTTTGGTGCATTGACCTTCATAAATCAAAGTACTGGGTATAGGAGTTATGATGAAGTTGTATAAGAAATTTTTGAGGCCAAATTTGGAGCATTGTATGCATTTTTGATCAGCAAATTACAGGAAGGATGTCAATAAAAGTGAAGGAGTGCAGAGAAGATTTACTAAGATGTCACTGGAACTTAAGGAACTGAGTTTAGGGAAAGGTTAAACAGATTAGGACTTCATTCTCTGGACTGTAGAAGAATTAGGGGAGATTTGAAAGAAGTTTGCAAAACCATGAGCTGTTTTGATAAGAGTAAATTAAAGTAGGTTTTTCTACTGAGGTTTAAGTGAGATATGAAGCAGAGGACATGGGTTAAGGGTGCAAGGAGAAGTTTAGGTGGAACGAGCTACCAACTGAAGTAAATGTGGGATCAATTTTAACATTTAAGAAAAATTTAGACATGTATATGTATGGGAGGGCTATGGTCTGTGTGCAGGTCAGTGGGACAAGGCACAGATGAGAAGGGATGAAAGGCCTGTTTTCTGTGTTGGAAATTTTGATGGTTCTATGATTCCCCTTATTACTTACAACAGGATAAAAGTGTAAGATTTGCCAAGATAATATGAAGGCAGGAATTGGGCAGTAGTCATTCATCATCAAGTTTCATTTATTTTGTGCCCTTATCATGAAACTACATTGCTAATCACAGGAAGAAGAGCTGAATGTACTGTAAGATCCTTTTACTTCAGAAAAGGGACAGATGTTGAATACAGAGGTTAGTTTGCACATTTTGTTTTGAATTTCCTTGTATTTTTCTTTTCCCTTCAGGGAGTTTGTGACTGATAAAATGATAATTCAAGATGATGTGGAAAATGATGAAGCAGTCTGCATGCAAAACATGGAGATTCACATTTCAAGTAAATGAATTTCTTTTTTTATTATGAATTCAGGTAAAATGATAAAGAGAAAGTTTGTAATAGTTGAATATAAACACAAGGATATTTTTAAATTGTTAAAATTAAGAATTCTGATGTTTCCATTGAAAATGTTATTAATTCTTAGGAGAAAATAGTGAAAAAGAGAACCAGCAGGAAGAGTGGGCAAGGTAGAGTATAACATTTTATTCATTCATGTGATGCAAGATCTATTGTTAAGGCCAAGTGATGGGAAGCTGCTTTCTTGAATGCTGCAAATCTGTTGATGGAACTGTCACAATTATAGTGCCCTCCATAATGTTTGGGGAAAAAGATTATTTATTTTCCTTTATTTGCACCTGTGCTCCACAGTTTTAAATTTGTAATCAAACAATTAGCATGTGATAAAAGTGCACTTTCCAGATGTTATTAAAGGTTATTTGTATATATTTTGGTTTGACCATGAGGAAATTACACTTAGTTCCCCCATTTCAAGGTGCTTAACAGGCAAATGGTTACCACTCAGGAGGGTTCTTGCTGGTTTTCGGAGAGAGATTCCTTTTCTAGGACATCCGCAACTGATTCCTTTCCAATCAGTCTTGCTGACAAAACTTGCCCCCTTCAGGATTCTCCAAATGATCCTCTTTCTTTCACATCACCTTTCACACTGCCATTCTTCTCCTTTGACCAGGCAGCCTTCCAAAGTTTGCCGGCTTGTCCCTCTGGAACTGATTTCTATGTCTCTCCTCTCTGTTTCACTCCCTCCCTCTCTGAGAGCAAAACTGCTCTCTGTTGCCTGCAAATATCAAATGTTTCCAGGCAAGCTGTATGTTGCTACTTTGTTGCTTTCTGCAAAATGCATTCTGCAAAAGTCCTGCAAAGATTCTGAGTTTTAAAATGTTTGTGTACAACCTCCTCTAACAATTCCTCCCAAGCCACCTCTTAAATACTCTTGCTTCAAAGCTTTTGATCACCTCTGGGGTCTGCAGTTACCATTTTTCAACATGAGGACCAGAGTTGTGCCAATGAAAGTCAAGGAAACCATTATGAGGCTGTAAAACAAGAATAAAACAGTAAGAGACAATGCCCAAACATTAGGATTACCAAAATCAGCTGTTTGGAACATCAATAAGAAGAAAGAATATACTGGTGAGCACAGTAATCACAAAGGAACTGGTAGGCCAAGGAAGTCCTCTACTGCTGATGACAGAAGAATTCTCATAACGAAGGAAAAAACCCTGAACGCCTGTCCGACAGATCAGAAACACTCTCCAGGAGGCAGGTGTGGATGTGTTGATGTCTACTGTCTGCAGAAGTACAGAGGCTACTCTGCAAGATGCAAGCCTCTAGTTTTTAAAAGAGGCTGCAGAATTCTGGAAAAAGGTCTTGTGGACTGATGAGACCAAGATTAACCTGTGTTAGAGTGATGGCAAGAGCAAAGTATGGAGACTTAAAGGAACTGCCCAAGATTCAAAGCATACCACCATGAAACATGGTAGGGTTGCAATGGTCTGGGCATATCTGGCTGCCATAGGTACTGGTTCACTTCATTGATGTAACTGCTGATGGCAGTAGCAAAATGAAGTCTGAGTGGTATAGAAGCATCTTATCTTCTCCGGTTTGAGCAAATGGCTCCAAACTCATTGGATGGCACTTCATCCTATAGCAAGACAATGATCCTAATAAACTGTTAAAGCAACAAAGACAAAAAAAAAATGGGGGTGCTGCTGTAATGGGAGCAATACCAATAGTGCGGACTTGGGGAGAGCAGAGAGCGGAAATGCAGCACTCCCGTGGTTTTCAACTATCCAGTCCATCTACTTTCAGCTCTGTACAGGCTTTAAATGGCCTGTTAAAATTCTGTGACTGAAGAGTCTATGCCGAAGATGGTGGCGCATGTGATCGGCAGCAGACTCTGGGGAAGCAGAGGTCTGGCGCAGGGGACCAGAAAATAGTAATACTACCCTCCCATTCTGAGAAGTAGAGGAGACGGTTACCATGGCAGTGGACCAGTTAGGGGTTCTGTGGCTGAGGAATACACAGGTGACGGGCTGTTGGTGACTCGAGGTGAAGAACCCATGTAGGCTTTGGGCTGCTGGAATCTGTGCTCAAGGGATGCACACCAGGTGATGAACTGCTGGAAACTGGCTAAAGGGATACCAGGTGTCAGAAATGAAATGCGAGACGATGTGGAGCACTCTGAATGGTTCCTAATTATGTCAGAGGTTTGGATCTGGAGCTTGGCTTGCTGATGGTTTGGAATGGTGTGGCTGTGGAGGGTGTGGGAGCGCTGTAGGTGAATCTACAGCCACCCATTGACTCGGGTGGGGGGGGAAACATGCATTGGAGCTCTCTTTTGCTTCTCTCTGACTGTAAGAGGCACTTCAGGCCAATCTGTATGCCTGACAGCAGCAAAAGGCAATTACATGTCATACAACACTTTATTACATGACAATAATTTGAATCTTGAGTTTTTTCAAAGCAAAAAACTGGAAAATTATTGAATGGCCAAGTCAGTCACCCAAAAATTAAGTGGACAAGACCCCAAAACAAATAGCAACTGAAGATGATTGCATTAGAGAGGCCTGCATCATTAGAAAAGATATTCAGTCTATGAATCACAGACTTCAAGTAGTCACTGTATGCAAGGGATAGGCAACAAAGTACTAAGCATGACTATTTAATATACATAACATTTCTAAGTCTTAAATTTTATGGTGCCCTGAAATGAGGGGGTTCAATCTAAAGAGTTCTGTAATTTCTACATGGTCAAATCAAAATATTCACACACATGCTTTTTAATAAAATCTGGAATGTTCACTTTAATCATGTGGGAATTGTTTGATTACAAATTTAAAACTGTGGCGCACAGGGGGAAATAAAAGAAAAAGAATGCGCATTTCTCCTAAACATTATGGAAGGCACTGTTCAGTGGAGAGTCCAAAGATTTTTGACCCATGACAATTGAGGCATGGTGTATTGTTGTTGGCATACTGAGCTTTGAAAAGGCTGATGTTCACCTGTATGCTATTTTCTTCCTTTTTGATGGAAGATCTGCATATTTGTGATGATAATATCAAAGCTATGGCAAGTTGCTCCTGCAAAATCTAGTTATGCCATTGCCAGAGAGGATGTTCAAGGTTTATAAATGTGTTGCCATTTAAGTTGGATGCTTAGCGTGGATAATTTTGAACTATGTATTTAGGAAAGTTGTAGAGATTCTATCATGCTCCTTGTTTTATGAATGATGCTTTGGCCAAATCACTTATCATGGCATCCCCAATTTTTGACCGTGGAGCTGGTCTGCATTGTTCATAAACTCGATTCTTCTGATTGTATGATTGTCTAAACTCTTGTGGGCAGGACTGGAGACTTTTAATCTGACTGTGGAATAGGTTGCCTAACGTGTTACATAGGAAGCTATCCGGATGAAAAAATTGTGCTCAAAATCAGTCACAATCATGAAATGCTTTAAGTCAATCCAAACCAAAGCTTTTAATCTTGGACTGAGTAAATTGAATTGGTCAAAGCCATATGGAGAATGTGTTCTTAAAATCTTCCTTCAAGTAATATGGAATAGTTTAGGAACAGGCCATTTCAGTCCTGTATTGAGACTGAGTTGGTTGTTTTTAGTGCAATTTTCTTACAGCAATAAGAAGTACTATGAGGAAAACAATTTCACTGTCAGTTTTTGTGCATTTTTAAAAAAAATCCAGTGTTATTCTCCACTCTGATCTTCCCTGACCACCCTCCTTCCTTCAATCCCCTCTTTATTCACTCACACTATTTGATTTTATTTTTACCTTGTTTCACAAAAAGTTAATATATTTAACAACCTTTTGTGAAAATATCTGATAGGGTTGGTACTTGCATTTTCCCAAATTATAGAGGTTTGATTCAAAGCTAGCTGTATTTCCAACCTTCGTTAATGCCTGAATGTGGGAGATAAGGCGAGTTGTTGAGGTGTCACATGGAGGCTCTGTAAAAGTAAATGGTCAAAAGAGTGATACGAAGGAGGGAGATGGGGTTAAATGTGGAGAAAACTAAGGTCGATCATTTTGCTGGGAAGAATAGGAAAGCTTGTTTATTGGAAGGGGAATATCAATAAAATGAAGTTGCACAAGGGGACCTTGATTATGCTAACAACATGCATGGGAATTAAGCATTTGTTGGGAGGAAATGTTTTTGCAAGCTCTGTGACAAAGGAACTGGAATATTCAGCATGTATTGCTGAAGTTGTACAGGGCTTGGTAAGGCTTTAGAAATAAGAAAGGATGTGTATGCCATGTAAACTATTCAAGATTCCTTCACTGTTATGTAATAAATGCACAAACTTTGTCATGTTTTGCTTGCTGTAAAGGCACATAAAGGGATGCCTCTAACTTACACCGCCCCACCACGAAGAGGGAGAGAATCAAGAGTTTCTTTAAAGACACCTATTGTCCAAGAATTTATTTGCTTACTGTGCTTCTACAACCTCTGCAGGCGTACAGCCTCCCATAAGCTTTGTATGAGAACCTGAACTCAGGGTTCTGAACCTCCAATATAATCAGGAGGCTGTCAACACCTGAGGCCCTCCTTGCCATTGGCACCCTCATGAATCGTGGTACCAATACCCAGTTCCCACAAGTCTTCAGGAGTCCTCATCTTTGTGAGAGCCCTTCAGCTGCTGAGCCCTTGGTGGTCTGCTGCCATGGTCACATAACCTGTGCAGTTGTCTTTCAGGATACCTTCTCAGCAGAGTGTTCTCTTGTGCCAGTCCATTGATTTCCTGGACCCTGCATGCGGTGTTAACAATCAGGCAGTGGGATTCCACAGTGAAGCACTGTGTCTCCACCAGTAGCAAAGCTGTCACCACTTTCATGTTACAGGTCGTACAAATTCTCTTTGTTCTCTGAAGAAAGACTTACTTATTCACTGCATTGTAGAAGAATGAGAAGTGGTGCTGTTGAAATAAGAATTTTTTGAAGCCATAATTAAACAGCTGCTGAATGCCATTTGTTTCTCCATGTGTTGATATGCATTTGAACCTGATTGGGGGTGGGGGTGGCAGGGGAGAAGAAAAACTGGGAAAGCATCAGCCAATTAGGACTAAATTTTATTTCAATAGCACCACTTATTCTTCTACAATCCAGTGATGGATTGAATTCTCTCAGTGATAAAGGTGGTAGAATGAATTCTCTCAATAGCCTTTTGCCACAGTTTATCCACTATTTCTATTTTTAATTCTTGCTCCCATTCTCTCTTTATTTTGGAAATGAATGACTTTTAATTGACAGAACAGACGTATAAATTTTTGAAATTGTCCCTGTCCTTCCTGGATTAACTGATAGTAGATCTTCCTAGGGATGTTTGGCAGGTAACTGAGGGAAGTTTGGGAAAGCCTTTGAAATAAAATGTTGAATCTGAAAGTAACGAAATTAGTGTGACACAGGTAGGCCATATATATGAGACAGGTGAAGCTGCTAAATACTCTATCTTGAAGACATTTGATACCTTTAATTTGCCATTTATTCAAAAAAAGAATCAGTGACTGAAGGTGAAATAAGTTTGTTATTTAAGGGATCCAGAATTGATGCCATTGCCTACTTAGTGACTTCTAATTGCTTACCAAATTTTTACCATATTGGTCACCACTGGGTGGTTGTGTGGAGGACTAAATTGAATAGAAAATTGTTTATTTGTTGGGTTGTGATTGATTGAGGTTCTGATTCCTCGAGTTTTTCCCTGATTGAATATGTTCAAGGCTGAGTTTGGATATATATATGTACTATTGTAATTGAAGAATGGGAAGTGGTTTGGAGGAAATGGGCAAGGACAAAAGGTGCTGCCCAATTATACTTGAGGCCATGCTTATGTTTTTTGTGCTTCTAATTTCTTAATTAGGCAGATGAAGGTGTGGAGGACTGGAAAATACTAAGAAAATAAAAATAAAATGTAGCTCAAACTGAGGAATTGTGTCAGATGTGATAGTATTAGATTTTGTGGTTCAAATTTTGGCTTTGAGATTGAGGCTGCATGTCAAAAGATCTAATTTTGGCTCAGTAAGTGGCTACTATACTTGAAGATTCAAAGATTAAGTCAAGTTATTACAATTAAGGAACAATAGCAAAGCTATTTCAAGAATGATTTCTTATCACTTGTTTTGTGCACATCATGAATTGGTTTGGCATAGGTGGAGATAATGTGCAGAAAAAGGCAAACAACTCCTGTGGTTTCTTTTTTGGCTTTGAATTCACTGTTGAAATATGTCCAAGATCTTTGTGTGCTGCAGATACATTTAGATTTACTTATAATTCCTGAGACAATGCTTAGTAATGAGTTTCCAAGAAACAGCTAAGTTTGAAGAAATTTGAATTCTCTGAGTACAGAAATCTATTCTGAAAGTTGTAAGATGCTTATTTTTAATATTTGAGAAAAGGTAAAAGAACATGCTTGATCAATAAACTTGGGGATGTTTCTCCTCAAGTAGATTATCTGGAAAAAGCAAGTGCAAAACAATGGAGTCATTCAAAATGGATCTGTTAGTTATACAATAGTATTTTTGAATATTCCTGTCTTTTTTTCCATCAGATTTTGACAATCTACTGTGTTTATCGCAATTTATTACAACAATGAAATTGTGGCACAAGTTTCCTTTTTTTGAAAATTTGATTTTTCATTTGCATCAATAAAAATAATATTTATCCATAATCATACAGAATAATAAGATGATGCAAAAGGAATACATAATTTTATATTTTCTCCCCCCACCACCCTCCCCAAAAAAGTAAGAAAAAGAAAAAAAGCCTGCCTGAATTTATCACATATCCTTCATTGATTAATTGAATTTCAAATTTAAAAATATAATCTTAAACCTTAAATTGACTAGGATGAGTTGGAGTGGGAGCAGTTGACACCATAGATGAATTCTTACCAATGAAATCCATCTTTTTCCAAATCTTATAAAATTTTTCTGATTGATTCCGTAAATGATACGTTATTTTCTCTAATAGTATACAATTTTGTAATTCCATCTGACATCTATTCAACCCCACATTGTCTAGTTTCCACGTTACTACCATGCATTTCTTTGCTACTGCTATTGCTACACTTAAAAACTTTCTCTGATAAATATCTAACTTCAAATCATGAATATCCCCTAACAAAAATATTTTTGGGTCGTTTGGAACTTATGTCTTCATAATGTCCCAGTAAAATACTTGTATCTTCCCAAATTTTTACTACATTTTCACATTGCCATACTGCATGTAAAAAGTTTCCTTCCTCTTTATTACATCAAAAACATTGATCAGAGCAATTTGAATTAAGTCCGTGTAATTTATGTGGAGTATAATATAATTGATGTAAAAAAAATTAAATTGTACCATTTGATATCTAACATTATTTGTGTTGGTTACACTTTCATAACATAGTTTCGACCATACTACTTTTTGGATTTGTATCTCTTTCCCATCTCAACTTAGCTTTAAATAGATGTTTTTTTCTGTATAGTCTTGCAATTTTATGTACATATTAGTAATCTTTTAATAAACGTATTAGTTATTAAATATTCAAATTGACTTTGTTCAGGTAATCTAAAATTCAATCCTAACTTTTTAAAATACGATTTAAGTTGTTAATAAGAAAAAAATAGTATTATTCGGTATATTATACTTGTCTTTCAATTGGTCAAACGTTTTTTAAAAAAAATCAATCCTTTATCCTTTTTATTCCACAGTTATACCAAATATCAAAAAATGTATTATTAACTTTAAAAGAAATTTGGTAATTTTTCATTCTTCTTTCTACATGGATTCCATTCCATACTTTAAGTATATGTTTCAAAATTGGTGTATCTATTTTCCCTTTCAACGGTTGTTCTTGCCGTTTATACAAAATATGTTTGGAATTATTTTTCCCTATTTTATTCATTTCAATTTGTACCACCCACTGCCTTTTCACCAGTCTGATAACAGGAAGACAAAAATCTAAGTTGAGCTGCCTTGTAATAATTTTTAAAATTATGCATTCATAGTCCCAAATAATTTTTCTTACATTTTTATTTAAATCTTGAAAAACCGTTGTTGGTACAAAAGTTGGTAATGATTAGAATAAGTATTGTATTCTAGGAAAAATATTCATCTTCACACTATTTATCCTTCCATCTTATTAAATCTTCTTTAATTTTCTTCAATAAAGTATATAATTTAAATGAATTATTCAAATTCATATCAATATTGATTCCTAAATATTTAGCGCTCTCCTTCTGCCATTTAAATTTTGTAATTTTCTTAGTTTGAGTATCATTAATCTCAATCATTAGCATCACTTCACTTTTATCAATATTAACCCATATGTCGCCAATTGTACATTTACATTTTTTAATGAAATTTCAGGGTTTGTAAGATACAATATTAAATCATCTGCAAAAAGACTAATTTTATTTTCCTTATCTTTAATCTTAAAGCCCTTAATCTCATTAACTCTTCTTATCACCTCTGCTAAAGGTTCTGTAGCCAATGCAAATAAAAAATGCATTAATGGATAACCTTGTCCAGGTGATCTTTTCAATAAGAAAGCTTTTGATAATTATCTATTTGTAACTACTTTAGCCTTTGGGAGATTATATAATGCCCTTATACAATTTAAAAATTTATTGGAATTTCAAAAACCTTCAATACATTAAATAAATAGTCCCATTCTTATCTGTCAAATACTTTTTCTGCATCTAAAGCTACTGATTAGTATTTTTCTTTTTTGAGCTACATTTATTAAACTTAAAAACTTAATAATATCAGCTGATCTTCTATTCCTTATAAAACCTGTTTGGTCAATATTTATCAATTTAGGTAAACATTTAGCTGATCTATTAGCTATTAATTTAGACAATTTTATAATCTGTATTCAATAATGATGGTGGTCTATATGAAGATGGAAGCAAAGGATCCTTCCCTTTTTTGGAATTACTTATTAATGCTGTTTTAAACTATTCTGGTAAATCACAGGAGTCGTTTATTTGATTTAGCAATCCCATAAATATAGGGATCAATAACTCTTTAAATTCTTTGTAAAACTCTGGAGAAGAATCATCTTCTCCTGGAGCCTTATTATTTGGTAAAGACATCAATATGTCATATAATTCTGTAACAGTAAAAGAGTTTGTTAATTCAATCTTTTCCTCAATATTTAATTCCAGTAATATAATTTGTGATAAATATCCATCTATTTTATCTCCATCCTTTAAAGATTCTGATTGATATAATTTCTTATAAAATTTTGTAAAAACATTGTTAATACCCTGCGTTTTATAAGATGACCCGATTCCTCTTTTTTGGCTATTATTATTCTCTATAATTGCTCTGTCTTCTAAAACTTTATGCTAAAACTTTATGGGCTCTATCTCCCAACTCATATTTTTGTCAAGTTTGCCTTGTATCTCTCTCCACTTTATATGTTTGTATTTCATTAAATTTCAATTTTTTAAAATTACAATATTCTTCGTTTCTCATCATTGACTTGATTCTGTGATTCTTTTCCAACTTTGCTATTTCTTTTTCCAAATAGTTAACTTCAGACATGTATTTTTTTTTATTTTAGCAGTATAACTTATTATTTGCCCTCTTAAATAAACCTTCATAGAGTCCCAAACTACAAATTTATTGGTTACAAATAAATTGTTCATTAGTGACTAGAAATTTTTTTTATCTACTCTCTTATAAATTCACAAAAATCTTGCCTTTCTAATGATGCAGTATTAAACCTACATTTATAACCTATATTTTGCTTTTTTTCCAATACAATTGACATATATGTCAATTGTACATATGTACATAATATGTCATATCATGTGAATGATCAGATAAAATCTAAATGTGAATATGTCTTGTGTCTAAAAGAATAAAATGAGTAGTCCCTAATACCAGGATGCATCTTCCTCCATCAACAAGTTTCATTTCATTCATAAAATTCATCACTACCTTGTTTTTGACCATAAGATCTATCCAACTTTGAATCAAAAGTAAAATTAAAATCTCCCATGATTTTCCCCTTTGCATAAAAACATCATTTATATTCGATGTGTAAATATATATATATATCTCTTTTTTTCTCTCTGGCTTGGCTTCGTGGACGAAGATTTATGGAGGGGGTAAAAAGTCCACGTCAGCTGCAGGCTCGTTTGTGGCTGACAAGTCCGATGCGGGACAGGCAGACACGGTTGCAGCAGTTGCAGGGGAAAATTGGTTGGTTGGGGTTGGGTGTTGGGTTTTTCCTCCTTTGCCTTTTGTCAGTGTCACCCCACCTCATATATATATATATATATATATATATATATAAATATATATTTATATATATATATATTTTTTTTTTATGTATATATTTATATATATATATATATATTTCTATATATATATATATACACACACACACATATTCATCAATGTCCAATATTCCGAATAAATTTTACAATTTATCATCACATATCTTCCTGTTTTATCAATAGATATGTCCAATATTTAAATTGGTAGACTTATTTATTAATATCGCTACCCCTCTGGCTTTAGAGTTAAATGAAGAAGACAATACCATTCTTACCCAATCCCTCTTTAATTTCATCTTCTATTTCCATTAAAATGGTTTTTTTTTAAAAAAAGCTACATCCACTTTAATTTTTTTCATATAACAATAACTTTTTTCTCTTTATTAGATTCTGAATTCTGTTAATATTAATACTAATAAAATTCAATTTCCCTGCCATTAAACACCAGTATTAAACCGTATGTCCATCCAGCGCCCCCCTTCCCCACATACCCCAGTATTCCTTATATAACATGATACATTCACAAATAATCCAGGCTTTGAACAAAAAAAGGAAAGATAATGAAAAGTAAGAAGAAGAAAGTAAAGAAAAATCCCAGAGGTGCGTGAAGGTAAAACCTCTCTAATCCCCTGATCTATACAGGATGCAAAAAAAATCACATTTGTGCCCATGATTCTGCAGTGGTCAGGATCATATTCTCCACTAACTCACTCGCTCTACCATTACCATCCCTTACTATAGTTTTTCCAACAAGTCTAAGAATCCATTGATCTTATCAAAATGTAACAGATCACGTGCATTAAAATTTCCTCCCCCTTAAACTCTCTTGAAACACAATGCAATTTCAGTTACAGTAAAAATCTTTCAGTTATGTAATTCAAGTATCAGCAACCACCTGTTGTTCTTTAGCAGGCAATTAATTGGCATATACCTTTGCTTCATTAGGCTCTGTATATTAAAAAAAAAACAATTTCTCCCACCTGGGACAAATACTTTCAGTTCAGCAGGATATCTCAAAACAAAGGCATAGCCTTTTTTCCATAACACATCTTTAATTGGATTAAACTCTTTTCTCTTTTTTTTAAACAAATCAAAACTTGCGTCTGGATAAAAGAAAATCTTATTTCCATGATAAATCAAAGGTGATTGTCTTTCTTTTGCTTGCTTTGCTGCCAACTCTAATATCTTCTCTTACTTCATATCAAAGGAATCTTAACAAGTATTGGACAGGACCTTTGGTCAGGCTGAGGTTTACGTCTCAGTCCTCTATGGGCTCACTCAATCTCCAAATTTCCTTGAAATTCAGCCTGACCCAAAGATTCTGGTATCCATTGTTGCAAATTTTTTTTTATATCTTGACCTTCATCACCTTCTTTAAGTCCAACAATCTTGATATTATTCCGTCTACTAAAATTTCCAAAATGTCTATTTTCTGCATTAACTGATTGTTCTTGGCACCAGCTTCTGCTTGTACTTAATTCATTTGATTTTTAATATTTTGAATCTCAAATTCATTTCCTTTAATTTTCCCATCCACTATTTCAAATCTTGTGTCAATTTGTTGCATTAATCTTTCAATCTTGTCACCATTCTTACTTCATCAGTTAATACTTCCATAGATTTTCTAAAATAATCTAAAAATTGCTTCATTTCTCCAGAAGATCAAAGAAACTTCTGTACCTTTCTCTGCTTTTTTCTTGATTATAGATCATTCTTGGTCTTTCCTTTGCTTTTCCAGGTCCTCCTCTTGATCACTGGAGCTGTGGATATCTTATATCTTTTTTAAAATTTCCTCTGTTTCTTTTGTGTTCTCTGCGAATGCACGAGGAGTCACTTCTTCACTTGATGTCGGCGGCTTTTGTCGGAGGAGACCTTGTGTAGCAGTGTCCAAGGTCTCCCTGGCTTCTGGCCTCTCTCCTTTGGATATTACCTTGTGGACAGCTCCAGGATCCTTTCTCAAGATAGGCCTCTTCTCTTTCTTGCTCTATTTCTTGTGTTGAAGTAAGGCCTTTATCTTTCTTTGGTGACATTGTTCATGTCTTCTGTATGTCCTTAGACAGTTCTTTGCTATACTTTCTGTAACTCTGATAGTTTTTTTTTGTCACTTTTCCTCAACTTTTCAGAGGAGAGCAGGGATTACCAGTCTAACCCCACGTCATCACGTGGCACGCTCCCTCGCAAGTTTTATTTAAAAGCAACTCTTAAGTTACCTACATTTGGTATTCAAATTTTGCAGTAGGATATTTGAGACCTACTTCTCCTGTGCAAAAATTAGAGCAAAGATTAAATCTGATGGATTAAAAAAAATTAAATTTTTCAGACTGACGTGTCTAAGGTTAAACAACACAAACTTGTTTTTATTTCAGAGAAATGATCCCACAAAACACAAGTCTCAGGATTGCTGGTTAGTGCAAGTATTTTCTTCTTTCTCCGATTATATTTTTGTATTGTTTGCATTATTTTTTGTTACAATGTTTTGCTTTTGAACAAACAAATGTAATTTTTTTCTAAATCTGTGTTGATTGCCAAGTTGTATTTTCTCAAGATCCTAATGTCTCTTAATATCAGTCAC
Organism: Narcine bancroftii; assembly: GCF_036971445.1. NCBI lineage: Eukaryota > Metazoa > Chordata > Chondrichthyes > Torpediniformes > Narcinidae > Narcine > Narcine bancroftii. The sequence goes on from NC_091470.1 coordinate 79,674,532, forward strand.
TTTTTTTTCCTCTCTTGCCTCAAGCCATGTCCATCCTCTTAGGCACTTCTGTTGCTCTGGATCTTTTTATTTTACAGTTGCTGGCGAGACATTACCGGTAACTGTCTTAACTGCACCAGTCTACTCACCCATTTCAATCTTATTCCCTTGGAACGCACTACCCTCTGCACTCTCTGCTCTAATCCTAACCTTACTTTGAAACCTGCAGACGAGAAGTGCTGTTGTTGTCTGGCCTACTAGCCTCCATTTTCTCTGATGCCAGACAGCAACTCTCCCACTCTATCATCATTTCCAGAGATCTCCCTTGCTTAGCCTTGTTTCTCAACTCTGCACTGTCCAGTTCTACATCCTATCCAAGATTCACACAATCAACTGGTTTGGGAGACCTATTGTCTCGGTGTGCTCCTGCCCCAAGGAATGCATATCATTTTATCACCACTCCTTTTGTCACCCTTGGTCCAGTCCCTTCCTACCTACATCTGAGATATCTCAGATGTTCTCCACCACTTAAACAACTTACATTTCCCGAGCCCTGATTTTTACCATGGGCATCCAGTTTCTTTGGACTTTCAATCCCCCATAAAGGAAAGCCTCAAGGCTTCTAGCTTCTTCCAGGATAGCAGATCTGACTGGTGCCCCACCATCACCACTAGCAACCCCCTCAACCCTTCCCTGCATTACTCCAATAAGGGGAGTCTTTCTCAGCCCCCAGCCTCTTCCCTGATCACTTCTTAGCTTCTTTCTTTTTTTCTCCTCTTCTATGGCCTGCCAGCAGGTACTGCTCCACCTTCCCCCAACCCCACTTTTACATTCCAACATCTGCCCAGTTATTGTTATTCTTGGTGAAGGGGTTTCAGCCCAAAAAGTGAACCATTGCTTTCAACAGAGGCAGGTTGACTTGCTAAGTTCCTCTAGCACTTGTGCGTTACTTAAATTTTTTGTTGTTGCATCTGCTGACTTCTTTGACACCTTAACAAGTTGTGCATTTGGGTTTGTTCCCTAGCTTCCTATTAGCTTGGGATTGAAATATTTAACAGGGGTCACAAGTCTGAATCCAACAACTGTAGATTTTTAAACTATAGTAATCAAATTAATTTGTAATTTAAAAATAAAGCCATGAAACTATTGAAGTGTTGAGAGAAAGCCATCTCGTTCACCATTATATTTCAAGAAAAGAAACCTGCCATCCTTTTCTGATCTGGTCAGTAAGACCCCAAGAGCCACCAATGTGGTTTATTTTTAATTGCCCTCAGATTGCCAAGAAAGCATTTTAGTGGGGGAAGTATAGGCTATATTCAGTGAATGACAACAAAACAATAAAAGCAAGACTTATTGTATGATTTCATGAACTAGATGAATCGATTATGTAACAATGAAGTGTTGATTTGAACTTTTCTGCTTGTCCAAAGGAATGGATGCACTTCTTCATGCACCTCTTCGGACTCCTCTGCAGCAATTAAAGGTAACTTAAGGAAAGTCGAGATTTGTTTTGCATTTACTTTAAAGAGAAATGTAAGAACTCATTAGGGGTGGAATGGGAGGGGTTAAACTAGATTCGCAGTGGGGTGGTTACCGAAGTGCAGAGGAAGAGGTGGTTGACGTACCAGTAGGAACAGCTGATAGGGAGTTTATGTGGAAGAACACGGAGATGGGGCAAAATTGCAGCCAGTGGGATGAGTTGCAATGCAACAGGGACAAAGTCAAAAGAAACATTTAAAGGGCTAAAGGTTTTGTATTTAAATGCACGCAGCAGAAGAAATGAGATGGTTGACCTTGCTACACATTGACAGGTATGATATTGAGGCCATTACGGAGTAATGGTTAAAAGATGGATGTCGTTGGGAGCTTAATGTCCAACGATGCACAGTGTATCAAAAAGATAGGCAGGTCAGCAGAGGGGGTGGCGTGCCTCTGTTGGTAAGGATCAACAATAAGTAATTAGAAAGAGGTGACATAGGATCAGAAGATATAGAATCATTGTGGGTTCAGTTAAAAAATGGCATGAGTAAAATGGCACTGTTGGCAGTTATATACAGACCTCTAAACAGTAGACGGGATGTGGCTAACAAATTCCAACAGCAAATAGAAAAGGTGTGTCAGAACGGCATTGTTATGGTAGTCATGGAGGATTTTAACATGCAAGGAGTTTGGGAAAACTAGGTTGGGACTGAATCTCAAGAAGGGGAATTTGCAGAAAATCTACAATATGGCTTTTTAGAGCAGCTTGTTGATGAGCCCACAAGGGGAACGGCTTTACTGGATTGGGTGTCTGAAATGTAGTTGATTAGAGAGCTTTGAGTAAATTAACCATTCGGGAGCAGTGATCACAATTGGATTAAGTTCAATTTGAGGTTTAACAAGGACAAACTAAAGTCAAAAGTGTTGCTATTAATTACAGTAGCATGAGAGAGGAACTGGCCAAAGTAGATTGGAAGGAGGTACTAGTAGGGAAGACGGCAGAACAACAATGGATGGAGTTTCTGCAAGAAATGTCCAGGTGTAGGATAAATACATACCAAAAAAGTGGAAATATTCAAGTGGAAAAATATCACACCTGTGGCTGACAAGAGAAGTCAAAGCCAATGCAAAAGAAAGGGCATACAGGGAAGCAAAAATTAGTGGAAGGATGGAGGATTAGGAATTTTTAAAAAAATTTGCAGAAGATAACTAAAAAAAACTCAAGCAGAGAAAAGATGAAGTATGAAAGTAGACTAGAAAATACTATCAAAGAGGATACGAAAAACCTCTCCAAATTCAAGTTGAGATGATGTGAAGATGGCACATTGCGAAGTTTACACTATGCGATGTGAAGTAATGATATTTCAGGAATCTATAGATTCTAGTATGGATCCAGGGGACTTGAAAATCATAATGTCACCTCATTATTCAAGAAGGGAGGGAAGCAGCAGAAAGTAAACTATAGACCCATTAGCCTGATGTTAGTGGTTGGCAAGATGTTGGAGTTGACTGTCTGATGAGGTTATGGAGTACTTGGAAGCCCATGACAAGATAGGACAAAGCTAGCATGGTTTTTTAAGGGAAATGTGTTTTACAAACCCATTGAAATTCTGACAATCAGGCTAGATAAAGGAGATGCAGTGGACGTTGCGTCTTTAGGTTGTCAGAAGGCCTTTGACAAGATGCTGCAAATGAGGCTACTGAACAAGATAAGAGCCCATGGTATAACAGGAAGCATATTAGTGTGGGTCGAGCTTTGGTTGATTGGCAGGAAGCAGAGAGTTAGAAGACAGCGATCGTATTTTGGTTGGCTGTCAGTTGCTAGTGGTGTTCCACAGGGGTAGTTGTTGAAGCTGATTCATTTTGTGTTGTATACAAATGATTTGAATGATGGAATGAATGGCTTTCTGGCCAAGTTTTTAGATGATACGAAGTTAGGTGTAGGAACAGGTGGTGTTGAGGGAGGCTGAAGAAGGACTTGGACAGATTAGGGCAAAGAAGTGGCAAATTAAATGCAAAGTTTGGTAGAAGGAGGAGGATCTCACTGAAACATTTTGAATATTGAAAGTGGATGGAGTAACATGGTGGTAGAGTCTAGGTCATGAGAGCACATCATCAGGATTGAAAAGCATTTGCTCAGAACAGAGATGGGAGGAATTTCTTCAGCCAGAGGATGGTACATTTCTGGCCAAGGGGAATTAGTGGAGGCCAGATCATTGGGTGTATTTAAGATAGAGGTTGATAGTTTCTTGATGAACAGAGAAGGCTGGGCAGTGGGGCTGAGTGGGGAAAATGGATCAGTTCATGATTGAATGATGGTGCAGAATTAATAGGCTAAATAGCCTATTTCTACTGCTATCTTACAGTCTTAACTAAAATCCCATGTGAATGGCTATTTTTCCAAATATATTGAATAGAATGTATTTTGTAACATCTCTACCTGACCTATTGAAAATACAAAAAGCATCAGTCCCTCATAAAATGCACTTTTATGAGTTGTTAATTACTCTATTTCTATTTTAATTCTTGAAATATAAGGAACAATTTAGAATGCACTTTGATCCTTGCCATAAATGTGTTTTATTTTTTAAATAGTCCTGTGAACCCACGGAAATCAGTAAACATCAAATCTTCCCTATCTCTGGGCTTGAAGTGCGAAGAGAAAGTGAAAAGGCTGACCCATCTTCTGAGTTTCAAAAGAAAATAGACTTCAAATCATTCTTGGCTCGACTTGATTTGACGAAGTCACCATGTTCTAACACAAGTCATGATGTCAAAGAGGAAGTTTCTAATACATACTTTACCTCTTTCAGAGAAAATAAAATCCCTGAACATCAAAAGACTATTGATTTTAAATCATTCTTGAATAGAATAAAACAAACTGAGTTAGATGAAAATAAGATGATGCCCTCTCTTTTAGAGAAGCAGAAAAATTTTGTTGCTACTTCAACTTGCAAAGCTATGGAAAAGACAAAAAGCCATACTATCAACAATTTAGATGGAACAATGTTTTTTCTGGATCACAATAATGACATGGAGATCACCAAATGCCATAGTGCCTTGGAGCAATCTAACATTCTTCAATCAGTTAAGGAACCTAATGCCCTAGAGAGACCAGGCAGTGGAGGATCACTTAATTCCTCCCTTCCCTTAGATAAGGCTGTTGTGATTGCTGAAAGCGACTGCACTACTGTGACTGAAAAAGTTGCTACTGATGTCCAGAGGAGAGATCACCAAACAAATCAAAATCAACCAATGGATGAAATAAACAAGGAATTAATGCTGCCTTCAAGGACTCCTGATGGACACACATTCACAGATTATGAATCTTTCAAAGAATTTGAGCAGAATAATACTTGGGGCACAATTAAACTGACCGCAAAATCTTTGGCTATTCAGTCAGGCTTTCCTGATATGTCACAGGTGTTTCACAATGAAAATAACATGGATATTACAAAAAGTCACAAGGTTATAATTGATGTTGGAAGTCCTGCGCCAGTGCCAAGTTGCACAGTTGCTTTTCCAAGTGATAAGACTAGGGCCTTTCCAGAAGGAAATGTGGATCACACGCAAAGTTGTACAGTTGCAACTGAAAATAACAATTTGGGACAAATTTCAAACAAAGCATTGCAGTTAACAGGGAAGAATTCCAGACTGAGTACACCTAGATCTGTATTAGCATCGTCCCAAAATGAAAGGACTATGATATTTTCAGAGAAAAATGACATGGATATTACTGAATGCCACACAGGTGTAATTGACAGTGGCAGTCTTAGCCCAGAGACAAAATGCACAGTTGGTTCAACTGCGACTTTTCCTGCTGATAAGACTGTGCTGTTTGCAGAAGCAAATGATATGGATATCACACAAAGTTGTACAGTTGCAATTGAAAATATTAATTTACAACCACTTTCAAACAAAGCATTACAGTCAACAAGAAATAGTTCCAGTCTGAGTATTCCTGGATCTCTATTAGTGTCACAAAATGAAAGGACTGTGATATTTTCAGAGACAAATGACATGGATATTACTAAATGCCACACAGGTGTAATTGACAGTGGCAGTCTTAGCCTAGAGACAAAATGCCCTGTTGGTTCAAGTGCGACTTTTCCTGATGATATGACTGTGCTGTTTGAAGAAGCAAATGATATGGATATCACACAAAGTTGTACAGTTGCAATTGAAAATAATAATTTACAACCACTTTCAAACAAAGCATTGCAATCAACGGGGAAGAGTTCCAGTCTGAGTATTCCTGGATCTCTATTAGTGTCACAAAATGAAAGGACTGTGATATTTTCGGAGACAAATGACATGGAGATTACTAAATGCCACACAGGTGTAATTGACAGTGGCAGTCTTAGCCCAGAGACAAAATGCACAGTTGGTTCAACTGCGACTTTTCCTGATGATAAGACTATACTGTTTTCAGAGAAAAATGACATGGATATTACTAAAAGCCACTCAGGTGTAATTGACAGTGGCAGTCTTAGCCCAGTGACAAAATGCCCTGTTGGTTCAACTGCGACTTTTCCTGATGATAAGACTATGCTGTTTGCAGAAGCAAATGATATGGATATCACACAAAGTTGTACAGTTGCAATTGAAAATAATAATTTACAACCACTTTCAAACAAAGCATTGCAATCAACGGGGAAGAGTTCCAGACTGAGTATTCCTGGATCTCTATTAGTGTCACAAAATGAAAGGACTGTGATATTTTCGGAGACAAATGACATGGAGATTACTAAATGCCACACAGGGACAATTGACAGTAGCAGTCTTAGCCCAGAGACAAAATGCACAGTTGGTTCAAGTGCGACTTTTCCTGATGATAAGACTGTGCTGTTTGCAGAAGCAAATGATATGGATATCACACAAAGTTGTACAGTTGCAATTGAAAATAATAATTTACAACCACTTTCAAACAAAGCATTGCAATCAACAGGGAAGAGTTCCAGTCTGAGTATTCCTGGATCTCTATTAGTGTCACAAAATGAAAGGACTGTGATATTTTCGGAGACAAATGACATGGAGATTACTAAATGCCACACAGGTGTAATTGACAGTGGCAGTCTTAGCCCAGAGACAAAATGCACAGTTGGTTCAACTGCGACTTTTCCTGATGATAAGACTATACTGTTTTCAGAGAAAAATGACATGGATATTACTAAAAGCCACTCAGGTGTAATTGACAGTGGCAGTCTTAGCCCAGTGACAAAATGCCCTGTTGGTTCAACTGCGACTTTTCCTGATGATAAGACTATGCTGTTTGCAGAAGCAAATGATATGGATATCACACAAAGTTGTACAGTTGCAATTGAAAATAATAATTTACAACCACTTTCAAACAAAGCATTGCAGTCAACAAGGAAGAGTTCCAGTCTGAGTATTCCTGGATCTATATTGGTGTTGTCACAAAATGAAAGGACTGTGATATTTTCAGAGACAAATGACATGGATATTACTAAAAGCTACACAGGGGCAATTGATAGTGCAACTCTTAGTCCAATGTTAAAATGCAGTACTACTTTTCCTGGTGGTAAAAACATGATGTTTTCAAAAGCAAATGATATGAATATCACACAAACTTGCACAGTTGTAAATGAAAATAATAATTTACAACCATTTTCAAGCAAATCATTGCAGTCAACGCAGAAGAGTTCCAGATTAAGTATTCCTGGATCGATATTGGCATTGTCACAAAATAAAAATAATGTAGTATTTTCAGAGGCAAATGACATGGCTGTATGTAAAAATCACACAGGTGTAATTAACAGTGGGAGTCTTAGTCCAGTATCAAAATGCACATTTGATTCAAGTGCTAACTTTACTGGTGATAAGACCATGGAATTTTCAGAAGCAAATCATATCATTCAAACAGCTGCATTTGAGGTTGGTAACTTGAAGCTGAGTGGAAATCTTGAGTCTGGGTCCACTAAAATGACCTCAACTCATAGTAATAATCAGGTATGCTTTTCTGATGAGAAGTCCCCAATATTTTTGAAAGTGAACGAAGAGGATACATCTCCAAGCCATACCGTTGCAATTGACTGTATGAAACTAGGGGCAACTACAGATTGTGCTGTTGGTTCCAGTGGTGACAGTATGGTCATTTCAGAAGCATATGATATGGATGAGACCAAAAGCCATACAGTTGCAAATGAAGGTGAATGTCATGGGCAACTTGTAAAGTTAACAATAGATTCAGCTGATTCTTTTCCTCATGATAAAGCCCCAATATTTTCAAAAGCAAATGCTATGGATGTGAACAAAAACTGTACGATTAATATTGATCGAGAAAAACCTGGGACAATTGCAGATGGAACACTTGGTTCTGCTAAAATAACCTCCAATTTGAATGCTGTTGGGTCTGTTATGTCATCATTTTCTCACAAAAAAGATGTGGTTTTTAAAGAGGCAGCTGTTACAAAAAATGACATATTGCTTGATCACAGAAAGTGTGGTGAATCTATTGAATACACTGTTACCAAGATGACACTTGAAAATGCTGATTGTGGCAGTTTGGAAGCTGATTCAATGTGCATTATGGATTGTTGTGAAAAAAATAATCTGAAAGCATCCAATCAATCTCTTCCCTGCACAGAGAATTCTTCTGACATTACTATACTACACACAAGTGACAATGAAGTCCAGAAGGAAACACTAATTGGTAAGATAAGGGAGGTAACTTCTGAAGATTTTGTTCAGTTTCAGATTCCTGACTCTGCTACTTGTGAGACGAGAACCGAATCTACAAGTGCAACAAATAACAATCAGCGATGTAACACGCCCAGAAAGTTGAGTCTGTCTGATGAGTCATCACTTGAAAAGCTAAATTCAATGACCAACATAAATTCTGACCCTGAATTAGAAAAGCCTCCACTGGATGGCAGTGACCCTGCTTATTGTCAAATATTTAATGCAAAGCCTAGTTTCCTGAAACAAAATTCACTTTTTAAGGACACACTCATTTCTCAAATCTCTCATGGTGTCATCCTTCCCAAACTGCCCAGTAGAAAAAATATTTGCAGATCTGGAAATTCAATTAATCAAAATGTAGTAAAGCCATCAATGGAACATCACTGCTCTGATTCCCTTCTGAATACAATGGACGAGTCAGAAAAAGTTTTAAATGTATTAGGACCTATTAACAGCTGTCAAGAGCAACTTGATGGACAGAACAAAATGCAAGTGACTGATTATGATAAAGAAGTAAGCAAAATGTTTGATTGCTTAAATCCATCTCACTGCTTGAAGTCCAGTAAAATGCACTCTCTTGCCATTCATGAACAGCAATGTAAAGAAACTTTGACTATTTCTGAAAAAGATCTTGATTCTACAGATCAGGTTCTTGCACACTCGGGAATAATTTCAACAATGAAACAAAAGCCTTTTCAGAAGCGGGTTTGGAGTGAAGAAGAAAATGGAAATGCATGCAGTAAAAGAAAAACAATAAGGACATTGGAGTATGAAGGTGCTGATTTTTCTAAAAAAGAGGTAAATGAAATGTGCATCTGAGCAATAAGGACAATTGTAAATGTTTTTATGATATGGTGGAATACTTGTTCTGAATATTTTCAGTTAATGAATTGGGATAAAGAAAAAGAGTTCAAATTCTGCACTTGAAATTGACCTTGTGTCAAATGAATGAAGCCACTGGAAAAAATGACTTTCTGGTGTCTGGTTTTGGTCACAATAAACTAAATTTGAATATGTTGGCTGTCATCCACAAACATTTGAAATGTAATTCTGCATCAACACGGTTAAATTCAGCACTATCTTGTATAATTAAAATTTTGGCTATGAATTAAGTATTTACTTCCTTCCAATTAGTTTTTTTTGTTTAAGGACCTGATTCAGAATGAAGTGGCTTTAATGAATGAGTAACTAAATTGATTTAACCATTAACTACTTGAATTAGTTTATAAAATACTGAACCCTAGAATGTCCAGATACTCTGCAATCAAATATGAAAATGTATGTTTCATTAATGTGCTCACTTGGATATATATTCTTGTTATTGTGTGTGTGTGTATATATTGTTACGAGGTATATTAGAATAGTTATGTGTAAAATATGTCTTTAAAAGAGATTGTGGGGGTTTTAGTTTAGGTTGCACTTTACAGAGTAACACTTCACAAAAGACATTGCATTTAAAATGCAAGAGTTTTGCTGAACTGAGACATTGTGTCACCAGTAACTTTGCAGAGAAAATGGAACTGCTTTGGAAAGAACTTCACAAGGAGGTGCAAAAGGAACAAAGTCCAGACTCAGATACTGATCAGATCTTTCAAAGATTGGGTTTGGAGCCCTGTTAGAAGTTGTATGGTTTTTATCATCAGAGAGAGGAAAAACAGGCAGGTGATTTCTCTTCTTGGGGTGGGGGGGGGGGAAGGAGGAGGAGAGAGAGAGACAGAAAAGTCAGTTATATAGCAGCAGTTGAGGCTGAAAATGGCAACCTGGCAGGATTGTTGAAAAACTTCATTTTGACAATGGGTTGTGAGTTCAGAGTTCAGCCTGTTCAAAACCCTTGTCCTTACAAGAGGAAATGACTGGCTAGAGTGTTTCTCCTGAAATAAGGGAAACAAGAGGTACTCTGTAATGACCTGGAAGAAGGGTTATCATTTGGAAAAACCCATGATGGGCCCAGTTTCTCTGGCAAGACACTGAAGTGACTGATTGGGGGAAATCAATTTGTGTGTCTCCAACGAGCAACAAATTTCTCTCTGAAACCAACAAGAGCATTCCTGAGCAGTAACTGATGAACTTTAAGCACTAGAGTCTAGTGGAAATAATAAATGTTGAATTCTGTGCACAGTATAAGAATTACCTGATACTGGTGAACTTGGAGAAGCGAAAAGTGAATGATTGGATAGTGAAGCAGAGACTTTCCTGAACAGAAACACATTACATACACATGCGCATGTGTGGCGTTTCCTGTAATTTTCAAAGTATTTTCTATATAGATCAGCATTACTCCTGTTATGCCATGGGAAAGTGTAGGCCATGAAACGGTGGAAGAGAACTTGCTTAGTATGATGACAAAGAGCCTGGATAGCAACAGTTCCTTGGATTCAACCAAAGCTGATGGTACCTCTGCTCATGCAATCAGTAAGTTGTAGTGTAACACTTTATTCCATTTTCATAGAGAATATAATTTTGTTTAGAAAGTACAGAAGTATGGGTTTAAGATGTGGAAAACAACCTGATTGGCTGGTCTATCTAGGTCTTCATTTTTCAATTCCACTCTGGAGTAGCTAATTTGCAGTGGAATAAGCATTACTATATTCAGAGTTCATTTAACTTGACACAAGACAAAAAAAAAACAAATCTGGAACCCAGTCTAAACAAACACAATCACTACCTTTCAATACAACTTCATAACAACCATTCTAGTATATGATGCTCATTTCATCAGACTTGGTCTGAAATGAAGAGATTGTTTTGACAAAATAAAATTCAATTTACCCAATTCCTTGGAGTCCAGAAGGAAGGGAAATTAGAGGTTTTTTTTTTGTTTTGGAGGGATTTCATGGCCTGATGATGTGAAGATGTTTGTCCTGATTGAAGAATCCAGAACTAGCTATGTTCTGTCAGAATAAATAAATGGTAATTTAAACTGAGAAAAGGTAGAATTTTTAATGGCTGTGAATCTTCCAAATTTTGTACCCCAAAAAGGTGTGGGATGCTGTGTCTTGCATTTGTTCAAAATAAAGTTCTACAAAAACAAGTTTTGAATATTTTGCTGGTCAATTTTTATATTCTTGTAGCATATGATCTGCAATGTGCTTGATCAGTACAGAAAGTGGATATTTCTACTTTTAATATCTCCAGCTTCATTTCTGTTCTCCACATGAAAATAGTGTTCATGTGTCATCACATCATGCAGTTGACTCATCAGTGACCAAGTATAGGGTGGGATAGATGGAAATGAATATATGGGGCTTTTAAGGGGTCATGAACTAATGATAGATAGTGGCGATGAAAGAAATGTGGAGATTTAATATATTTATATGTTGAAACTTTGCTAGAACCATGTGCAGTGTGGTTGCAAATATTAATGTTTAAATTTTGCATTCAAATGTTTAAGGAATATCATGCCTTGGGCAAGGCATGACTTTGAACCCAGAATCTTTTGTACATAAGTATGTTAAATAAAATTGTTTGCAAAAGTAGCATTTTGAAAGTTGAATAAAGAAATATTTTAATTCATTTTTCAGCTCCAAAATTTAACCTGAAATCATCCCTCATGATTTTGGAGGAGTCAGATTTGCATAAGGTATGTCCATTTTCTAGTTTTGTCAGTTGCTTATAGGAGGGCCTTTGATTTGTGTATGTTGGTTTATTATTTTGACTATTGTTTTAAGCTACATTAAAGTTTGCTTAATCTTTTGAACTTTCTACTGATTAGCACAATACCTTGGGCAGTGAGAAAGTTACTATGTGCACTTTGGTAAATTACATTTCAACAGAATAATATTCCTTTGGGTACAGAACTAGTGTAACTTGGTGCAAAAAAATGAAATGTTTCAATTTTGAACGAAAATGTTTAGGGAAGGCAAGGTATGATTTTTAAATTCAGAATCTTTTGTACATAAGTATATTAAATAAAATTTCTTGTTCAAGTATTGTTTTGAAAATTGAGTAAAAAATATTTTCCATTGTAGAAATTATTGGATGGCAACATCACAGTTCGGGAATTTTTCATGCTCTTGAAGGTTCAAACACATGCACAGAAATCTCGCCAGAGTGAACTGCAAGTCAATGTAAGAGTACAGTTATAGAAAATATTCACTCCTTTAGAGCTCTTTTCATGTAAAATGTCTTGCAAGTTCACCTAAGAACCAGTAAAATGTATTTTTAAATATCTTGAATGTTTTTGTTACATTTTGTCTTGGAAGATGCCACATTAAAACACCTCAATGTACACAATTTGTAACACACACTGAAATTGTTCAACTCTAATTGAAGGCGAGTTCTTTTTGGTTGTGCTTGCATCCAAAGTTACAATTTTGAAAGGGGAACTAAGGCACTAAACTCAAACCTAAGCGCTCCATTTGGTTGCTGGAAACATGAGAGATAAAATGGACCCCTATCTGTAACACACAGGTTGAGAGTGAAAAACCGTTATATGAAGCACAGCGATGGCAGTCAAACAATTGGGATGAAGCATGGACATGCCTTTTTCTATTAATTACACATTTTGTTCATGTGTGCGACAACTAAAATATTAATGCTGGAGTTTTAACTTTGAGTAGTTACAATTTTTTCACCTTGTTCCCAAGTGTAAAATCTACTCTTACGTAACATTTTTCCAGGTTTTTAGATGGTGCTCCACTCTTGAAATTGCATTTAAGTCTTATATTGTAATGGCCTGCGCACGCAGACTTGAACTGGCCCACAAAATGGCCAACGAATGCAGCGATTGCGGACCTCGGGGTGATACCAGCAGTCATCCCAGATAACCTCCACACGGCATGAAGATGGGGAACTCTGGCAGGAACGCCAGCCAACCTAAGGTTGGCATTCCATTGACACGGGGGCCTGACGTCAGGCCATATAAACAGAGCTGACAGTGCAATAAATCAGTTTTCGATTTCAACTCCTCATGTGTGTATCTTCCTTCAACATTTGACGTAGTGCGCATGTTACGTTGGTGACCCCAACAGGTCCAACCAGCTGTTGGACCCAAAGATGATGGATTAAGCGGAGCCAGCAACCATTCAGGCTCCCGACGTTCTGGCGTCACAGCCGCAGGTGTGGTTGGAGCAGGCAGAGGCTCAGTTCCAGCTTCACTGTATCACCGCTAACGACACCCACTACTACTATGTTCTGAGTGCCCTCGATCAGGATACAGCAGCAAGGGTCGAAGATTTCCTATGGCAGCCTCCAGAGCAAGGCAAATATGAGGCCATCAAAGAGCTACTAACCTGTAATTGAGGGCTTTCCCTGCATGAGCCCACTGCCAGATTGCTGCATATAGATGGACTGAAGGATAGGGCCCCGTCCACCCGAATGAGCAAGATGTTCGCGTTAACCAAGGGCCACAAGCCTTGCCTGCTCCGAGCAGATCTTCCTGGAGCAGTTGCCCGAGGATATGCGGCTCTTGCTCACAGACGAGGACTTCAGCAACCTGTGGAGGGACACCGCCTGGGCAGACATGCTCTGGAGAGCGAAGATGGACGCCAGCGCCATCATAGACCACGTCAGCAAGCCCCACAAACTGCCCCAGGTGAGATCAAGGCCAGTGGACAGGCAAGTGAACACCCCAGGACAGCTATGCTACTACCACCAGCAATGGGGTGTGGAGGCCTGTCGATTCCACGCACCCTGCAGGTTTTTGGGTAACGCTCTGGCCATCTCGTTGTCCCACATGATAGCCTTCTCCAGTTTGGGGCTCACTGTCAGGTAGATGTTTCCTAGTCAACACAAGCACTGATATAAGCAGGGCCCAATCCGGAGCACAGCCAACAGCTCCTGCATTCAAACTTTCAGGACCAGCACCATCCCACATCATTTCGGCAACAGCTGCTGTACATGGACCTTTACCCTAGCAGCAGTGGTACAACCACTCCTGGGGACTCACTTCCTTCAGGCCAACTACTTGCCGGGCAACTTCAAGGGACGGCGCTTGGTGCATACCAGAACCTTTCAAACTCTTTCTTGGGGGAAGCCAGGCTACCCACCAACTCCACCCCCCACAAAAAAAATCTGGATTCTATAACACTCAGACATTTAATTCACCCGCATCCTGGCGGAGTTCCCCTGATAGTGGTGCTACAGTTCTCTGTAGTTGAGCCAAAGCACAGGGTAAAACATCACATACTGATCAGGGGATGGGGGGGGGGGTCCGCTCCACTCCAGGGCATGCTTACTCCCTCCCAAAAAGCTCAGCCTGGCAAAGGAGGAGTTCAAAAAGATGGAGGAGCTTGCGATTGCGTGACCCTCCGACAGTCCCTGGGCCTCTCCCCTCCACATGGTGCCCAAATCAGCAGGTGGTTGGAGATCATGCGGGGACTACTGCCTCCTCAACAAGGCCACCATGCCTGACAGATATCCCGTGCCCCACATTCAAGAGTTTGCCGCCAACCTGCATGGAGCATGGGTGTTCTCCAAGGTGGACTTCATCCGGGGGGGGTACCACCTAATCCCAGTTTAATCCCCAAGACTGCAATCATAACCCCCTTTGATTTGTTTGAATTTCTCTGCATGCCCTTCATTCTAAAGAACATAACACAAACTTTCCACGGCTGATGGGACGCAGAGGGCGAGGACCTCCCATTTGTGTTCATCTATTTGGTCGATATCCTCATCGCCAGCCACAGCTGCAAAGTCCATGCCGCCCACTGAGACAGCAGTGCGAGTTTGGGCTGACCATCAACCCTGCAAGGTGCCAGTTCGATCTGGACACCATTGACTTCCTGGGGCACAGAATTAACAGGCACCGGGCTACACCCCTCCCCAAGAAGTTTGAGGCAGTTTGGCTCTTTGCTAAGCCACACACAGTGGAAGGATTGCAGGAATTCACCAGTATGATAAACTTTTACCACATGTTCATACCAGCAGCAGCACACATCATGCGCCCTCTCCTCGCTGATGACCATCAAAGCAAAAGACATTGCTTGGGGCAAAAAATCCTCCAGGGCATTCCAGAGTGCCAAAGACTTGATGGCTATTGCCACTCTCCTGGTTCACTCCAGTCCAGAGGCACCTACTGCTCTAACTGTTGGAGCCTCCAGCACAGTGGTAGGGGGCATGCTAGAGCAATTCATTTAGTGCCAGTGGCCACCCCTGGCCTTTATCAGCAGGCACCTCCAAACCCAGAACTCAAATAGAGCGCTTTCGACTGGGAGCTCTTGGCGATAAGACATTTCCGTTACTTTTAGGAAGACTGGCAATTCAGGGTGTTCACTGTCCACAAGCCACTGACTCTGTCACGCCCTGCGGTTGAGTCAATACACACCCTGTCCAAGGAGTTGATTATGTGGTCCTCGCCAAAACAATATCCTAAGATCCCCGCTACAGGACAGCCGTCTCCAATATCAGGGTAGAGGATGTCCCCATCGGCCCAGGTAAACTGACACAGCTGTGTAACGTTTCTACCGGAAGCCCCCTGCCCCATCGTCCTGGCTACATAGAGGCATCAGGTTTTTGAGGCTATCCACAACCTGGCACATGCTGACATCTGTGCCACAGTCAGAATGATGGTAAACAGGTTTGTCTGGCATGGCCTTCGTAAACAGGTCAGCCAGTAGGCCAAGACCTGTACAAACTGCAGTTTACACCAAAGTGCCCACATAGACTTTTGAGTGGTGTGGCGCAGGTTCAGGCACATGCACTTTGGCTTAGTGGGGCCATTACCAGTTTCCTGTGGGGCGAGATACTTCTTGACCACGGTAGACTGTTTCATGAGGTGGCCGGAGGTGGTCCCACTGGCTGATACCACCACTGAATCCTGCGCCTGGGCATGCATTGACACATGTGTCCAGATTTGGGGCCTTGGACAGGGACACAATTCACCTCCGAGCTCTGGGTGGCGCTGGCTAATTTTTTGGGGACGCAACTCCACCATACCACGGCGTATCACCTGCAGCCCAACAGGTTGGTGGAGCGCTTCCTCAGGCACCTCAAAGCAGTCTTGATGGCCTGGCTTAAGGATCCCAACTGGGTGAATTAACTGCCTTGGATCCTGTTGAGTATTCGAACCGTGCCGAAGGAGGACTTCAATTCCTCGACAGCTGAGATGGTCTAATCTGCGCCTTTAATCATCTCTGGGGAGTTCCTGGCCCTGATAAATGCCAGAAGACCCCAAGGCAACTCTCGAGAAACTGCGGTGAAAACTGGAATCCTTAGTCCCGTGGCAACTCCCACTGCACGACCAGCCCAAGCATAGCGTCCTGAAGGAAGTAAAGATTTGCCATTATGTGCTCATGAGGACGGGAGCATACAGACCACCATTGCAATGGCCCTTCAAGGGACCTACAAGGCCATTAGAAACAATGGTTCCACCTTTGCCCTCAACATCAGCAGTAAGGAGAAAAGCTTTACCGTCGACTGCCTGAAACTGACATATCTGGACTGTAGCGAGCCGGTCTGCACTCTCCCCCAGCGATGCAGGAGCAGGCCACTGAAGGCTATGGACGTTGGCCCGGTTCTTTTGGGGGGGGGGAGGGTGAAATCATGTAGCAGCCTGTGCACAGAGACGCGAAGTGGCCCGCAAAATAGCTGGTGACCATGCAAACCTGGAGGTGACACCGGATGTCATCCCAACTGACCTCCGCACAGTGGGAAGATGGGAACTCAGGCAGGAAAGCTGGCCAACCTAAGGTCGGCGCTCCAATGATGCGGGGCCTTGACGGCAGCGCCAGGGGACTATATAAGCAGAGCTCCCAGTGCAATAAGTCAGTCTTTGATTTCGACTCTCATGTGTGTGTCTTTCCACACTCGTCGTAGCACATACGCTACAATGTCAATATTTTATTCTATTTTCAGGTTAAATTCAAATTAAATATTTTTGATTCAGCAAAATATATTATTTATAACCAGTAGAATGACACCAATTGCTGTTGTAAAAATAAATGCTTGTAATTTTAAAAAAATTTATTGATATTGCTCCCTTTGAGAATGACAGAACTCTCAGTATTTCACCTTATTTTATGACATGCATAGAAAGTTATTTAATGGACTATTTAGAAACTATTCAGCTATAATGGTATTATTGTACATTTTTTAAAAAGAAATTAAAAGTTATTTTTGAAATGTTGGATGACTCCAAGGAACTCGAGCAAGCAAATAGTGTCTGAATTTTTTCAACAATTTGTACATTGTGGAGACCTTCAAACAATGTTGCTAATTTTGAAGATTAAAAAAATCTGCATTTCTTTAACTGTTAGTGGGATCATTCATCTCCATTTGAGAGGTTTAATCTTCAGATTGATGGCACTTTAAGCCATGCAGAACTTTCTCATAGTTTGCAGCAACTTGAATTATGTGCATATCTCGAGAGTGAGACTTTAACTCAAAATATAATGAATCTTGATGATAGCAACACGTTGGCCATGAGTTAACACTATTTCATTTGCACATCGGAACACCATGAAGAAGAGTCAATACTACATATAAATCTTAGTTTAAACTCAGCAGTTTCAATGGCTTAAATGGTGATACTTGTGCTCTGGAAAAAAGGAAAGTCAAAATATAGGACAGAAGGATTGTAAATGTGGAAGAAGATAGATTAGGCATTCTTTAATTTGGTATAAAATTGTTTCTTTGTGTTTGTAGTCATTTGTTTTCAGAGGGGTGAGGAGGTTCCTTGCATTCAGTTAGCAAAATATACCTTTATGTCTGTGTAAAGTTTGAGTTTTTACTTGAGGTTATTATCAATTCAGAGAGACAGTTGACATTTTTTTTCATGTTATTGATTGAAATGTATTTCTTGGCCAGTCTGAATTGGACAAATCCTCAGGACTGGAAAACTGGCTGGCACTGAAGTTTGTTCATCGACCAAAGCGGGAAGTCTATGAAGAGGATAGTGCAGCACTCTCTACAGCCATAAATGAGTATGTAAAGTGTGTGTGTGTGTGTGTGTGTGTGTGTGTGTGTGCGCTTTGCACATTCTTTCATGACTGTGTATGTTTTCTTTGGATGTTTTGGTCTTCCCAGAGATTTGTGGCTTGGTAGATTAATAGGCTGCTATACATTGCCCCTTGTACGCAGGTAAATGGCAGAATTCCTAGTGAATTTTAGGTGCAAGAAAACCAAAAAAAAAGTTTTTAAATGGCTGATGGTCAGTATGGACTCAGTGGGCTGATGAGCAAGTTTGCATGTTGTTTGACTTTTGTATGACTGAAATCTTTTGAAACTGAAATCTGGAAGGAAGTACAGGAGCATCAAAATCAGGATTGCCAGTCTGGGAAATGTTTTTTTTCCTGCAGGCTGTGGGATTGATGACCAGTATCCGGTAACATTGGATTTCTAATAAATGAAACTAAGTTATTTATACATGTTTATTTTGTGTTATATTTTTATGTACGGATTTGATTTTTGTGTGTGAAATCTGTAAGAAAAGTATTGTGTGTATGTGTGTGCCCTGTGCTTTGCTGTTTCATTAGGTAGTATATGTATAATCGTGTTATATGGCGAGCTCTCCACTGGCCACCGTGACAGAGGTGCACCAAAGAAAAGGTACAAGGACTGCCTAAAGAAATCTCTTGGTGCCTGCCACATTGACCACCGCCAGTGGGCGGATAACGCCTCAAACCGTGCATCTTGGCGCCTCACAGTTTGGCGTGCAGCAACCTCCTTTGAAGAAGACCGCAGAGCCCACCTCACTGACAAAAGGCAAAGGAGGAAAAACCCAACACCCAACCCCAACCAACCAATTTTCCCTTGCAACCGCTGCAATCGTGTCTGCCTGTCCCGCATCGGACTTGTCAGCCACAAACGAGCCTGCAGCTGACGTGGACTTTTTACCCCCTCCATAAATCTTCGTCCGCGAAGCCAAGCCAAAGAAAAGAATATGTATAATTGGATTATAATGAACTTGATAATGGTTTCTACTTTGTACTTTTGACAAATATATATTTTATTAACTTCATAGATGTCAAAAGGTATTAGTAACAAGGAATAGTTAAATGTTAGTTTAACCCACCTTGGGTTTGGTCAAAATTATGACAATGGAAAGGTACACAAAGGAAAAACAATGGAGCAGATTCTGGGAATGTAATATAAAAGCAGGGAATATTGGATATGCTCAACAAATCAGAGAGCATCTGTGGGGAGTCAAGTTGATTTTCATCAAAGGATCCAAATCAATCTGGATTATTCAGTATTTAAAAAATATCTTATTTTGGGACACTTGACTGTGCTTTTATAATTTTGGTCTCAGTAATTTTGCAATTGCATATCTTTAACATTATGTCAATATGGGAATCTTCAATGCAGTCTCCCATTAGTTTGTCAGTCTTTAAAAATAGAAGCTGTTTTTTGGTAGCAGGTCTCTAGTTCTCAGATTTATGTCTCCATCTTACTATTTTTAAATTATAAAATAGGAGAAAGAAAATGGGAAATGACGGACCTATTAGTGTTAATGCAAATGATGAGGATTAGGCTGAAACCTATCATGAGGGATGTAATTACAGCATAGCTTGAAAAGAATAATGGGATTGAGAAGAGTTAATATTAATCTATGAAGAGCAAGTTATATTTGAATCATCTATTGTCATTCCTTGAGAGTGAAACTGGTAAAATAGACATGGGAGTGCCAAATGGGTGTGATTTTGATTTCTGGAAGGCATTCAATAAAATCCTGTAAAGGAGATTGACAAACAAAATTTGGAATATTAAGTTTAAATTGATATGAATTGAGAATTAGTTAAATAATACAATGCAGAGTGGGAATAAATGTGTCGTTGGCAGGCTGTGACTTGAAGGGATTAATGCTTAGCAGTGCACTTCCACAATGTATGCCAACAATTTGGCTTTTGGGAATCCTATTTACAAGTTGTAGGAATTAAATTGTAATTGCCCAACCTGAACCTTCTGACTTCTACAATCAAGAAAATTATGCTTTGTTAGATTTTATTTGATAGTTTTAGTAAGTTTTTATAAATACTATCCAGATGTTTTTCTTTTTTTCTTTTTTTAAATTGGGTTGTTGGGGTAGGGGGGAGGATGGGAGGGGAAATTTTTTTAAATCACTATGTATTTTTTCATTATTTTCAAAAAATAAATTTTTTTTTAATACGTATGTGAAATTAAATAAAAATTTTAAAAAATTTGACTGAGGGGATTAAGTGTCATATTTACAAATTTGGTGATGATACTTTTATTAAAAAAAAGGTGAGAGTGAGTAGGGCGAGGATGTGAAGAGGAAACATAGAAATGCTGAGTGAATGAGCGGAAACATGGCTGAAGGAAAATCACGGGGAAAATGTATGATCTACTTTAGTGCACAAAATGAAGGAAGTGTACCTATGCTCACTTGTGAGAGACTGGGTAATGTTGATGTTCAAAAGGCCCCATGTAAGCTTGTACCAAAGTCACAGCAGGATGATGTGCAAGTGCAGCAAGTGGTTTTGGAGAGCAAATGGAATATTAATTTTTATGAGTGAGGATTTAATTACAGGAATAAGGAAGTTTAATTATAATTTAATAGGGCTGTGGTGGGATGGCAATGGAATAATCTGTAATTTTAGTTTCCATGCTAAAGAAAAAATGTAGTTGCCATGGAGCCATTCAGTTGTAGGTGGCTTGCCACCATCTTTTTTTTAAAATGTTTTATTTTTCACGCTATGAACAATATTGACCAAAATACACATAAACATTTCCATCTTGAATATACAGTGTCATTTTCTCCCCTTTTCCCCCCTCCCTTCCCTCCCCACCCCCCTCCCCACCCACTAAACGTTCAACATATACGATACATTAAACCCATTAAACAATGTCATCACACAATGAAAATAAACAAGAAAATTATGTCATCCACCATCTTGAGGACAATCAAGGTTGAGTTATAAATTCAAAAATTTTCAAAGATGCCCATTTCTTAAAGTATGTAACCAAAAAAAATCCCTTAAACTTGCTCAGCTTTTCGTAAGGTCTAAGCTAATCTGATGCTAGTCTTAATATCATTCTGATTTCTCAAAAAATGTCATTATATAATAGTCCAAAAATCTTCCTCGAATATACTTGGTCCCTTCAGAAGCAGAGAATTCCAAAGATATGCTATTTCCCTCAACTCTCACTATCACAGTATTTGACTTGAAATTTCCCCTGTCTTTTGTTTCAATGAGATTGCCTCTCATGCTCCTAAACTTGAGACAATGCAGCTTCTCTGTTCAACACTTTTTCTCAGTTGTCATTTTTTTCATCCTCTGAGGATAAACTTGGCTGAGGGGATGAAGTGTCATATTTATAAATTTGGTGATGATGGAAATGCAGTGAACTAATTGCCAGTATAGAAATGTGGCTGCAGGGTGACCAAAAACTGGTTAACAAGCATTGGAAAATTGTTGACATTCAGGAATGAGTTGGGAAAAGGAAAATAAGGCAGGGAAGTCCTATTAAAAGATGGCATGAGTACAGTAGATCAGAAGAATTTTGGCTTGACAGATCATGAAATAATTCTAATTAGTTTGAGAGGAGGTAAGAAGCAGTAGGAGACAAATAAAACAAGAATTTTTTACAGACATCTGGTTGTAGTGATGTAAATTATGGTATAAATAAGTTATTTTGTAAATGTCAGTACGGATATAATAATTTGGAGATTTCAACATACAGCTACACTAGGCAAATGAAATTGGAGCATTCAAGGTAACGGCTGCATTCCCATAATTGTTCAAGATGGATTCCAAGATCAGTATGTTGAGGAACAACAGGTCCTTTTTCTTTTAGTACAGGGGTAGGCAACCTACGGCGATCCAAATTTATCCTGTCCATTGCGTGGCTGCCATCCCTTGATGTGAGGTTTACCCTGTGCTGCTCCCCTAGCTTGCTGCACACTGGAGATCTCCCTTTCCTCCCCCTCTCCCCAGCTCACTGTGCACTGGGGATAACCTCCTTGGGCTCGCGGCGCACTGGAGACACCCACCCCCCCCCCCCAGCGGCTGCGCTGGAGATTCCCCAGGCTCGCCCCTCCTGCAGTGTCATTTTCTTCCCCTCCCACAATGTCATTCTCCCCTCCCACTCCACCCCCACCCTCAAAAGGATAAATGCTGTTGAATGTAGCATCCAGAATGAGGAATCAGTCTTTAAAGAAGCAGCAAGTAATTTTGAATTGTAGAGGGAAGAAATTTCCTTACAAATTGTGGCGAATCTTTGGAATTATGTACCCTGGGGGGCCATTGATACTCAATCATTGAATACATTAAAACTGTTAGAATTATGAATGTTAGAGGAATCAAAGCTTATTGATATTGGGCAGTTCGAAGTTCAGCCATCATTCATTGAATGGCAGAGCAGATCTGAGAGGTGGTGGTCTGCTCCTATTTCTAATGTTCTTATGATTCAGAATGTGGCACATTGTTATCTCCAGTATAACATTTCCCTTTGCCTTGATTATAGCATTCCTACTTCAGAGCTGTTATTTCTGAAAACTATTTCCAGCTACTTCAGAATTCTGGTTATTTTGAACTTGGGAAAGACTGCTTAAAATTGTTTCCATATTAATCTCTACTGCAATAATTATATTTTCCTTGTTGTATTTCTTTCACCTTGTAATCCTCTGATATCTGCACAACTCTGCTTTCCAGGAAACTGGTTAATGCTAACTAGTCCAAAATGATCCTAATATTGTTGTTTCCATTTGTTTTTCAGCTTGAAAGATCATTTGTTAGACCTTGATAAGCTCTTATCGGAAGTAAACTTTCCACTTTTGAAAGAGGTCATGCAAATGACAAAACAAGAGGTAAATGTTGACTAGAGCCAAAAATTAAGCTTAACTGTGTTCACTTAGTTGGTCCTACTTAATTAAAATTTGTATTTATTGTTTCTAGCTAATCTGTCTTACTTTCTGAAGAAAGATGCATATTAATATTTGGGGTCATGGCTGCCCTCAGTTATTTTTCTCTGATAATATTGACCTAATTTAGTATTGATATATGCCCACTGTAATATTAAATTATTAGAAATGTCTGCAAAAAGAACCTTGATTTAAGATTAATGAGTCAGTGAACTTCAGATTAGTTTATAACAGCAAAAAATGGCTTAAAAGCATTTTAATTAGCTTTAATTTTGAACTTAATTTTTAAAAATTCTTTTACAGTTGCAACAGTTGCGTTCTTGCCTGAATACCAAGAAAGCAACTTTTGTGAAAATGACTAAAGTCATCTGCCTTGAACAAAAGGTTCAACTATATTCATCACAATTGAATGCATTGAAGGTAATCGCGCTTTAATGAACTCTGTCTGGAAGACTGATGTCAGGATTTGGGTGTTGGGTGCTCATTGGCTAGCATAATCTGCATCTCGAGTGCTAACATGCAAAACATATTGTACAATGGTTAAATCTAGAATGATTAAGTTTGTGCTTTATTGGCAAGATGAAGTACAAGAAATAATTATTTTAAACTTGGAGAATAATTTGATTACATTGCAGTGATACGTTGATGTATTCTATTGGTTTTGCTTGGCAGAATGTGGTTAAAAGTTCACTTTCAGCTCCATTAGACCATGTAAAACCTCCAAGCTGCTTTCCATTCATTTGTGGCCATGGTGTTGAAATGGAGAATTGAACAAAATTATTTGACTTTCAAAACTGCTTTCCTGCTGCATCTGTATATTGACTTGCACAAAGAGCTCTCATCTATTTGTTTTGAGAGTGATAGATTTTTGTTTGAGGATATTGTCAAAGATCTAATTCTTTGATTTATTTCTGAAATTTTCAAATTAAATTAATTTGTATCTTATTTTCATAGAGGATGTTCAGTTTATTATATTCCTCCATTTGATCCAGCAATTTAAAGTTTGCACCACAAGAAGTATGTCAACAACATTCGTAATATTGCAATACAAAATTACCGTGGGATGCTGCAAATTTTGACAGAGCAATCAAGTGGAGTAGTTTTCTGACTGAATACTCATTCAGTTCACCATGACACAGTATGTGATTTGCAAAAGAAAATACATGACAGCAACTGTGGTGTCTCTGAAACCATTTCCAAATACCACAACCTCAAAACATTTAACAAGTTAAGGATAATAAGCATATTAGAATTCAGTTGGAAATTCTCCTGCTTGTACTGAATCCTGACTTGCAAGTGTTTCTACTTTTCTATTTGATTCATTCATTTCCATTG
Organism: Narcine bancroftii; assembly: GCF_036971445.1. Lineage (NCBI taxonomy): Eukaryota > Metazoa > Chordata > Chondrichthyes > Torpediniformes > Narcinidae > Narcine > Narcine bancroftii. The sequence continues at coordinate 79,698,788 of NC_091470.1, forward strand.
GATTCACTGCTAACAGCACCTTCCATTTCCTAGTGTCTTGCTTAAGTGATTACTGTTTTTTCTGCAAGATTTTTTTAAAAATCAAACATCAGTCAGTTTCAGCTCCATTAGACCATGTTAAACCTCCAAGCTGCTTTCCATTCATTTGTAGCCATGGTGTTGAAATGGAGAATTGAACAAAATTATTGACAGAGGGTGGGGGTGGGGGTGGGGGAGGGGGGGGAGGAGGAGGGGGAGGATGAATAAACCAGCCTGTTGGGCTGTGTAATATCCAAATACAACTGCAACACCTATACACTGACAACACAAAATGTATTGGAAACAATATTTTGCTAAATGAAACAGTGCTTCTGCTATATGGAGTTTTTGGGCACACATACAACATGTGATGTTTGATTTAAAAAAAAAAAATCTTGCTGTTGATTATGCATGGTTTTTGCACCAAAAAGAGCAGCAAGGCAAAATGAAAGAAGAAAGAAGCAACTTGGATGCTTCCTTACTACCAGTGATGAAATCACAAATTCACTTCCAATAATGGTTTCATTAAATGCCCATTAAACAACAGTGCTAGACTTTTCCCTTATTGACCATGGCAATATCCTCTTGGCTAAAATGCAATAATATTAAACCACTGCAGAATAAACATTCCAAATAAAAATTTGCAAATGAATCCTTTAATGAGGAAATGCTAATGGTCTATTTGATTTCATGTGGATTACTTATGGGCACTGTATCTCAAGAATGATGTATTTTCCTTCGAGTCCAGATTTATCAAATGACATTGGGTCCAAAAGAATAGGTAGGTAGGTTGATTGACCTTGTGTTGTGTTGTTATGAAATCTTATGGGTTAATATATCAGGCTTAAATATCTGGGAAAATTGAGGGGGTAGACATTTCAGACTAAAGAACAAGGATGTGGTAATTTAAATTGATTTTAGTCCATGCAAGACATTTTAACAGGAAGAGATCAAGTGTCCCTTTGGCTATTCAATTAAAATTGCTGATCTAATTAATGGCTCAACTCCATTTTGCTACCTTGCTTTTTAACTTTTTCATCACCATACCCTCCCACCCCATTTGTCTCCAGTACCACAATATCCCTCAATTACATAGTAGCCAAAAATCAATCAATCTTAACTTGAATGTACTTAATCACTCTGCATAGACAGAAGCCTGGATGGAAAAACTAATATGACAAAAATACTCAGTAGTTGCAACAGCAACTGTGAAGAAGAAACTTGTTTGTGTTTCAGGTTGACTTCAAGAACGTTTCTCCATAGATCTGTTTGACAAACAATTTTTGTTCACAAATTTTCAGTGTGCAGAGTTTTTCTTCTACAGTAAATCCACATCTCCGAGAGAAGTAGTTTCTCTTCAACTCAATCTTAAATGGACGATGCCTTATTCAAAAACTCTGGCTCCTGACCCTGCCACTAAAAGAAACATCTTAACACCATCTTTTTTAAGCTCCTTCAAAATCTGTGCCAATTTTTCAGTTTTTCATCACTTCCCTCCAAAGTTGGTAACCTTGTATTTCTCTTCATGATATTTCTTCTGTGAAATTATTTTGCCTTCTGTGTATCCACTTCACAACCCACTTCAATACTTTTCTAGTATTATCAGCAAATTTGTATATATTAGGCTGTCTTTTAAAACTACAGATTTTAAGTCATTGAAGCAACAACTAGTTACAGTTACCAGTTTATCCTAACTTTTGTTTTTGGCTTCACTCCCATAAATGTCTTGTTGAGCCACCTTTTTATATGGTAGAAAAAAATGTTTTTAAAAATTCTAGACGACCTGTGCTGCCCAATTATACCCAATTAACCTACAACACCTTTATGTTATAAAGGGTAGGAGGAAACCAAAGCATCTGTAGGAACCCATGCACACATGGCAAGGCATACAAACTCTTTACAGACAGCACTGGATTAAAACTCAGGTTGTTGGCACTGTAAAACCATGCTTACTGTGCTTGTCCTTTTTTAGTCCCTAAACTTGGTAGCTAATTAAAAAAATATTAGTTTTAAAAATATTTAGAGGTCCATTTCAATATTGGTCAGCAAGATTATCAAGGGACATGAAATGAAATTGAAGTTGAGTGAGGATCAGCCATTGAAATACCAGCATGGCAGTGTAGGCTAAAGGTGCTGCATGGCTTGTTTTTCTTCCCATGATTAGCTCTTGACATGGAGTTAACAGAAGTGTTTACATCTTGCTCAGTTTAAGACTGAACCTCAATGAATATATTTGATTCAGATTAAAATAAAAATTCCCTGCACTACCTTGAAAAGAAATATTACCTATTTAAACTAATTTATGAATGGTAAGAATTTCTTATTGTTTTTACTGATCCCTGTTTTAGGCACAACATCAGCAGAAGAAGGAATACGAAGATTCCTTAGATGATCTGCTGCGCAAAATGGATGACTGCCTTGCATCATTAGATCTTGGTAAGTAATTATAAACCATGTATAGCTAAGGAACATGTCATTTACTCTGACACTTCAGCTGATAGAACAAAACTATATCTCATTCATTATTTAAATGGTTAATTAGCTTTCTGGTAACCGATGGAAGAACATCTTAACTCTTCATTATGACAGCCTTGGAAATCTTTTTAAATTATGACTTTGTCGAGAGATGAATGTTCATACCTTCCATCCAGGATCTTGGTGACATCAGCTGATGCAGAAGTTACCTTGACAATCTTGCTAGTGTGGAGCCTGCAGCTGGAGTAAACTTTGAATGCCACTTTGCATTGACTTCCATGTCACATTTTACAATATGCTCTTAGTTTTGTAAATATCAGTTTCAATCTACAGTCTGTACTTATTAGTTATTAGTTGTCAGTTGCAAATTTTAGGTTGTAAACTCTTCATTCTTTTATGCAAGTCTTAATTGTGGTTGAATTAAAGTTTAAAAAAAACAAATGGTTGAAACACTCAACAGATTGGACAATATCTGAAATGGAAGAACAAAGGAGCAGGAGTAAGCCACAGCCTCCAAGACTGCCCTTCCACTTAGTGTGATTGTGCTTAATATGCCCAAGACTTCATCTCTGTTTTATGTCCCAATTTCCCATAACCCTAATTTCCTTTTATGTTTTTTTCCCAAACACCTCGCGCCTCAAATTTACTCACAAGGCATAGGAGTAGAAGGCCCATTGGCCATAAAGTCTGCTCTATTGTAATCATGAGTTGATCCATCCACTCAGTCAGCCCCATTCCCCAGCCCTTTTCTGTAACCTTTGATGCCCTGACTAATCAAATACCTGCAAATCTCTACCTTAAGTACACACAATGGCCTCACTTCCAAGCTTCCTATAGCAACAAGTTTCACAGACTCACAACCCTCAGACTAAAGAAACTTCTCCGCATTTCTGTTTTAAATTGACGCCTTTATATTCTGAAATTATGCCCTCTTGTCCTCGAATCCTCTAGCATGGGTAACATCATTGCCACATCTACTCTGATCAGGCCTTTCAACGTTCGAAATGCCTCTGAGGACCCCCTCATCCTTCTGTACTTCCAACAAGTACAGTCCAAAAGCCGGCTATCATTCCCATAAAGTAACCCTTTCATTCCTGTATTATTCTAGTAAATCTTCTCTGAGCGCTTTCCAATACCAGCACGACTTTTCTCAAATATGGCACCAAAAACTGTACCCACTACTCCAGGTGAGGTCTCACCAGTGCTTTATACAGTTTCAACATTACATCCCTGTTCTTGTATGCTATCCCTCTAGAAATGAATGCCTACATCGCATTCGCCACCTTCACCAATGACTGAGGTAATCCTGCATGAGAACTCCCAAGTTCCTTTGCAACTAAGAATTTTGTATTTTCTCCCCATCTAAATAATAGTCTGCCCATCTTTTTCTTCTGCCATAGAACATGTTCATACACTTTCCAACGTTGTATCTCACTTGCCACCTTTCTGCCCATTCTCCGATCCAAGTCTCTCTGCGGTGTTTCGGTATTCTTAGCGCCACCTCCCCTACCACCTATTTTGATGTCATCCACAAATTTAGACACAAAGCCATCTATTCTATAATCCAAATTGTTTATATATAGCGTAAAGAGAAGTGGCCCCAACTTCGACCCCTACGGAACACCACTGATAACCTGTAGCCAACCAGAGTAGGATCTCTTAATTCCTTCTCTCTGGTGTTTCCTGCCAACCAGCCAATGCTCTACCTATGTTAGTATCCTTCCTGTAATTCCATGGGCCCTCATCTTGTGTGTGTGGCACCTTGTTAAAGGCCTTGTTAAAGTCCAAATACACAACATCTAATGCATCTCCTCTGTCTATCCTACTTGTGATTTCTTCAAAACAAATTGCAATAGGCTTGCCAGGCATGATTTTCATTTAAGGAAACCATGCTGACATAAGCCTATCTTTTCATGCACCTCCAGCTATTCTGTAATCTCATCCTTGACAATTGACTCCAAAAGTGTCATCCAACCACCAACATCAGGCTAATAAGTCTATAATTACCTTTCTGCTGCCGCGCTCCCTTCTTAAACAGTGGAATGACGTTAACGATCCTCCAGAACCATGCCAGCCTGCATTGATTCCTGGAAGATTATTTCCAATTCCTCCACAATTTCTACAGCTATCTACTTCAGAACCCCAGGGTGCATTCCATCTGATCCAGGAGACTTATCTATCCTTAGTCCATTTAGCTTTCCAAGTACCTTCTCTTGCGTGATCTTAACCGCATTCACTTTTCTCCCAGAGAGGCATGAGAGTCTGGTATGCTACTAACGTCTTCCACAGTGAAGACTGATCCAAAATATTCATTCTGTTCCTTTGCCATCTCCTTGTCTCTAATTACAATTTCTTCAGTGTCTTTTTCTATTGGTCATATATTTACTTTGGTCACTATTTTACTCTTTATTATTTTAAAAAGCTTTTGATATCCTCTTTGATATTACTTGTTAACCTCCTTTCATAATTCATCTTTTCCTTCCTAAATACTTTCTTATTTATCTTCCCTAAGTTTTTGTAAGTTTCACAGTCCTCTATCTTCTTATTTATTTTTGCTTCCTTATCTGCCCTCTCTTTTGTTTTTACATTGGCTTCAACTCCTCTCGTCAGTCACAATTGTCTCATTTTTTTTTTCACAATTTTCTTTCTTTTTGGTATATACCTGTCCTGCACTTTCCTCATTTTGTGCATAAACTCCAGCTGTTCTGCAGTCTTCCCCATTAGTGTGCTTTTCCAGTTAATTTTGGCCAGATCCCTTCTTGTGTGACTGTAATTCCTTTTACTCCACTGAAATACTGACACATCGGACTCTAACCTCTCCTTTTCAAATTTCAAAGTGAACTCAATCGTATGTAATCACTACCTCCTCCTTTGCCTTAAGCTCTGTAATCACCTCTGGTTCATTACACAATGCCCAATCTGGAACGGCTGGTGGGCTCATCAACAAGCTGCTCCAAAAAACCATCCCATAGGCATTCCACAAACTCTGAGGTCCTGAACCGACCTGACTTTCCCAATCTACTTTCATATTAAAATCCCCCATAATTATTGTAACGTGGTCCTACTGACATGCCTTATCTATTTTCAATTGTATTTTGTAATCCTCATCCCGGCTACTGGATGGGACCCTGTATATAACTGCCATTGGTATTTTTTTACCTTTACTATTCCTTACCCAACCCATAAGGACTCTACAACTTATGATCCTATGTCCCTTCTTTCCAATGACTTACCAGCAGAGCTGGCCCTTGACCTTGTTGCCTATCCTTCTGATACATCATGTATCCTTGGATGTTCAGCTCCCAGTGACATTCATCCTGAGCCATGACTCACTAATGGTCACAGCATCATACCTTCCAACCTGTAGCTATACAGCATGATCCTCCACCTTGTTTTTTAATGCTGTGTGCATTTTGAGTATAATACTTTTAGACCAGTTTTTCCCATGTACAATGTCTCTGTCATCCCTCCAACTAATATTTTGTCTCATCGCCTGTCTGTCATCCTTGTTGCACACTATCTTCACTCTACTGCTGTTTCCCTCTTCTTCAGCCCTAGCATGGTTCCCATCTCCCTGCCAAATTAGCTTAAACCCTCCTCAACTGCAATGTTAAAACTGCCTGCCAGGATATTGTCCCCTTTGGTTTCAGCTGCAACCCATCCTTTTTGTATAGGTTGTGCATTTCCCAAAAGAGATTGCAAAGATCCAAGACTCTGAAGCCTTGCACCCTGCACCAATTTCTCAGCTATTCATTTATCTGCCTGATCTCGCTATTTTTGCCCTCACCAGCATGTAGCACAGGCAGTAATCCTGAGATTACCACCCTTGAGATCCTGCTTCTCATCTTCCTCCCTAATTCCCTGTATTCCCTCTTCAGAATCAGCCTATTCACACAACCTAGTTTTATTCAGTTGCAAGGTCCTAGAAACTTCATGGCAATAAGCCCTCCAATCTTTCTCATGTCATTAGCAAAATAAATGATATATCCGGTCCTAGAGTGCAGTAAACTAGATTGGAAGAAGAACAAATGATTCATTGTTTCTTTAGGAAAAATTCTTGGGATCTCTGGATATTGGGAAAGGACAAGATGATAAGAAGAAATTGCATCTCCTTTTCATTTTACTAAATTCTAGTTCAGCCATTCTTTTAATGCTTTCATTTGTTCTTGAAATTTTTTTTATCTATGTACTGTCCATTCATTTTGCCTCCTATTCCTCTGTGCAGAGCTTGGTGTTCTTCTTCCTCTTCTTTGTCTGCTCTTGTGTTTGTGTCTTCTATTTCTCTTCTTACTTTCTTGTTGAGCTGCTTGTCTCAGTTTGTTGGGTTTTTTTTTCTCCCATGGTTTCTTGATGTTGGTATTCTTCTTCTGGGTTGGTTATCTGTTGTGTCTCTAGTTTCCTTTTTTTCTTTCTCACCCCTCTTGTTCCAGTTGCTTTCTTTATCTTCCAGCTGGGGCCCTGCTGTCGGGACTCTCAGCTGTTCAATTCCTCGCGCATGCGGAGTTGCGCACCCCTATTTGGCTCCGTGAGCCATTTTTGTAGTCCTGCGGTCGGTGGGTTGCAACCCTGCGGGGTCTCCACTAACCTCGGGGAGTGGGCTCCTCTTTTTACAGCGGGTCTCTGCTTTTTCATGCAGGTAAGGCCTTCACCTTTCTCTTCTGGTGTCTGTCTGTCTGTCTTTTCTTCCTGTTGTTTTTGGTTTTTCTTTCTTAGGTGTCATTTTCTGCACACCTTTATTTCTTATTTGTTGTGATTTGTGTGTCTGGGGCTTTGTTTTTTCTTCACTTTTTTCCTTTTCTGGAGAGGCCACTACTCCATCACGTGACTCCTCTAAGAAATTGCATCTCCTGAAGTTGCATGGAAAAATAGCATAATAATGGAATGGTGGTTGGTGGTTGCAGGGCAACAAAGAGCAGGTCATAAGATTTCAGCACCATTCATGTATTTTTCATCTTTGGCATTTCCCTTCACTAGTTCCAGTCTGCTTTTACAACCCTACCAACCACTCCCAGACTTGTGGCCATGAGAGATGCACCACCTTTCATTCCACTTCTTCCCTTCGCATTGCCACGGGAGTCAAAAAGCTTTTCCAGGTGAAGCAAGAATTCTTCCATTTTCATTATTGGCATTTGGCATTCATAATTTGGTGGTCTCTACATTGGAGAAACCAAAAACAGATTGATCACTTTCTATAGAACCTGCTTTCAGTTTGCAGGGCCAACATTGAGCTCAGTTGCCTCCCATTTGCATTCCCCATCACTCTCACCATGACCTATCTGAATGTGGCATTCGGCACTGTTGTAGTAAAACCTAGTGCAAACTCATCTTCTGTCTGGGTAGATTGCTGCCTTTTGGATTGCATAAAAATAATCATTGCTGGTAATTTATTCATTCTGTCTATCTGTAGCAAAAACTAGTCATTTCTGCCATCAGTTTTTGGCTCAGTTTTTAAAATTTAATTTGCCCTGCTATTAGTAACACATTATAAAGGAGCATAAAGGGTTTCTGATTTTCATTTTTGGTCATTCTGTTTTATCATATCAAATATATTCCCCAGTTCTACTTATCTGTCCTCCAACTTCTCTCTTCCTAAACATTAATTTTTGGAAGAGGTGTCATAGTTCTGACAATAGCTAATTTACCTGAAAAGTTTATTTCTTTCCACAGATATTGCCTGTATACTGAGTATTTTCCGAAATATCTATCTACTAATAATACTTAAGCTTTATAGTACAAATTGTGAACAATGATGGTATTTCTTTTAAATATAGGAAATCTAGATCAAGTTGATGTCACTAACAACGATGAGAGTCTGATGAAGCTGGTGCAGTCTGTGAATGAGAGACGCGAGGGTAAGAAATTGGATGTGTGACAGGTTATGTTGTGTTTGTATTGTATATAGATATGTTTTTGGGAGATAAATTGGGGCAGTTTTTTTAGTGTTGGTCACATACAAACACTTTAAAACAGATCGTATTTAAAATACTGGAGCTCTGCTAATGCTAGACATATCAGCGTCAAGAGCCTTTGCAAAAGCTTTGGAGGGTGCACAAGAGACTTCACTAATTGATTATTGTTTACAAAAGGCAACAGACTGTCTGGAGTGGAACTTGCTGTTCTAGGAGGGACATGTGGTTTTGCAAGCAGAGAGAGTCAATCAAGTTTTTTCTCAGAAAGTGAGAGAGAGTCAGAGATCAGTTCTGCGGTTTTACAGTCAGCAGCACCAGCTGGGACTGGAACAGAACAAGCTGGAAGCTCGTGGAAAACCTCATTTGGAAGACAGGTTGTGAGTGCTTAGTTCAGCCTGGTCAAAGCCCTTGTTGCTCATGCAAGAGGAGAGGACTGCCTAACGTTTCACTTGAAATAAGAGAAACAAAAAAAACTCTGTGGTGACCTGAAAGAAAGAGGTTAACATCTGGAGAACCCTGAGGGGGCAGTTTCGTTGGCAAGACACTGAAGTGCCTGATTAAAAAGGAATCAGTTGTGGGTGTCCAGCAGACCATAAATCTCTCTCTGAAACCGACAAGAACCTTCCCAAGCAGTAACCATTTTTCTTTTAAACTTTATTTAAAGATTTTATCACAAGAATAAAAAGAAAAATTACATTTAAAGAAAAGATAAAAAATAAAATAATAAGATTACAATACAACATTAGTAACCTAACTTAAATCCAACTAACCCCCCCCAATACGCCACTAAGAAAAAAATAAAATCTATATAAAAAAAAACCCACCCTTCCCCCCAAAATAAAGAGTGAAGAGTTAGTAAAATTAATAAAATTATATATATATAAAAAAACACTCACAAGAAAAATAATAATGAAAAAAAAGAATCATCAAATCTAAAATATCACACTTAAAAACATATTTAAGTCAAACTTAATTGCATGTACTTAACAAATGGAGTCCACTTCAGCTTATAAAAAGACATCTTATCTTGAATTGAGAAAGATATCTTTTCCATAATTAAACAGGATTTCATCTCTAAGCACCACCTATCCAAAGTTAATATATTTCTATCTTTCCAAGTAAGCACTATACATTTCTTGGCAACCGCTAAGGCTAAATAGGTAAAAGAAATCTGATAATCATTTAATCCTAAGTCAATTAATGATTGCATATTCCCTAATAATAATATATCAGGATCTAATGCAACATATATATTATATAAACTATTAAATATAGATTGAATACCTTTCCAAAACTGTTGCAATCGGTCACAAAACCAAACAGTATGTAAAAAAGTATTAGCCGTCTGATCACAGCGAAAACAACAATCTAACTTACTAAGACCAAATTTTTTAAATTTCTCTGGTGTTAAATATAATTGATGTATAAAATTATAATTAATCATCGCTAATCAAGCATTAATCAATTTCCAAATACTATTTTGACAAATTTCCATCCAGGCTTCTTCAGCTAGTGTAGAACCTAAATCTTTTTCCCATTTCAACTTATCTTTATCCCAATCTTTCTTACTTTCATTTTCTTGTAAAATACAATATAAATCAGATATATACCCCTTTTTTGGTATTGAAAGCACATATTTCTCAAAACTAGTTTCAGACAATAGAATCATATGCCGACCACATATTTGTTTTACAAATTATCTTAACTAATAATACACAAATACAGAGTTTCCACTAATACCAAATTTCCTTTGTAGTTCCTCAAAAGAACAAAAACATCCTTCGAAAAAACAATCTGATACATTTTTTATTCCTTTCCTTTCCCATTGTTTTAAAATGATATTGGAGACTGTAAAAGGAACAAGTTGATTATTATATAATGGCAATCGCCCAGACCACTTATTTTTAAGCCCCAATTTATTAAGTTTACTCGTCCATAAATTCATTAAATGTTTCAATATTGGTACATCATAAGTTCGTAATAAATTTTTATTCCATCGAAACAAAAATTCATGTGGAAATGTTTCTAAAATGACTGCCATTTCTATCTTTGCCCAACTAGGCGGATCCTCCATATTCATTAGAGCACTAAGAAATATAAATTGAGCTGCCTCATAATAATATTGAAAATTTGGTAATCTTAAACCTCCAAATTGAAAATCCCACATCAACTTTCTCATTGCTGACATTCGTCTTTTCTTGATAAATCCAGTTTGATCTTGTTTGGTTAAGATTATTCTTGAAGCATTACTACTTGATCATCCATTGCACAAACAAATCATCTTTGAATTCAGCACTAAATTTGGTAGTGAGTAGTTAACTTTTATAATGATGCAGGAATGCTGTAGCTGCATGATGTGCAAGCTGGTAGACCCTGTTATTGTTCCAGGTGATCACATCTGCAGTCAGTGTTGGTTGCACAAAGAACCCAAGATTAAAGTTGATGACCTAGAACACACATGTCAAACTCAGGCCCGCGGGCCAAATTTGGCCCGTGATATAATTATATTTGGCCCACAAGATCATATCAAGTATTAGAGCTGGCCCGCTGACCGCCGCGCCAGTATAGCGCATGCACAGCTAATACTATAAATCCCAGAATGCTTTGCAAATGCGTTGGCGTCAGCCCGCTAATTGCCCCCATCTCCTCTCTTTACTTTCATTAGCATCTGCGACCTGTCGCCCAACTCACACGTAATAAACCCCTTACAAAAAATGGCCAAACGAAAGACAGAAAACAGGACCTTTCAAGACAGGTGAGAGGCAAACTCTGACCCCAGAGTTTGATGAACTTGCATCTAAGAAGAGATGCCAAGTATCTGGTTTAGACCCAGGTGCATCAGAGTAAATCACAGTGTAGCAAACTAAGCTTGGATTAATATTTTCTTTGGTTAACTTTGGACTGTTCATAGTTAAAAGATTGAATTTTCATTGAAGCAAGTTGTTATTTTTTTGACTTGTTGGCTTGTGGAAAAAAAATACATTTAAAAAGAGCTTAAAGGCTATAGAGAAATATTAAATATTTCTCATTTGTTAATGCTTCTTCTGGAAAGAGTTTAACCAAAACTATTATTAAACATTTATTTTAATCAGAAAAAGTTTAACATTACATATGTTGAAAGAAGAGAAAACATGGAGATGTTGTTGAAAATTTTCAATAAATATTTAGTTTGCCCCACCACTTAGTCCAAGTTTTTAATTTTGGCCCTCTGTGAATTTGAGTTTGACACCCTTGACCTAGAAAGTGAGCTTCAAACATTTTACCACACCAGGGAGGGAATGGGTGTTTCAGGAGTAAATGCTTCAGATTTGTGCTCAGGGCCAAGAGGATGTGATTACTGGTGAGGCAGGTAGGTGTGTCCAAGAGGTAATGCTGGAGGAACCTCAGCCCTTGAGTTCATCCAACAGGTTAGAGATTGTTTTTCCCTTTGTGGGTGAGAGTAGGCTGGAGGATGGATGAACAACCTGACCATGGCACTAGTTTATGAATCCATTCAAGAAAGGGGAAGAGAAGGGAAATGTAGTGGTAATTAGGGACTATTGTCACTGGAAGAGAATATTTTTCTCTAGCAAAAATCAAGAGTCTAGAAAACTGTGTTGCCTGCCTTGCACCCTGGATACCTTATTGGACTATCAGAGGAATTTTCTGAATGGCAAAATCCACTGGAGCATGTGGAGATCAATGACGTAGGGAGAATGAGGGAATTTGAGCAACAAGTGACTAAATTAAAGGTTGATGGGTCCTTGATTAGTAATGGTATCAAAGGTTGTTGGGAGAGGAGAATGGGATTGAGAAGAAAAATACATCAGCTATGATTCAAAGGCAGAGCAGACTCGATGTCAAAATGCCCTAATTCTGCCCCTACATCTTATGGAATTAATAGTCAATAGAAACATGGTTTTAAATATTTGTTGGTGTGATTGTGGTTCTCTTGTCTGATATTCACTTGAGCATTCAATTGTAATCCCAAAGTTATTAATGCAAACCTGATCTCTTTATATTATTGTTATGTAAAAGATTGAAAAGAAGTTGTTGTGCAATTTACAGTTTTTAAAAAAATCCCACTGTCCAGCATCTATGGGGATTGCAGGACAAATGAATTTGCTGGTTGCTTGAGATTGCATGCTAGTGGATTGGCAAACTGACTCCTAGGGCATGCCATTGTTAAACTTTCAAATTTTTTTACCTATTTATTTTCCACAATTTTTTTTGCCATTTACTTGAATTCCAGATAATGGGGATTTAGCTGTATCACTTTTTTATTGGCTCTCCCAGATTTTTTTACATTCTTGGCATTGACTTCTGTCATTTGCTGCAAGAAAACTACCACAATAGCAATATATAACTCATTGATTAATGTTATCTTTTTTCTGCAGTTCTGAGAAACCTTCAGGAAGAACATTGTAAGATGGAAAGGTATTTGTATTTTCAATAAATGTTGTACTTTCCAATATCATACCAAAAAGTAAAATCACACAATTTTGAATTTTTTAAATTTTCTATGGTTGATCTTTAGTTTTCATGAATGAGCATATATTTATTTGATAAGCACTTTCATTGACGTGTTTAATTATGTCAACAGATTAATTATTTTCAATATGCATATCAGTCATTTTATAAAGAAATGGAGGTAATGTCTGCCAAGGTAGTGGTTATTCTGCTGCGCCCACAGGGAAAAGGAATCTCAGGGTTGTATGTGGTGTCATGTATGTACTCTGACAATAAATCTGTCCTTGGGACAGAGTCGGTATGAATTTGATATTCACAATTTAAGGGTTGAATTATTAGTGCTCAGAGATAAAATGTTTTAATTTGTAATGGTTGGGGTGAATCCAGTTTGATGGAACTTAAAGGTGAAGAGAATCTGTGTGAGTCGCTTTTAGATGAGTAAAGTATGTCAAAGATAAACAAAAACCAGAAGCTTTTGCTTTGTACTGTAAGCTATCTTTCCCAACAACTGTCTTTATCAAGCTGAAGGTCCAAAACATTTGGAGAAGGGATGACAGCATGAAAAAAAAAAAGCCCAGTAGATAAGTCTTTGAGATATGTGGACTTTTGATTATGGCCTGGAAAATCCATGGTTCCCTTAGTTCAGTGTTTCTCAACATTTTTAAATTTCCAGTCATATACCAACTTAAGTAATCCCTTGCTAACCACAGAGCACCTATGGTATCTCATGCCTTAGGTGCTCTGTGGTTAGTAAGGGGATTACTTGAGGCAGTATGTGAGTGGGGATTTTAAAAAAAGGTTGAGAACTACTGCCTTAGCTATGCAGAATGAGACAGGAAAGATTTAAAAGGGTATTTCAACATCTCAGGCCTCAAAAGAATGAAAAAAGTTTTAAAACTGTGGATGTGGTAAAAGTAAATAAACCTTGTATTTGTTGAGAAAAATTTTTAAAATTGCTCCAATTTGCCTTTTCTCTTTGCTGCATGTCTTGTGTTTTTCGAAGTTGTTTTACATTCTGTCCTGGTGCCCTCTTCACAGTATTATAATATTGGTTTCCAATTACTAAAGAGAAGTAATCTTTCATTTGATCTACTCGGTGGTAATCTAAGTCAGTTTCTTTTTGTGTTTTGGCTAATTTTAATCTTGGTATGTATTTTACACTTTTTTTTTTTAACCATTTTCAGTCAGCTTGCTGAAGTTCTTGATGAAAAGTTGCTGCAGGAAAAGGCTGTCAAAATGATGGAACTTAATGAAGAATTTCAGGAGTAAGTACAGAACCTCCACTTCCTAGTTGCTTCAGAGGCCAATCTTCAAACAACAGGTTTTAAATTTTTCATTTGTGTTGAAATGTTACGGCTCAAAAAAGGTATTGAAACATTGACTATCTATTTCTCACCATGGATGCTGCCTGACTTACTGAGTCCATCCACCATCTTGATTTGTTCAAGATCACAGAGTTGTATCTCAGTTGCAGCTCAAGATAGATATTGAAAATTTCTGCTGTACTGCAAGAGGGAGGAGTCACGTGGCAGTTTTCTCCCTGGTTAAAAAACCAATGAGACGTTCTTCATGACTCTGTGCCAGAGAATGATGACAATAGCCTCCTTCTGTCTTGGTAAAAGGGAAGGAAAGAATTCAAATGAGGTATGATGCTTTTTGATTCATTGCCTTGAAGAGAGGGAAAATTTTTAGCACTTGTTATAAGGCTGAATAGTCGATCATGGAACGAATCTTAAGAATAATTTGATCTTTTTTATTAGTTTGTTGTTGTACTCCATTTTGGGTTGGTGAATCTTAGGTGAATATTGGTGTTGGTGCTGCGCAATTGCTCAGCAAAAGGAGGTTTAAGGCACTCCTTCCATCCAACAGCCTACAGGACACCCTTAGGCAAGGTATAGTACCTGTTTAGCCTTCCAATCAGAGTCTTGTGAAGCCATGGATTGCAGATGGTGGATGGTTTTTACAAGCAGACTCTACACATGGGAATTTATGGTTGTGAAACTAAAAAACAATGGCCAGGTGAATCTGTTGATCAATGGCCAGGATTACCCATCCAGTATACAACTGAAGAAGGTGATAGGAAACCACTTCAGTAATTTTTCCTTGTATAATCATGAACTCAACATCAACTACATTCTCAGCTCAAATATGGAGCCTTCGCTGAAGGAGAACAGGGGATGCAACAACTACAATTCAGACAGTCAAAAATCGTGACAGAGAGACACGATCACCCACACCAAAAGGCAAGGCATCTGAATGATGAATCTTCATATCAATTGAGAATTTAATTATATTCATATTGGAGGCACGCAAGTCTGCACATAGCTCTTGCAGACATTTTCTCTAGTTTTCTATACTCTTGACAACCAATTGTACTGTAAGTTCCTTCTGTCTTGTGACCACCTGGGTGCATGTTTCTGAGCTGGCTACTATGATCATATGAGAGACTTTGTTCTCGGGTGTTTTCTTATTCCAATTCCAAAGATTCTTTTGTTCCAGACCAAAAAAGCATGAACTCAGCGGGTTGAGTAGCATCAATGGGGGAAAAAGGAAATTATTAATGTTTTGGATCCAAACCCTTCATCAAGAGTTCCTCCAGAAAATTGTTTTTATTTTGTTAAAGGATTGGGACCCAAAAGTAAACCATTCCTTTTCTCCACATCGATAAAGAGTCTGACTCAAAATATCAACAATTCTCTCTTTCCCACAGTGTTGTGCTGACCTAATAACCATCTCTAAACAGCTGTCTAGAATTTCCTGACTGGATAACCTCCATTTTCTCCATACATGTACCTATCTAATAGTCTCTTATAAGGTCCTATGGTTCCTGCCTCTACCACCATTACCTGCACTGCATTCCATGCACTAACCACTCTCTGTCTACTTCTCACATCCCCCTGTATTTACTCCCAAGCCATTACATGCCTTGGGGTATGGGGAAGGGTGAAGCCTCTGGGAATCCACACGATTAATGCAGCTCATCATCTTGTACACCTATCAGGCCTTCCCTCATCCTCTGTTGCTCTAAAGAATAAAGATCAAATTTATTCAACCTATCCTCATAAAGCATGCTCTCCAATCCAAGTAATATCCTTGTATATCTCCTTGGCATCATCTCTATAGCATCCACATCTTTCCTGTAATAAGGTGACCAGAAATGAACACAATATTCCAAGCTGGGTCTCACCAAGGACATTACCTCACAGCTCTTTAACTTGATGCGTGGTAAATGAAGGCCAACATACCATCTACCTTCTTAAAAACACTATCAACCTGTGTAACAGTTTTAAGTATCCAATGGATGTGGCCCCCAAGATCTTTCAGTTTGTCTACACTGCTCAGAGTCCTCACATTAACATTGTATTCTATCAACAAATGTGACCTATCAAAATGAACCACTTCACACTTTTCTGGATTAAACTTCATCTGCCACTGCTCAGCTCTACATCCTATTCATGTCCCTTTGTAACCTTTGGCAACCCTCCAGACTATCCACAACAATACCTGCTTTTGTGTTATCTACAAATTTACTAAACCACCCTTCCACTTCTCATGTAGTTCATTGATAAAAATCACAAACCGAAGTCCCAGAACAGAACCCCATGGAACACTTGTCACTGACCTCCGTGCAGAATCCGAATGATACAGGGCTGGTCAAATTTTTAATTTAGACATACAGTACGGAAACAGGCCATTCTGGTCCACAAGTAAGTACCAGGGTTGTAGGTTAATTGGGCAGCACAGGCTCGTGGGCCGTTGTGGCCTGTTACTGTGCTGTATGTCAAAATTAAACTTTTTAAAGATTGGTAACCCCTGATGTATAACCACTCTCTGCCTTCTCTCGGCAAGCCAATTCTGTATCCACAAAGAAAAGCCTTCTTGGATTCCACACTTCCTTTCTGAATGAGCCTTGCATGGGAAAACCTTTCATATGCCTTGCTGTCCTCTCCTCTCTTGATCCTCTCCAGTCCGTATCCCAGGATGATGTGTGGGCTGTCTTCAGGAGAGTGAATCAGAGGAAAGTATCTTGCTTGGATGAAATTCCTGGCTAAGTATTAAAAATCTATGTTGACCAACTTGGATATTTTCAACATCTCACTCTGGCAGGGCTGGTGCCAACCTATTTCAAAGGCATCAATCATACCGGTGCCCAAGAAGAGTGTAGTAACCTGCCTAAATGATTATCGACCAGTGGCCTCACATCAATAGCGATGAAGTGTTTTGAAAGGCTGGTGATGAAGCACATCAGCTCCCGTCTGAGTGGCGACATGGACCCATTCCATTTCGCTTACCATAGCAATAGGTTTATGGCAGATGCCATCTTACTGGCTTTACACAAAGCCCTGGAGCACTGAACAGCAAAGATACATACATTGGGATGCTCTTTATTGCCTACAGTTTGGCATTTAACACCATCATCTCCTCAAAATTGATCAGTAAACTCCAAGACCTGGGACTTAACACCCCACTGTGCAATTGGATCCTGGATTTCCTCACCTCCAGGTTACAATCAGTGAGAATTGGTAAGAACATCTCCACAATCTCCATCAGTAGTGGAGCACCACAATGCTGCATTCTTAGACCCATGTTCTACTCACTAGGCACTTATGACTGTGTCGCTCAGTACGACAATACCACCATCTACATATTTGCTAACGATACCACGATTGGCAGATCAGAAGTGGTGAGAGTGAGCAAATTTAAATTCTTGGAAGTCATTATCTCAGAGGATCTTTCCTGGACCCAACGCACAAATGGCATTATGAAGAAAGCACGTCAGTGCCTCTGCTTCCTCAGGAGTTTGCAGAGGTTTGGTATAAGATCGGAAACCCTGACATATTTCTACGAATGTGTGGTAAAAAGTGTGCTGACCGGTTGCATCACAGTCTGGTATGGGGACACCAATACCCCTGAGTGTAAAGCCCTGCAAAAAGTAGTGGACAGAGCCCAGGACATCACAGGCCACATCAAGAACATCTACAGGGAATGCTGCCATTGGAGAGCAGCAGCAATTATCAAGGATCCACACTGACCAACAAACACTCTGTTCTCGCTGTTGCTATCAGGAAAGAGGTATAGATCCCACAGGACTTGCACCACCAGGTTCACCCTCAGACTCCTCAACAACAAACTTAATTAGGGACTCATTTAAGGACTCTTACTTTTGCACTTTTTGATTTTTATTTCACAGTCAGATTTTTTACATTTTATTTGTTTACATGTGTATGTTGAGTCAGTTTTTTTTTACATTGCCTGCAGGAAAAAGAATCTCGGGGTTGTATATGATGTCATATATGTTCTCTGACCATAAATTTGAAATCCATATACACTTCATTCCCCATCTACCTTCATCAATGTGCTTTGTTACATCCTCAAAGAATTAAATCAGGGTCATGAGACATTACCTTTCCCTGGTGAAGCCATGCTGACTATTCCTAATCAGATTATGCCTCCTCTAAATGCTTGTAAATCCTGTCTCTTAGGATCTTCTCCAACAGCCTGCCCACCACATCAAGTAAGATTCGATGGTCTATAATTTCCTGGGTTATCTCTACTCCCTTTCTTGAACAGGAAAACTACATTTCCAACCCTCTAATCCTCCAATATTTCTGACCCTGTGACAATGCAAAGGTCATTAGCCAGTGGCTCTTCAGTCTTCTCGCTTCCTTCCCACAGTAGCCTTGTTCCTGGTGACATCTCAGTTTATGCTTTTCAAAAGCCACAACACACCCTCTTAATGTTAACATGCTCAAGTGCTTCACTCTGCTTTGTCATCCTCACCATTGTCAAGGTCGTTTTCTCTGAAACAGAGTATTCATTAAGGACATCTGCCATCTTCTCTGACTCTATGCACAAATTTCTACCATCGCCCATGATGCGGCCTATCCTCACATAACCTATCCTCTTATTCTTTACATACTTGTAGAATGCCTTGGTGTCTTCCTTGTTCCTGCTAGCCAAGGCCTTTTCATGGTTCCTTCCAGCTTTCCTTCCTCCAGTAGATTGTTTGTGGCTTTCTTGTGTCTTTTGATTTTCTTTTGGGTTATGTGCAAACAAGGTATACAAAATAATGGTTAGAATATGTATATTATTTCAATTAGCAAAATCAATCAATGTAGAACCCAATACATATATTTTTTTTTCTTATATCTGAATTGCTCGTTCCTTGTAATTGAGGTCACCTGTTCCCATTGATATCAATTTAGTGTCCCACTTTTATATTAACTCTCCTGCTATCTTTTCTTCTACCGTGTGCAATTCAATTTGCGCCCAGGAGGGCGTACTACATCCCTTGTAGAGAGAAGCGATAAACCTCGACTGGGGTGCCCAATAGTATGGTAGGGCAATGACGAGTGCGGTAGAACAGAGGGATCTGGGAATATAGATACATAATTCCCTGAAAGTGGCATCACAGATGGAAAGGATAATAAAGAGACATTTTGGCCTTCATAAATCAAAGTATTGAGTGCAGGAGTTGGGATGTTATGTTAAAGTTGTATAAGACATTGGTGAGGCCAAATTTGGAATATTATGTGTAGTCACCTAATACAGGAAAGATATCAACAAGATAAAAAGAGTGCAGGATGTTGTCCGGACTTGAGGAACTGAGTTAAAAAGAAAGGTTAAACAGGTTAAGACTTTATTCCCCGGAGAGAAGAATGAGTGCAGATTTGATAGAGGTATTTAAAATTATAAGGTGGGGGGATAGAACGAGTAAATGTAGATAAGCTTTTTCCACTGAGGGTAGGTGAGATACAAACTAGAGGACATGGGTTAAGAGTAAAAGGGGAAAACTTTAGAGGGAAATGTGAAGGGAAGTTTCTTCATGCAGAGAGTGGTGTTGTGGAATGAGCTTCCAGCTAAAGTGAATGCGGGGCCATTTTAACATTTAAGAGGAATTTGGACAGGTACATGGATGGGAGGTGTATGGAGAGCTGTGGACTGGGTGCAGGTCAGTGGGACTAGGCAAAACAGAATGGTTCAGCACAGACTAAAAGGGCTGAAAAGGCCTTTTTCTATGCTGAAATGTTCTATGGTTTTTGAAGTCTGGTAATTTCAGACCTCCCAGTCCATAACCCTTAGTCAATTTTTCCACAGAGACCCTAGCACCTTACCGTTCTACAAGAACATCCTGACACAACCATTGAGTGCATTAAAGAAACCCTGGGGCAATGGGATGGGCAAGGACTGTAATAGATATTGCAGTCTTGGCATAACTTTCATTTTAACACAATTAACCCTGCCCACTAAAGTTATGGGTAGGGTTTTCCATCTATACAAATCCTTCTCAATCTTCTGGAACAAAGGGAGATAGAGTTCATATAAATTACTCAAATCCTTATCTACTTTTATCCCCAAATATTTAAAGCCTTGCGACCATTTAAACTGGCTCCCTTGTTGGTACTGTCTGTAATTCCCCCTTTGTCAAGGGCATGATTTCACTTGTAACAAAATTTATCTTGTACCTAGAGATCTTGCCATAATCTTCCAGTGTGGTCCTCAGCGTGACCAACCATCCCTCTGGGTTCACTAACCCATCATGCGCAAATAAATTGATTTTGTGCTCCTCCTGGCCTACCTTGAGCCCCTTTATTTCTGGATCCCATCAGATGGCTCTGCCAGTGGTTCAATAGCTAATATAAACAATGCTGGGGACGTTGGCAACCCTGCCTACTAGACCTACCCAGTGAGAACACTGTTATAATTTTAGCTTGGGGTTTATGGTACAGCGTTTTTACCCAATTAATGAATGATTGTCCCAGTCCAAATTTCTCCAGTTCTTTGAACAGAAAGTCCCATTCTAGTCTATCAAAGGCCTTTTCCATATCCAAAGTGACAGCCACACCTGGGACTACCACCAACTGTGCCAAATGAACTATATTGAGTAACCTACATGTGTTTTCTGCTGATTGCCTCTTTTGTACAAATTCAGGGATTTGTCAACTGTGAAAAATGTTATGCCAATCTATTGGCCAATGCTTTTAATATAATTTTATAATCCACATTCAATAATGAAATGGGCCTATAGGAGGAGGGATTCACTGTAATAAATGCTTTTGAGAAAGACTCCAGGAGAGTATGTGTCTTCGCCATCTGATCCACCACCCTCATAAGAAGGGGCATTAAGAGATCTTTGAACTCTTTAAAAAAAAATTGACAGGAACCCCATCCTTCCCCGATGATTTGTTGGTCTGTACTGAGCCCAATTCTTTCTCAATCTACTCTCTAGAGAAGGGTGGACTCAGCTCCTCTCATTCATCCGGATTCAAATTTGGTAATTCCAATGTAAATAAGAAATCGTCTATTTTAATGGAATCTCCCACTGATTCTGATTTATACAATTCTCCATAAAACTTTCTAAATGTTTATTTCCTTTGGTTTATGTGAAATTTGCCTTCCACCGTTTGGATCACATTGATTGTTCTTAAGACCTCTTCTGCCCTCACTTGCCAGGACAGGACTTTATGGGCCCTTTCCCCCAGCTCGTAATACTGTTGTCTAGATCTTAAAATCAACTTTTCTGTTTTATATGTTTGCATTGTATTAGATTTGAGCTTTTTATTCATTATGTTCCTATATTTTTCTTCCAAACCCGATCTTTAATTTTTTTCCAATTGGGATAATTCCTCTTCTTCATTGTTAATCTCTTTCATGTGGTCTTTTTAATACCTTTAGTATGATCTGGCCTCTTAAATAAGCCTTTAGTGTGTCCAAAAGTAGGAAACTATTGGTAGTAGAGGGACAGTTCGTCTCACAGGACAAATCTATCTGAACTCTAATGAAGTTATAAAATTCTGGTTTTCCCAACAGCAACGAGTTAAAGCGCCATATATACGCTATGGCCTGCTTATCTGGCATTATAATAGATAGAGTCATAGGTGAATGGCCAAATAGTAACCAAACAATGTACTCAATCTCCACTATCCATAGGATACTGATGCCAAAAATAAATAAATTCTACTGTAGGAATCTTGTTTTGAGTAAAATAAGTAATTCCTCTCTCAGATTCTTCCTTCTCCAGACATCTATTAAATTTAGCTCTTTTTTAAAGACCAGGGTATATTTAGCTGCCCTGGCCTTGTTTCTTTGCTTGCTGACTTGTCCATGACCGGATTCAGACAAAAGTTTAAAATCCCTTCAGTCAAAGCATTTTCACACCCCTCTGTTGCCTTTAGAAAAATATCTTGTATCAATCGTTCATCATTGAACTTAGGAGCATATATAATCATTAGTCTCCATGGTTCAGAGTACATTTGACAGTGGATCATCACAAATCTCCCAGCCAGGTCAGCGACCACACCCTGGACCACAACTGGAATATTTTTAACATTAGGATAGCTACTCCCCTGGCTTTGGAATTGGAGGACATCACCACCTGGCCCATCCATCCCCTTTTTTTTTTTTTACTTTCTATGTTCTTAATTTGTGAGGTGGGTCTCCTGTAGAAAATCAATATCTACCTGCATTTTTGTTTAGTTGTGCCAAGACTCGCTTTCTCTTTGTTTCTGTTTATCCCATTTACATTAAAACTTACAAATTTAATTGTCTTTTCGGTTACCCCTGGGTAATTTCCTCCCCCCCCCTTCTTTTCCCCAATACCTATCTTCCGTCCATCTTATCATCCATGGGCCTCTGACACAGACGACCTTGTTCCAAATAAAACCTAAACCAATTTTTTTTAAAAAACAACAAATCAGATAAAGAAAGAAGACAGACCTCCACCCTCCCTTTCCCTTCCCACCACCCACCCCACACAACTGATGGCAACTCTCCCATTATTATGGAGTGTGCCCACTGTACCTATCTATTCTTTCTTTATTTGATTTTGACATTTATGTTTCTAGCAATACAACAATAAAACATTCCATTCTATGATATCATTTGCACTATATACAATCCATCATCTTAATTTCTTTCCCATGAATATTTACATTTAATCTTGAGAGGGTGGCAAGTTTTTAACATAATTCTTTGCCTCTCTAGCATCCACAAATAATTTTCTCTCCTCTCCTAGCCTTGCTATTTTTCAAGTTGCAGGGTGAAGGAGGTGAACTCAATCCCCTTTTACTTTAGATTTTTTAAAAACTGGATCAAATTCTTTCCTGCACCGTAAAAGGGGACCTTTTCCCCTTCATATTCAGCTGGCCCCCTCCTCTCCTTTACTCCTCTTGCTGCAGCTCGTAAAATTCGCTCCCTCTCCTAGTAAAGAAAGAGCTTGAGCAGGACGGAGCGGGGTCTTTGAGATGGGGGCAAGAGACCAGTAGGCTCTTTCTATTTTCAAATTATCCACAATTTGGTCCCTCCCTCAGTACTTCTGGGATCCATTTTTTAAAATTCCTCCCCCCCCTCCCCCGGGTTCTCTCCTCTGCACTCTCTTTCACCCCAACTATCTCTATTATTTCTCCTGCTATAATTTTCTAAAGAATCAATTTTTTTCCATATTTTACCCCTCTCTTATCCACACATCCATCTCACTCTTCCCCCTTTCCAATCTCTCTTCCACCTTATCTAGTCTCTCTTCCATCACCATTAGCCTTTCATTTACATTATCTAACCTTTCTTTATTTTTATTCTGGCCCATCACCAGTAGTTCTAATTTTTTTTGCATTTTTTAAATAGTTTCCATAAAGTCCCTGGTGGTGGGTACCAATCTCTCTGTCTCCTCCTCCCCACCAACACCCCATCCCCCCCGCCCCCGCCATCTTCCCTGTCTCTTGTTTCAGTCCTTCTGCTTCTTTTCCTTCTCTATCACTTCCTCATCACTGTCAGAAGTTGTTGGGCTGGTGCTGCCCACACCTTTTGACCTCCTCCCTCCACCAGGTCTCCACGCCTCCCAGGTCGCATTGTTCCCGCCTGCCAGGCCCAACGTCTCTTCCCTCCGACACTGCCTCAACTGTGGACTCCTGGCCCTCGCTCAGATATTCTTTGTCCTGTAATTACTTGTCTTCTCTGTTGGTCTACTGTTCCCCACCATCACCACTGTTACCACCATCACTGCTTCTTCCACGGGCCTCATCACTTCTGCCGTCTCTGGGTCTCCGCCACCTCGCAGTCCACCCTTGTCAACGTTTCCACCACCTCAGTCGCAGCCTTCTCCCAGCCTCCCATGATCAAACCTTTTTGGGGCCCTCTTCTCTCACCCTCCCAGCTATGTCCTCCTCTCTTGGGAAGTTCTAGGGCTCTGCTGTCGTCACCATCCTAGTAGGCCCAGATTTGGCCTCTCCACCTCCACCACGCAGTGAGTCTTTTCCTCCTTCTTTTGGTGTCTTTGTTCTTTTTCCCATCTTTCTTTTATTCATTTTTCTGCTTGACTTTTTGAATTCTTTTTATTTTCGGGGATCTTTTATCTGCCTTTTTATTCTCTTTTCCTTAGGGAGCTCGGATTGCCTTATAAGCCCATCTCTGCTATATTTTCCTGTTCGTCATGATCACAAGGTGTAAATAATTGAGGACCAGGAACTGATCTTTCAGGCACTTTAATTTTTTAAAATTAAATTTCAATATACAGCACAGTAACAGGGCCTTTTGGCCCACAAGCCCATACTGTCCAAATATACCCTATTGACCTACACCCTCGAGATAACGTATAAACTCCTCGCAGACAGCACTGGATTCGAACCTTGGTCCCAGTCACTGGAATTGGGGGAGGGGTGGGGAAATCTCATTAAAGCATTCTTAATATTGAAAAGGTTTGATAGAGTGGGTGTGGAGATGATGTTTCCAATAGTGAGAAAGATGATGATCAGAAGGCATAGCCTTAGAATAAAAATGGATTACTTTAGGACCAAGCTGAGGAAAAGTCTGAAGGTTTTGAATCTGGAATTTGTTGCCACAAACTACTGTGGAGCCCAAGTCAAAGGGTGCATTAAAAACGGATATTGATAGGTTCTTGATTAGTCAGGGCATCAAAGGTTGTGGGGAGAAGACAGGAGAATTGGATTAAATGGAAAAAAAATACATTAGCTCTGATTTGAATGGCAAAACTGTCTCAATGGGCTGATTAGCTTTATTTTGCACCTTATTCTTATGGTCTTGTAGAGTTACTCAAGGGGAGGGAGTGTAGTTTGTGTGATGGTCTGAGCTGCATTCACAACCCTCTGCAATTTCTTGTGGTCTTGCAAGGAGCAGCTCACATACAAAGAAGTGATGCATCCTGAAAAGATACTTTCAGTGTTGTATCTCAAGAAGTTGATAATGGACTCAGGTGACATGCCAATTCCTCAGGCTTCTGAAGGAGTAGAAGTGTTTGAGCAACTTCTTGTCTCCCACATCGATGTGGGTGGACTTGTTCAGCTCACTGGAAATGTTTACCCCTTGAAACTTAAAACAATCTCCTCAGTGCCATTGATGTGAACTAGGGAGTGGCATATCACTTCTGGAAGTCTATGACGAGCTCCCTTGTCTTGCTGACGTTGAAGAGTATGTTGTCTGGCACCAAGCCACAAGTCCATCTGTCTCCCTTCCATATCTTGACTCGACATTGTTAGAGATTCTGCCTACAATAGTGGTGTCATCTGCAGATTTATAGATGGACCAGTGTTTGACCATGGAATCTTGGGTGTCAATGGATTTAATAGAGGGTTGCGTACATTCTAGATGGATCCCAGCATTGAGGACGTTTGGGGAGCAGCTACTGTCAACCATTCTCACAAACTGTAGGATTGATGACATTTGGATTTAAATGCAGAGGGGGAATACTGTGGCTAAGGTTATGTGGTTTGGAGATGAGTTTGGTACTGGTAGGTGTAACTCAGTAATTGTATAGTTAATAACTCTGGCTGGACTAGTCATTTTCCATGGGGTTACTTTTGTGAAGGCTATTCTAATATCTGCAGCGGTGACTGAGTGCACGTGTCTGAGGTTGAAGAGTTGGGTGGCACTGGCTTGCTGGTCTCTTGCTCAAAGTGGGTGAGCTTACTATTCTATGCCATTTTGCTTTGTAGCCAATGATGTTATGCATTCCCTGCCATAAATGCCTGGTTTCTACAAAGTTTGTCTGCTACTCACATATGGTACTGCCTCTTGACATCTGATAGCTTTGTGCAGATCAAACATGGATTTCTTGTTTAGGGATGGGTCAGCTTGAATGCGTTATTCCGGAGTATGGCAATAAGTGGACCTTACCCTGGATTGTTTTCTTTGGTAAGCAGTCTTCCACTCACTTCCTGATAAATCAGTGATTGCAGTGGTGTATGTGTTAAGGTTTTGTTGCTGATTCCTTGAAAAGAGTCCAATCAACGAACTTGATGTATGAGGTCATCTATTTCGCCAGTCCAGGGATGCACACCTTTACCAGTAGGCACTGATTTATTTTCCAAAGTGCAGGTGTGGGATGGAGTGTCAATCTTCTGGATGGTGATGGTGCTGTGATCAAGAGTATCGTGCCTCTGAGAGAGGTGATGTGGTGAAAGTTTGGCTGCATGCTCTTGAAATTAGCATGTTTTAAGTCCTTGGCTATGATGAACATTGCTTTGGGGTGTTTGTTTCAAGGGTGTTTATGAAGATAAATAGTTCATCTCGTATTGGCTTTGCAGTCAATGGGGATGGAATGTCGACTGCTGTTAGTATTGGTAATATGTATTCCCACGCCAGATAGCACTTTGGTGTTGCAAGTCCAGAGTGCTGGAGCTTGTGAGGAAAACCACATCAACACTGCACCTCTTTTCCTGAAAATGCAGAGCAGTCCATTAGGTGGTTTGAGCATCCCTCCAGTTGAGCCATGTTACATTGAAGCTGAGCAGGCAGCAGTCCTTCATCTGAATTACATTCTTAACTGGTTCTTCTGACACTGGTTCATCTACCATGCCAATGAATTTGAAAAATTTTGAAAAGATGTCTTTGGTTTTACTTTACCGGTGTTTTGAGGTACAGGTACCTACTGTCTATGTCTCAGAAGTATATAGAAAGGCATGGATTACTACAGTGGTTTTATGTTGTGTGTGAGTTCTCGATTTTCATTTTCTTCCTCAATCTGATAAAGGCTGTTCTGATACATGGAGAAATTGTGAATTATGTCATCCATTAAATGGTTTGGAAGAAGTATGCAGTAATCCAGGTCCCATCATGTTTGGTTGCAGAAAATGTTCACTACTTTTACACTCCATCCAATAAAGTCCAATGTTCTACATCACCTTCTAAATTTTTATATCAACAGGCAAATTGTCTTTTGGAAAAGAAAACCATTTGCTGAAATTTTTAAATTCAAGTAGAGAATACTCAAGAAATGGGCAGCACCTTTGGATAGAGAGAGAATGAACATTTCAAATTGATTAGCAAACTAATCTTTAGATTTCACCAAAGAGAACAGCCAGTAGCAGCTTGTTGCTCCCGAATTTGAACAATATTCTGCTTCAAAGTTACATTTTGAATTTTAACTGGTAAATTTTTCTTAATTAAAATCGCCACTCCCCTAGCTTTAGAGTTAAATATAGAAAATGCTACCTGGCCTACCCAATCACTTGTTATGATAATATTGATGTCTTTTGATAAATTAATGATTAAATATGATATATCTCATAATACATTATTTTGTTATTTTCATTTGAGGCCTTATTTACGAGAGAAATTAGGATCAGAAATTATTTTAAAAGATCTTTCAAATTTGGAACAAATTATGGTTGATGGAATGTCTAAAAAGTTTATTTCAATTGCATATATACTATTACAAGAACAGACACCTAAAGTTGGTTTGCTTAATTCAAAAGAAAGGTGGGAAAGAGATTTAGATACGATTATTGATCAACAAGATTGGCAAAATTTGTGTAAAGAGGTTATGACAAATACTATTCATGTAAAATATAGATCACTTAATTATAATTTTCTACACCAATTATATATTACCCTTCAGAAATTGTGTAGATGGAGATCTAATTTATCAGATCAATGTTTTTTTAAATGTGGAACAGAAATTTGAACTTTTTTTTCATTCTATGTGTCTTGTTTAAAGGTCAACTCTTTCTGGGTTTCTTAGTGAATTTTTGCAATGGTTAATGGGGGTGAATTTTCCTTTGAACCCTGAATTACTTTTGTTAGGCAATTTTGAAAGTTCCACTCCTAAATTTTTGTTGTCAGATTCTCATTTAAAATTTATTAAATTGGCTTTAGTAATAGCAAGGAAATGTGTTGCTGTAACATGGAAATATGATGCTTCATTAACATTAGATAAATGCTGAAATTCAAAGTTGTATTCCATTAGAAAAAATTACATATAGTTTAAGGTTTAAATATTCCTTATTTTTGCAAATTTGGGATCCATATGCTAGAACAATGAAATTAAAATTATAAAATTTTTCTTTATTTTTCCTGATCAGTGAAGTTTTCCCTGAAGGTATAATAATTTTATGACGTCTTTGAGTTTTCTGAGTGTCAACTGATGCAATTAAAATGAATCAATTGTAATAGTTTTATAATGAAATATTATGTATTTTAGTTTTTGGGATTAGACTAGATTTAGGGGGGAGGGTGGGTCATAGGGGTTTTAGTTTTTATTTGTAGAAGGTAGTTTTTTTTAGTTTTAGATTTTATTTTTTTCTTGTACATAGTTTCAACATGTATTTTTAAAAATTCTATTACAGTGAAACCTCGTTAGAATGCGATTCGTTAATCCACGGAATCACTTATAGCGTGGGTGTCTGTGGACCCCCAACCATTGATTTTAGGATGCCAGGCTAACATTGACGAACAGCCACAAACTTTAAAATGGACTCTTATGATGGTGGGGGAGACAGTAGCGCGACTGGAAGGGTTTGGGGGATGGATACAGCAGCACAATTTGGGTGAGCTGAAATTCACATATATGCATATATGCATATGACATATATGCATTTGTTTGCGACTCGGCTGTAACGCTGTATGAAATCTTGGACCCCAACTACTGCGTTCTAACAAGGTTTTACTGTATATTATTTTGCTATATTATTGTCATTTATTTTTTCTTTTATGTGTTGATTAAATAAAATATTCATCTTCTTGCCTTGATAACTTTTTTTTTCTTTCTCTTCCCCCCCCCACCCCCCACACCCAGGCTTTTAGAATGGAAGTTGTTACCTTGCCAGGATAATCAAGCAGTTTACGGATTCCTGTATGATTCCTTGGAGTTGACTTTACAGTATGGGGAGCCTGCAAGTAAGATTTTACTTAGTTCCCTAGAACTGCAAAAATAAAAATACATGTGTTTTACTGGTGAAATAACAAGAACAATAAAATAGGTAAGATTCCATTTTAATGAACATTTGATAATTAATTTCATTCAGTCAGATGATGGCAAAGCTTGTACTTTTTCCATCACTAATTGTCCTCAAACTGCACATGAGCAATTGAGCAAAGTTAAGAAATTACCAGATTGCTGCCAACTTGGAAGTCACTTCAGTCGGACCAAATAAGGATGGGCGGTTTGTTTCCTTGAAGAACTTGAACTAGATGGCTTTTGTGAATTATTAATTAAATTTTCATTTCTGAGCTATCCGTGTAGGATTTGAACTTGGGTAAGTTCTTGGATGATTGCCTCAGGTTTGCCTTTGCTGTAGTAGCATGTACTTTAAATGTAAGTACATTTGAAGTACATTAAATGTAATTTTTAACTTTATTTTTTAAACATGTCGACATACAGCATGGTAACAAGCCCTTTCAGTCCTTGAGCCCATGCCACCCAATTACACCATATTGACCTGAAAGCTGGTACGTTTTGAAGTGTGGAGGAAACCAGAGTATTCCTCTGAGGGGAATTTCATCAGGGGATACAAAGTTTCTTTCGGGCCCCCTTCTCTTCTCCTTACTGTTTTTATCCAGTAAGGTTTTATGCCATGAGTGGTACTCTGTAAAGCCAAAAATGGTATGGAAGATGAATGAGGGGTGGAATGGAGTGCTTTGTTGATTTTTTTGCATTTGAGGCCTTATGCTCCTATGCTCCCTCCATGATAAATATAAATAAAATAGAAGGATCAAAGAGAATGAAGCACATTTTTTTGAACATCTTTCTTTATGCTACAATAGATAAAATGTAAGAATTCACATTGAAACATCCTTTTATATGGTAATGCAGATCAGAACATCAGAAGATGTAATTATTAGTAAAAAGAAAAAAGTAGGCTCAACTTTTTTTTAAAAATAGCTTTCTTGGCCATTTTTTGTGAAAATATTTGAATGACAGCATGAAAATTAATTTCTGGCAAGTTTTTCAATACTTAGACAAATCCTGAGACATTGTAGACCTTAAATAATTCTTAATCAGCTTGAGTTTGCTAAATGACCTCTCTGCAGAAGCTACTGTTGCTGGAGTTGTTAATAGTATTCTTAAGCTAAACACAAACATTTTGAAACAGGTTATCAAGCCTGTACTCCGTTAACAAGTTCAACAGATCTAATGACTTTAACTGTGCATTTACAAAATTTACTTTATGTTCTGAGGGTAAATGTTTCATTTCTTTTCCAAAATCATCACCATTAAGGTCAGCATGATATTGTTCTGATGAAGATAGAGCTTTTCTCTTCACATCACTTTCAGACATAGTGAGATATTTCCACAAGAAATCAAAATTTTCTGCCAACTTGAAGCAGACAGTTAGTCCTGCTATAACATTGTCTACCAAAACTTAAAACGCACACTTTCTAAAGTTTGCCTCTTCTGGCATTTCATCTATGTTGTTCATTTCCTCCAAGTTAGCATCAGGTGTGCTGTTTTCATGCGGCTTTGCCCTCTTACGCCCAACTCCACCACATCTAAGGGAGAGTTTTATTTTCAGCTTTGGGTTTGGTGCAACAAATTTGGCTTCATTTCACATGGATTTCCAGTTGTTTCGAAGTTTTGTCAGATTGTAAGGAGAATTTCTATGTTTGCTACTTCTACATACAGTGTGGCATCTCTAGATTGGATGACCTTGTTGCAAATATCTATGCCAGCTAATATTTTGTACCACACAGCTGATATTAACACACAGGCCAAAGATGTCACATATAATTAAACTCTATGGACTTCATTTCTTGTTTTAACTGTCAAATTTAGTTCAAAGAGGTCTTCAAGTGCTAATTTAATGCCAGCTACAAAAGACTTTATGCATTCAACACAATCTGAGAACTACTAATTTCCACTGCTTAGGACTGGAACTGAACAGGTGGTAAACAGTTTGAATAGTTCTGAAAAAGCTTATTGCTTCAGATATGTATCAACTGCAAGATGAAAAAATTGCTGTTGAGCATTGTTGTTGAGCTCTACAATTACTGAAAGGAATAGCATGTTATCAACTGAGCAATTTCTTCCTCTCTTGTTGCTACAATCTGCAAACTTAAGAAATCTTTCTTGAATCTCATATTGCATTTCTTTTAAAATTGTGTATCTCAACAGAAATGTTTGTTCAATATGGGAGGAATCAGTAGAATCTACAATAACTGCAAAGCAGATTACCTCTCAAGCAATAAGATTTGCGCATTCTGCAATAAATTCATTTTGAGTGAGGAACAGATAATGAATTTGAAGCTGCTCACTCCTTTTCTGTGACTCCTGAAGGATGGGGTCCCACCTGAAGAGCAGTTCAATGGGTCCTAAAAAGTTTCCATTGTTTGAATCACAAAATTGATGGGATGAACCAATAAATCCAGTAAATGCCAGACCATGTTCTCCCAAGAAGAGTATAACATCGTGGATGCACTTTAAAAGATTGTACCACTTCTAAGATGGTGTCAACTCCTGTTCCATACAGCAGGTGCCTTTCTAGTTCTCACCAAGCTAGGTAACATTCTCTGTGACCATTGCTTTTTTCATGTTTTGGGATCCTGGAGGAAAGTTTCGCCACTTTCCATTAGAATTCCAGCCTTCAACAGATGCCAGTGCAGACTTAGACACAGAAGTGCTAGTCTTGACTGTCTTGTGCCAAAATAATCGGCATGGAAAGCAATACAGGTACACAATCCTTTATCCGAAACCCTTGGGGGACAGTGTGATCCGAATTTCGGATTTTTCCGGATTTCGGAAAGCCCACCCAAATTGTGCTGCTGTCTCCACCCCCACCCCTTCCAGTCACCTGACCGCCAGTCCTTCAGTCGCCTGATGGCCGGACCCTCGGCTGCCACCTCTCTCCCCACTTGCTGGATTTTGGAGCTTTCTGAATTTTAGATGTCTGGATCAAGGATCGTGTACCTGTATAATGTTAATTTCTGTTGACTCCAGGCAAGCCAGTCTCTAACATGTAGTTCGCCATTGATGCTTTGAAATTTCAATATGCTTTCTTGGAAATCATGATTGCAGGTGTCTTTTGGGAATGTTTTAGGCAGAGGGATGTGATCATTTGTAACATAATTTTCTATTTCCTTTAGAGATGGAAACTTGGTTGTGATACATCTAATGCCAAGGCCTATATTATAATTATTCCTCTCATC
Source organism: Narcine bancroftii (assembly GCF_036971445.1). Taxonomy (NCBI): domain Eukaryota; kingdom Metazoa; phylum Chordata; class Chondrichthyes; order Torpediniformes; family Narcinidae; genus Narcine; species Narcine bancroftii. Next base: position 79,731,010 of record NC_091470.1, read on the forward strand.
TTCCAAATTCACTTTCACATGCGCCTGTATGTCTGTTTCTTTCTGTTTTCCATTTTCTGCATCTGCCCATTCATCAAAATCTTATGCATGATTATTCAAATCAACTGCTCCTTGTTTGGAGATAAGGTTTCCAATAGTTTCTTCTTGCTCCCAATTCTATAGGTGAGTTCAAAGAAAAATTTTTTGAAGCTGAACTTAATCCAAATTGAAAGAGCATTGTTGACCCCTTTTTTCATTCTTTTCCTCTCGTTCTTTCTGTTTTTATTTTCTAGGCTCCTGATTTGTGAGAATACATTTTGGAGAGAGGATTTATAATTTATATTCTTATTTCTGAAAAGAGAAAAAAAAGACAAAAAATATATACCAATGATTTAGTAATGGTAGTAGACTACTAGTAGTAATGTTTTAAAAATATTCTTGGCAAAATTGGCAATAAAAAGGGCCAGTAAATTGTATAGCAAGTAAGAAAAAAAAGTTGTGTGGTGACTACATTTGTTCCTCGGAACAATGAAAAAATATCAGCACTAATGTGGACTACATGAAGTTTGTTGTTATGGAATAATTTTGAAAAGATCTGTGCATGAGGTCTATATCTTCAACATCAAATTCCGGGAGGAGTCACGTGATGGAGTAGTGGCCGATCGGGGAACACCAGCCCTCTCCGGAAAAGTTAAAAAAAAACAGAGAAAACGCAAAGGCACAAACACGAAAATTAAAATAAAGTGAAAGTAAAGGTGGGAAGAAAATGACAACGAAGAAAGAAAAGTCGAAAGCAACGGGAAGAAGAGAAGAAGAAAAGACATCGGAAGAAGAAGGTGAAGGCATTACCTGTCCAAGGAGGCCCGAAGTGGAGAGAGAAGCCCGCTCCCTCAGGTCAGTCGAAGTCCCGAGCTCGGGACTACAAAAGTGGCTAGCGGAGCCAAGCAAAAGTGCGCAACCGCGAATGCGCGACTTCTCGCGCATGCGCGAAGCGCAAGACAGAAAAAGCACTGACGGGAGGGGGGACCAGCTGAGGAGTCATCTCCACAGCTGAGAATGACAGCCACAACACAACAACAAGAGGAGAACATAGAAAATAACGAGAACAAGAAAGAAGAGAGTAAAAAGAAATCAAAGAAATAACAGATGACCAATCCTGAGGAAGAAGAGGAAGAACACAGAGAAATGGAAGAAGAAGGGAAGGGCAAGTACATGGATTTTTTTTTTAAATCACAAGAATTTAGTGAAATAAAAAGAAGAAAAAGTACAGAAGAAAAAATGAATAGATTAGAGATGGTCATGTCAGATATAGGAAAAAGAGTGGACAAGGTGGAAGAACGAGAAACAGCCATAGAAATGGAAGTAGAGGACTTAAAAAAGAAATTAAAAGAATCTAATAAAAAAGTTAGAGACACAAGAGCTGTTAGCTCAGAAGATAGATATAATGGAAAATTATAATAGAAGAAATAATATAAAGATAGTGGGCCTTAAGGAAGATGAAGAAGGCAAGAATATGAGAGAATTTATAAAAGATTGGATCCCCAGGGTCCTAGGAAGACCAGAATTACAGGAAGAAATGGAAATAGAAAGGGCACATAGAACATTAGCCCCTAAACACAACCACAACAAAAACCAAGATCCATTTTAGTAAAATTCCTAAGATATACAACAAGAGAAAATATATTAGAGAAAGCAATGAAGAAAATAAGAGAAGACAAAAAGCCACTGGAATACAAAGGTCAAAAAAAAATTTTCTATCCAGATATAAGTTTTGAACTGAAGAAGAGGAAGGAGTTTAATACAGCAAAAGCAATCCTACGGAAAAATATGCTAAAGTACCCAGCGGTACTTAAAATAGTTATTCCGGGGCATCAAAACAGACTATTCTCGGATCCGGAGGAAGCACGAAAATTTGCAGAACAACTACAAAACAGACAGAGAGATGAAGATATGCAACGAGAGCAAAAATGACCACGAACTATATGTATGTGTGTATATGGTTATATATGGCTCCGAATCATGGGTCCTCTACCGGCATCACCTACGGCTCCTAGAACGCTTCCACCAGCGTTGTCTCCGCTCCATCCTCAACATCCATTGGAGCGGTTTCATCCCTAACGTCGAAGTACTCGAGATGGCAGAGGTCGACAGCATCGAGTCCACGCTGCTGAAGATCCAGCTGCGCTGGATGGGTCACGTCTCCAGAATGGAGGACCATCGCCTTCCCAAGATCGTGATATATGGCGAGCTCTCCACTGGCCACCGTGACAGAGGTGCACCAAAGAAAAGGTACAAGGACTGCCTAAAGAAATCTCTTGGTGCCTGCCACATTGACCACCGCCAGTGGGCTGATATCGCCTCAAACCGTGCATCTTGGCGCCTCACAGTTTGGCGGGTAGCAACCTCCTTTGAAGAAGACCGCAGAGCCCACCGCACTGACAAAAGGCAAAGGAGGAAAAACCCAACACCCAACCCCAACCAACCAATTTTCCCCTGCAGCCGCTGCAACCGTGTCTGCCTGTCCCGCATCGGACTTGTCAGCACAAACGAGCCTGCAGCTGACGTGGACTTTTACCCCCTCCATAAATCTTTGTCCGCGAAGCCAAGCCAAAGAAGAATATGTGTGTGTGTGTGTGTGTGTGTGTGTGTGTGTGTGTGTGTGTGTGTGTGTGTGTGTGTGTGTGTGTGTGTCCATGAGTGTATGTGTATTTAAAAGAAAATATATAGAGTATAGATAAGAATTAAAAAGGGAATGAAAGGGAAGAGAGGAAGTAAGGAGGGAATTAAGAGAGTGACCTTTGTTGTATATGAAAATTAAAATCTTTTCTGGGGGGGGGCTGGGTGGGGAGGAGTTACGGTCACTGCGAAATCAGTTGACGCTTGCGAGTGAATTCGCAAATCCAAATGGAGAGGGGAGATGTGGTTGCCTGACATGGGATAAAGGGCAACTCAGGAAGGGGAGGGGATAGTGGGGTTAAAGAAATTTTAGATAGGAGAATAAGGGAAATGTTTGATGTTTTAGAAATGTTGTCTTATAAAGTGTTCAAAAAAAGAAAGCAGAAATGGATAAGAAGGAAAGGTGATGATGAGGAAACAGAAAGGAAAGGTAAACAAAGTATGAAATGGCTATGTTGAACTATATGACTTTAAATATTAACGGAATACATAACCAAATCAAAAGGAAGAAACTGCTAAATTTACTGAAAAAAGAAAAAATTGATATAGCATTCGTGCAAGAAACACACTTAACTGAAGTGGAGCACAAGAAATTAAAGAGAGATTGGATAGGACATGTAACAGCAGCGTCATATAATCACATGATTTCAGCACCTGTACCTCCAGGCACTTTTTCTCTCCTCAGAATTATTGAATTTGGGTATACACCGTCTTCTGCCCGTCAACCCCAATCTCCAGAGAACTGCAGGGCTTGCAGCCTGATTTGTTCACTCAAATGAAAATGAACTGAAAATGGGAGCACGTAATACTACAAATTTGCCAATGACGCCACGGTTGTTGGCAGAATTTCAATTGGCAGTGAGAAAGAGTTCAGGAGGGGGATAGATCAGCTAGTTGAGTAATGTCACACCAGTAACTTTGCACTCAACGTTGACAAAACCAGAGATGATTTTGGACTTCAGGAGAACTCAAACCAGTCCTCATCAGGTCTCAGCAGTGGAGATGGTCAAGAACTTCAAATTCCTGGATGTCATTATCTCTGAGAATCTGTCCTGGAGCCTCTATATCAATGCAATCATGAAGAAAGCTCGCCAGAGGCTATACTTTGTGAAGATATACTGTCTGAGGATATTCGGTTTGTCACTAAAGACTCTCGTAAACTTCTACATGTGTACTGTGGAGAGCTTTCTGGCTGGTTGAAGCACTATCTGATTGGAGCTGCTAATGTTCAGGACAAGAAAAAACTCCAGAGGATTTCGACTCAGCCTGCAATCTTCATTCCATTGAGGACATCTACAAGAGGGAATGTCATCAAGAACCCCCACCACCCAGGCCATGCCCTCTTCATTCTGCTACCATCAGGACAAAGGTATGGGAGCCTGAAGACTTGCTCATGAAATCCACAATCATCTCCTTGGTTTTGCTAACATTGAGTGCAAGGTTGTTGTTACACCATTCGATGAGCTGATATATCTCTCCCTTCTGTACACTTCCTCATTGCCATTTGTGAATCAGCCGTCAACTGTGGTGTCATCAACAAATTTGTAGATGGCATTGGAATTGTGCTTGTTCCCACAGTCGTGGGTGTATAATAAGTAAAGCAGAGGGCTAAGCACGCATCCTTGGGGTGAACCTTTGTTGATGATCAGTGAGGAGAAGACATTGTTTCCAATTCGTACTGACTGTGGTCTTCCAATGAGAAAGTCAAGGATCCATAATATAGTTTCTCCTCAAATATAAGACAATAGAGCATGAAATTTAAAAAAAATTCCTTGATCTAAAAGGCATAAAACATATACATGCTTCTATGTTCTCTTCACAGATATTACATGATCTTTTGTAATAGTAACATCTCCTTTTGCTCAGAAGTTTTTTTTAACTGTGTTGGAGCCCTGGTGATCGGATAAATTTTAAGCTGTGTCTTGGGAATTTGTAGCATTTGTTATAATGGCACAAACAAACAGAAGAATATCTTTTCTGTTCTGTGGATTGGAGGGGGGGGGGAAGCAATTTGGTGTTTTTACTTAGATTATATTTTTCTGCTTGTTCTCAAATAAAATGTTATTATTCTGGGTTTTTTTTAAATGGAACTGTTTAATTTACTTGTGTTCTAATTGCAGGTGCTGGCTTTTCACCTGGTGGGAAGTGCAGGAAAATTCTTGATATTAAACTTGTTTCTGAGTTGGATGGTGAGTTAAAGGGCCCTAATTATTTTAGCAGGTTTTGAATTTTTAAAAAAAAATTTCCAAAAACAATTGTAGACTAATAGAAACTTTCTCCTTTTACATACTTTGAATTTAGCAAGCACTATTGGGTGGGTCCTCTTTCAGCTATCCTCTCTGTATCTTACAGCTAAGTGGGAGACCACCTCTCTCCTCTGGCCCTGGTTCCTTTTCATCTTGCACATTGTGGTCTCCAAAGGATAAAGGGAGAAAAGCAAACTCCTTGCCTCCAATGATGTATTATATCCCAAGGTGATTATGCCTGAATTGAGGAATAATTTTAGTGTCGATCAGAGATGGACTGTAAATTTTGACCTTTCCAGCAAAATCACCAAGGTTTAAGTTGAGACAAGAAGCTTTTGTTTAATTGACACAAGAAACTAGAGATGCCAGAATGTTGAGCAAACAATGCAAAACTGGGTACTCAATGGGTGAAGTAGCATCCATAAAGAGGAATAGAATAAACAGTCAGCATTTGGATCAGGTCTCTTTTTGATCAAGGTAGGAAGAGAATAAAACAATCATTAAAAAAAAAAGGAGGTAGAGGAGTGAGAAGGAAAGGCTAAGATGTAATGTTGGACAGATGAAGGTTGTAGAGTTGGGCTGAGGAGAGAGGCCAAGGGCACAGGATGTTGGTCACTGGGTAGGGAATGGGGGTATAAAGTGAAAGAGTACTGAACTGGGTGTAGGTATGGGAAAGATGGAAAGTGTGTCGGAGTTGTGTATCTTATTGGACTTGGCGCCATGATTGTTCATTTGGAGTGTCGTGCACGGGAGGTGGTGTGCATACGCAAGCTGGCACTTGTTGGTAACACACTGTCAGAGCAAGGTGTTGCAATGATGCACATGTGAATAAGGCAAGGTGAGTGGCGCGAGGGGTGTGCTGGGAGGAGAAAAAAACAGTTGGAAGAAGGAAATAAAGGAAGGCAGGTGCCCATTTTATGGATGTTAAAACTTGAGTGTTTGCTTTATTCTTGGATGTAATATTAAATTATACTCCTACAAGTGGAACCAGATTGGAATGGGTTTACCTGAAATTGGAAAATTCAATAATCATGCCATTGGGTTGTGGACTACCCAGGTGGTATATGATCTGTTCTCAAAGTTTGCATTGGCCTCACCCTGGATGAGGCTGAAGAGAGACCAGTCCATGGGAATGGCTAGAGGAATTAAAATAGCTGGCAACCAAAGTTTTTAATTCATGCATGAGGACAGGGTGTAGGTACTCAACCTTTGGTCTCACCAATGTAGAGTTGTCATCGAACCCATGAGATGCAATATCCAGTTGGAGGAAGTGCATGTAAAATTCTGCCATACCTGAAAGGTCTGTTTATGTAACTAGATGAAGTGAAAGGGATGGTGTAGCAACACCTTACAGATCTATCGAAAGTGCGAAGGAGGGTGGAAGGAAAGATTGAACCTGAAAGTCACCAGGAGAATGAAGGAAGGAGTTTTGAAGGAGAATGTTTTTCTCTTCCATGTGGAGCTCTATGTCAAAGGAGGTGTGAAGTTGTCATTTAAGATTTTTTAATCATATTATACCTCTTCTTTGGCTTGGCTTCACGGACAAAGATTTATGGGGGGGTATGTCCACGTCTACTGCAGGCTCGTTGGTGACTGACAAGTCCGATGCGGGACAGGCAGGCATGGTTGTAGTGGTTGCAAGGGAAAATTGGTTGGTTGGTGTTGGGTTTTTCCTCCTTTGTCTTTTGTCAGTGAGGTGGGCTCTACGGTCTTCTTCAAAGGAGGTTGCTGCCTGCCGAACTGTGAGGCGCCAAGATGCACAGTTTGAGGCAAGATCAGCCCACTGGCAGTGGTCAATGTGGCAGGCACCAAGAGATTTCTTTAAGCCTATTATACCTAGTATACCTAGTATAGTAGAAAAGGTTATTTATAAAAGTAGGTTATCTCTAATATTCAAGCAAAGGCAGCATGATGGCACTGTTGTGGGGATCATTCAGGAATCTCATGGCTGTGGGGAAGAAATTGTCTTTAATCCTGTTGGTGCATGCTTTCACACTCTTGAACCTTTTCCCTAATTTAATGGGTAGGATAAATACAATTAAGATGAATATCTTTCCGCGTATACAATATTTGTTTCAATCTATTCCGTATTTACTTGATAAAAATTTTTTTCGAGATTTGAATACAATGGTTAGGGAATTTTTATGGAGGGATAAATTTTCGAGAGTAGCTTTGAATAAATTAACTTGGAAATGTGAGTTAGGGGGACTACGTTTACCACATTTTCAAAATTATTATGAAGCAGCCCAACTTAAATTTATTAGTTCATTAATGGATTTGTTACGGCCTCCTAGTTGGGCTAAAATTGAGATGGCAAGTATTTCTGAATTTGAAATACATCAGTTTTTGTTTAGATGGAATATAAATTTGTTACAACAATATAATGTGCCTATACTAAAACATTTAATGAAGTTATGGATAAAGAAAAATAAAATGACAGGCTCTCGGGGTAAATTATCAGCTTTGACTCTGTTGTATTATAATCAACTTAGTTCTTTTTCAATACATAATCAAAGTTTATTGCATTGGAAATATAAAGGTGTGAAAAATTTGGGAGATTATTTTAAAGGCTAAGTTTTTATCTTTTAATCAGATGAGGAAAGGTTTTGGTATTGATAAGAACTCTATTTCTTTATTATCAAATTCGATCTTTGGTAAAATGTATGTTTGGTAGAGATATGATTTTACCTGAAATTACTAAATTTGATACTTTTCTTATGAAGGTACCAGAGAAGGGTTATATTTCATCTATGTATCAAATACTACAGGATGGGTATGGATAAAAAGAGTTGGGATAGATCTAAAATTAAATGGGAAGCGGATATTGGTTTTATTTTTTCTGAAGATGATTGGTTAGATATCTGTTATGATTGTGTAACTCGATTGATAAATGCATGTTATGCAATTATTAATTACAATTTTTTACATCAATTATATTAGACACCTGAAAAATAAAAAAAATATGGTTTCAATGAATCAGATTTGTGTTTTAGATGTGGTGATACGATTGGAACTTTTTTTCATGCTGTTTGGTTATGTATACATATACAATCTTTTTGGAAGAAAATTTAATCTTTTTTAGAATACCTGTATGAGATTAAAATAGTTTTAGATCCAACAGTATTTTTATTGGGTAGTTTGCAACCTCTGAAAGGTTTGGGATTAGATAAGTTTCAGCTTGCTTTTGTATATTTAGCTTTATCCGTAGCGAAAAAATGTATTGCTAGTACGTGGAAAAATACAAATATGATTGACATTAATAGATGACATAATGAGATGAAATATTGTTTAATAATGGAAAAAATTACGTATGTTTTTAATGATAATTATATATTTTTTATTAATAAGTGGTTGTTATATCAGAATATTTACATTTCAATTTATATTGATTAGATTTTAATATGTATATTTAACTTTTTCTTTAATATTCTTTCTTTTTTCTCTCTTTATGGCTCTCCTTAGGAGAGTTAACTGAAGGGGAGGTGGGGGTTCTTTTTTTTTCTATTTAAAAAAAATGTTTATGTTTAATTGCTGCATATGTCATATATTATTTGTTTTTTGAACGAATAAATAAAGTTTAAAAAAAAACCTTTTCCCTGATGTGAAGGGCTGGGAGGAGAGGATCTTTCCCTGGGTTCAATATGTTGGCTGCTTTTCCTTGACAGTGAGTCCATTGAGAGAAGGGAGGTTTGCACAACATTCAGAGCTGCAACTTCCGATCTTGAGCAGAGCAACTCCAATACCATGCTGTAATATGCTTTGTTTTTGAGGGATGTGCCAAAATTCTTTAGTCTTCTAAGAAAGCAGAGGTATTGGTGTGCTTTGATTGTTGCACCAATGTGCTTGTTCCAGGTCAGATAATTGGAAATGCTTATTCCTATATACACTTTTAATTCTGCCCCTGCTCCTGAAGTCAATTACAGGTATACCCCGCTTTACGCAAATTTGCTTTTACAAAGAAACCTGTGTTCGCTTTTACGAAAAAATGTGACAAAAACAGCGAGCTTTTAAAGAGTCTGCTCATGCACCCCGAGCAGCTCCTTCCCCCAGAACTACAATGAGATGTCAATAGATGGCTCTCTTCATCTCTCTCCTACATCCCAATATCCTGTACCTCTCACCACCCCAATCTACGAAGATTCAGCCTAACTACACTGTACGTACATTTTTTCTATTTTATAGGCTGTGTATTTATCATCATTCCTGCTTTTAATAAATGTTTGTGTTATTTTTGGTTTTGTATGTGATTTGGTAAGTTTTTTGGTCTGGAAACGCTCAGGAAATGTTCCCATAGAATTCAATGGTAATTGCTTCGGCTTTTGTAAGCTCTTGTTTCGTAAAGCAGAATATACTTGTATAGTTTTCTTTGACTTATTTAAAATAAGACAGAGGTTGTCATTTTGACACCATTTTTGATTTAATTAAGAAACATTTAGACATTTGAGCTTCTATTCAAAAAGATGCTTTCTTTAAAACATTTGATATATTTTACAGAAGAAGCACCTGTGCACTCTCAGCTTGTTCATGAACTTATTATCATGTACTGGAAGAATCAAGACAGTTGGCTTAATGTACACTCTAATGAATCTGAGATCCCCATGGTATGGATAAAATTACAGACTCACTACTATTGGCATTCAATTGTTCCTGTTTATCAACCTCTGCTGCTTTTTAAAAATCTCTTGTGCCCCCTGCTACTTTTCCTTGCACTTTATTTTTTTTGAGAAACTAATAAATACTTTGCTGCCAACAGTTTTGATTAGAGATTGTCAACTGACTTAAAATGTCTTATCTTTGCCTTTTATGGCATCTAAGTAGGGTGGAGAAATGTATGAAAGAGGATGAATCTGTTAAATTATAACAAAATAATTCAAGTATTAATTGCTCAATTCCCAAAGGTGTAATATGTATAAAAACAATGGAACAGTGGAAGGACCTTCTGAATCAAAGTTGAGAAACTAAATGCGAAAACTTGAAAAGGAAGCTAATTCTTTTTCATAGAATTGGATTGGAATTGGATTGAGTAGAAAGATTTTTAACCTTGGCAAAATGAGTAAAATCTCAGAAAACCTTCTATGATTCTGAAATTGCCTAACGCTGGTATAAATGTTTTGACATTTGGACTTGCTTAGAAAACTTCAAGCTGGTTCCTCAGTTAAACAGAAGCATTGCAATTGAGATTAAAATAGGTCTAAATTTTTAAGGCCATGACAGAGCATGTTTTCCTTGCTCCTGAATTCTACTACTGCAGAACACATCCCATTGCCAAGATGCTTGTGTGAGGTATGTTAAGTATTGCAAGATATCTTGTGTCTGTGCAGTATTTAATTTTCTGAAAGAAGGACATAAAAACAACTATTAAGTGATCTGCTATGAACCAATTCTAACCAGACATCTTTGAACTTCAAGACAGATTTGTAGATTGAAAAGATGGAGCAGCCCTTTTAATTATTGTGAGTTATATTCTGTTTCTTGCTATTCCAGCTGCTACTTGATCTCTCACTTGTGGTGAGTCGGTGTCGATTATTTGGTGATGAATTGGAATATTTGTTGAAATGGGGACCAAAATTTGATATCTTCAAGACCGTGATCCAACACACAGAGTAAGTATAGCTGCAGAGGACTACTTGGGATGCCAAGTAGTGGAATTATCTGGAGAGGTGGGGAGCTGAAATGAAGAATCTAAATTTTAAAATCTTTAAATATTCCCCATTTACTTTTGCAAAGTGACCTGGAATAAGATTAGTGTTATAAAAGTAGAAAATCTTGGAACAGTCAGGTCAAAAGTAGCTGTGGAAAATCAGTTAACAATTTTGGTTAAAGACCCTTATCAGAACTGGAAAAGAGTTCCAATGAAGGATTTGACCTGAAACACTAACTGTTTCTCTTTCTACAGATGCTCTCTAACCTTTTGATTAGTTTCCAACATTTTCTGTTTAAATTTCATATTTACAGCATCTGCAATTTTTTTAAATTTGTTTTGTATTTGCCTTCTGTACAATTTAATATTTGCCTTACTGTACTTGGATCTTGAATGTGTACCATAAATTCTGAAATGGATAGCTGCATGGAACAAGAACAATATTTAAAATAAACTGAAAGAGTGCCATTCCAATGGCAAATCAAAGGCTGATACAATACTCTAATCCCTTTTGATTCATTACCGAGATCTGCCCTCTCATTGTGAATTCACGGTTGTTTGATCTGTCTCAGTGACATGGCTTTTCTTTTATAGTGTGAAGTTCCTTATCTCAAGTTATGATGCATTGTCGAAGTTTGAAGTTACATTTCATATTACGCCAGGTTATCCATGGGTTCCTCTGCAATTCACATTTCATTCTCAGTTTGGGAAAATCAGGTCAGTCCATTTTTTAACATTCCATGTCTGCTTTGTGCTTCCATCATTCCTGAATGGTACTTGTTGAGTTGTTCAGCTAATATCTAGAGAAATACAAATTATAGTACAAATGGAGTTGCAGCATTTGAATGACCATATTTGTAATCCCAAGATTTGAAAGAACAATTCCATCAAGCCAGCCATGGAATTTAAATTCAATTAATAATCTGCTGTTTAAATTAAAAATACTTGGTAACCATGAAAAAAATAAAAAAACAAAATTGTGTAGCAGGCTGAACAGCCGGGCCTAATCGCTGCTTGCGCAGCTGGCTGAATGGCTGTGCAACACCATGGGCACACAGGGCGATTAGGTATTTCCCATTAGATGGCACTTCGCTCCTGTCATCTCAAAGCCCCGTGCTCTTCACGTGTGTCGCGAGGACGTGATGTCACCACTGTCCAAGCTTGAATAAAGGGTTCTTCCTGACTAACTACTGTGCCCGGTGCATTGATTTAGTGGTGCTGCTGCAGCAGACTCCACAATTGTTGTAAAAACCCATTTGTTTCCCTGGTGCCCCATTGCGGAAAGATCTTTGCCATTTTGCTCAGCCCTTTGGAGTTTACATGACTCACAGGGCTCTGAAATGGCTTAGCAAAGGTACTCAGTTCAAAAGCAAAAAAGAATGAATAAACAATGCTGGAATTATCAGTGACACAGAGGTCCTGAATAATGTATATATTAAATGAAGTATAAATATTGCCATGGCAACTGGGGAATTTATATTTAAGAATTTGGAATAAGAAAAAAGTTTTGGTAATAATGAGACTATTATACCATTTGTGTTATTTGCAATATAGGAGAAAATGTGTTAAAGTGACTCCTAATCCATCAATGAGGTTATCTGTCCTAAAATTAAAAAAATTGGAAACAAGTCACTGACTTCATATGATAATTGGTATAGTTATTAATTGCATGCCTGCTGATGAAATCAATATCCCATGTATGGAAAATAAAACTCAACCTGAATTAAAAACAAGGCTCTCAGAGGAGAAATATAAATGCACCCCACAGAACCAATGGATCAAGTCTCAAAGGATTCCCAAATTAGCTTAAGCAGGAGATACAAGTACTGACACAAAAGTGAAAATCCACTGGTGAGCTTCAGTGGCCACTTTAACCACATGTACTTGAAAGCCATTTTTGCCATGTCCCCACATAATATTGACATATGTACACTTCATGCTGGTGTAAATTCCAATCCATAATAGGGCTCTGGCTTTCTTTTTTGCCTCATTTCCTTGATGCACATTTTCCCTGATGGAGACCCATTGACTTGATACAGACTGATTTAACGACTTACCCCAACAACTTAGTAATATTCAATATGATACCGCCAGCCACATTTTACCTTCCCCATTATTAAATTCAATTAGATATACAGCACTATAACAGGCCAATTCAGTTCTATGAGTCTGTGCCATCCATTTTACACCCCATTAACCTACACCCTGGTCTATCTTTGAAGGGTGGGAGGAAACCGTTGCCCCCGGAGAAAACCCATGCAGGGAGAACATACAACTCCCTACATACAGCAAGGGATTCAAACCCACAACCGGTCCTGGAGCTGTAAAAGCGTTGCGCTAACCCCTATGCCAACTTTGCTTCTTACAGGTATCTTTGTAACTCCCTAATCCACTCTTCCCTCTATCTATTCATTCCATTCCATTTTAGCTGCTTCCTGGTGTGACTGCAGAAGGTGCAAAACATGTCCCTACATCTCTCAATTCGTCTCCACAGCATCTGCAGTTCTTGTGATTCTTGGTGATTACAGTCTAGTCTTGCCCAGCTTTCTTTTTTTATTGCATATTTTGTGATGGGTTCAATTTTTACAATTAAAATGACTCTCGTGTTTGAATTCAGTATCATCCATCCTCATTTTTCAGCCCAAGTTGGCTTGATACCAATGCAATTACTTCAACTGGGAAAACAAGCAAAGATCTTGTGGGTTAACCCTGGTTAAACATTAAGCCTTTATTTTGTTTGTTGGCTACTGCCATTTGCTTTGCCAATCATAAGCCATTGAACATATTGTGAATTAATTTGACCATACAGTGGCAGATTAGCTAAAGCTCTCCCATCTTGTTCTTAGCCTTAAGTATCCTTCATTTCCATATACTGGTTGAATGATTGGAGATTTTAAAACTGAAGACTTTTCTGGTGTAGATGAATAGTGGAGAGATGTTTAGCTAAACCAAAGAGAAATTGTGTGAGCAAGGTTTTATTTTTGTATAGATTTATGAAGTTTTGTAAACATTTTGATGCTTAATTGAAGACAAATAAGTTCACAACTGCTAGAAGTAGAATAAAATATTTTAATTTAAGAGTACATTCTTTAAAATTGACCTGCTTTTTTATCATGTTTTTTGACTTTGTCATCTAATGTGCTTTAAAAAAAATCTGGAGCAAAACTATGCCCATCCATTTCAACTTTAATTTGATGCCTCAAGTTATTGTTAAGCTCGTTGGTCTATTGTTAAAAATTACATGTTGCATGCTTGTTGCAAGTTACTTTTAATAATGCTGGCGTTACTATTAAAACAATGTTTTATTTGTAGTGGCGAACATATTAATGAAGTCTTGCTGACTGTAAAACCAGGACACAAGTACCTAACCAGGATCATGAAGCATCTCCACCTGACACTGCTTATCAGACCAGGAGCTGATAGATTCCATACATAAAACAGCATGTGTTTTCTTGACCAGGAAAAGATGAATATTCAGCCATTGTTTCCAAATCAGGAACAACTTGTAATTATCATTCCCATTTGTACCATTGGAATGGTCATTGAATTTTGTATATTAAAGCCACTCTGGATATTGCTGTGAATTTTCAGCCAATTCTTATAAGTTGTGGAATGGGAGAGAAACTGCTGTCAAATACAACAAAGACTGGAAAAAAAATGTTTCCCTTGGGTACAACAAGCCTTTGTACATTTGTTAGGCATAGTTCCTAATGCTGCAGGATTACAAACAATCTGCCTTCACTGTTGGCAATCCTATTCTGAAAGTTGACTTTATTATGAGCCATCATTAAAGCCCCACCACTCCACATCTTACCAACTAGAATAATAATTCACTTCATTAATATTGAAACTGGAATTTATCTGACTGGTTGGATATTTTTATGACCAATTTGACTTTGTCGCAAGCACAACAGATGGCTTCCTCATTGTAGTTCAGAGTATGATGAGCCTTGAACTGTACATTCAACAACTTGATAGGTAATGTGTCCTTCATTCCCCAGCCCATTTCTTTACAAGAGCATAAAATTATTGAATATTTACTGAAATAAAATATATATTTGCCATTAATCTTGATGCTTGTGGTTTTAAATGAATCTACTTAGCACAGATACTTGGAAGGGTAGGCCTGAGATGAATAACTTATTCTGTGCTTTTTATGGTGACTGTTCAGTTTTAAATATTTCTATGTAAACTAACAGCATCTCAGCATTGTTTATGTACCCATTTGAGCATGCACTGGAACTTGATAGGCTGTAGCCAAATGAGTTAAACTGACATTATATGTTACAATAACTTTTGCATCAAAGTGAAGAACATGTCACTGGTTCATCTCTTTATTAGCGGCTATTTTTAAATTGATGACTTTGTAGCTTCTTTGTACCTGCCCACTCATCATTTAATGGTAGGTTTCACATTTGTTCTCTCTGACTAATAGGAGTGATGCTGCTGGTTTAGTCTCACAAAGAGTTGGAAGTGGGGACAAGATCTTTGAGTGCTCCTCTGTGAGGTCCTACTGCCTGGCTGTCTCACCTGATGGTCCTGTGCAGATTTAGGTTGCCTGTACAACAGAGCTGGCAGCAGTTTTTTGACAATGAAAATTCATAAAGTCTGGATCCAAGATTGTGCCGGCCATGTTAAACAACCAGATATTGAGAGTTCTAGGCTGCAAGGAAGCAGTGGACTTGTGCAGAGCATCAGAGTAGGAGAATGCACCCCTGTCAAGGAGAGAGGACCATACAGAAAACACAGCAGTGAGCCCGGCTCCAGCACAGATTCAGCTGTCCAGGATCTCACTAGAGGATGGCTTCTGGGAACTAGGTATTGGGTATAGGATTTGTGGGGATGATGGTGGTGAGCAAGACTTCTGAAGAGCCTTGGGTGTTGACAATGTTATCACTTGGAAGGTTTGAAACTTGAGGCCAAAGTGGGTGATTTGGATGTCTCAAGCTCAGGTTTACTGCTGGATTGGACAGGAGATGGCAGGATCCACAGACCCTTGGTGTTTCTGAAGAGGCTCTCTTTTGCTTCTCTTTATGTTGGTAATGGTACTGAATTAGTATTGCTTCTGTATATGCCTTTTACCAAGCAAATAAAGGAAAAGTCTTCGTGTATTTTGTGCACATGACAAATGGAATCTTAAAGTATTTTCTCAAAATCTGCTTTTGCAGATTGGCCAACCTAAACCACTGGTTCTGAATTTTTCTTCACCCACAAGACCACCTAAAGTATTCCTTTATGTATCGTAGACCACATATCAACTCAAAGACCACTAATGGGTAGAGATGGGTCTCATGAGTTTGAGATTCCCAGACAAACTAATGGGGATTTTGTTTTAATGAGATTTCTTTTTGAGAATACTTAAGTTTTTTTTAATGTTGTCAAATTTACAGCCTTGTTACTTGTTTATTATATCAGTGTACTACTGAGTGGGAAATACTGTGCTTACTGCTTCTAATCCTGTTATGACCTTAATTAATTAAGAAGACCAATACTTTACAGTGTATTCCAGTTGTGGTCTCATCTATCCCCTAAATAGGTCAAGCATAATCTCCAGACTCTTGTTTGATTTTTGACCTTGCAATAAGCATTTTGTTAGTGTTCCTGATTGCTTTTACTTGTAACAAGTCTCATATAAGCTGTGAATTTGGACATCCAGATCCATCTGTATCTCAAAATTCTGCAATCTCTTATCAGTTATTGGTGTTACATTTTTCTGGAAAAGTCCACATTTTCTTGCATGATGGTCTCTTTCTCAGATCTTTGCCCATTAACTTAATCTATATGCACCTCCATGCACACTCTTTCTGACCTTTTCTTAACATGCTTTCCAACATGTATTTGAGTCATTAATAAATGCAGCAACCATGCAGACCTTTCATCCAAGATGTTACATTGGCAAGGTAACCATACCTCTGATATCGGAAGCCACACACAACTATCCATCATCCCTTGGGCACCACCCAGCCTCTACAATCAGGTGTGTGCTCACCCACCAGTCAAAGCACACACTGTCATTGGCTGGCCCCGTACATCATAGCCCCTGCTCAGTAGAGCAGGATATTTAAACCTGAGCACACCATTGTTCATCTTTGCCATGTGGTTGCAGGTTAGGAACTGTCAACCTCTTAAGCTAACCAGTGTATCGCTGTCTTTGGCTTGGCTTCGCGGACGAAGATTTATGGAGGGGGTAAATGTCCACGTCAGCTGCAAGCTCGATTGTGGCTGACAAGTCCGATGCGGGACAGGCAGACACGGTTGCAGTGGAAAATTGGTTGGTTGGGGTTGGGTGTTGGGTTTTTCCTCCTTTGTCTTTTGTCAGTGAGGTGGGCTCTGCGGTCTTCTTCAAAGGAGGTTGCTGCCCGCCGAACTGTGAGGCGCCAAGATGCACGGTTTGAGGCGATATCAGCCCACTGGCGGTGGTCAATGTGGCAGGCACCAAGAGATTTCTTTAGGCAGTCCTTGTACCTCTTTGGTGCACCTCTGTCACGGTGGCCAGTGGAGAGCTTGCCATATAACACGATCTTGGGAAGGCGATGGCCCTCTTTTCTGGAGACGTGACCCACCCAGCGCAGCTGGATCTTCAGCTGCGTGGACTCGATGCTGTCGGCCTCTGCCATCTCGAGTACTTCGATGTTAGGGATGAAGTCGCTCCAATGAATGTTGAGGATGGAGCGGAGACAACGCTGTAGACACAGCCAATACTGGTATTATAGCCGTGCTGTCAATTATCAGGGGTATGGGAGCGTGTATACCCCTGAAGGTAGTCCAGGTGTTGAGTACCCTCTGTAGTCAGAATCCCGTTTCCCAACAGGCATGTTCCGGAGTCAGAAGCCGGTCGCATTTCACCTCCTCTCCTGAAACTGCTTCTGATTGCATGCTGCTGCTAGGTTTAGGTTCCAACTGCTTGTAAATTGCTAATTAATTTGCTTTGTGCTGTTAATTGCTCCTGATCTGCTACTGTGTTGCTGGGATAGCCAGCCTGTTTGATTCTGCGTTAATAAGTCCTTTGGTAGCTGTAAAAAGGAAATGGGAACAACAATTCATGCAATCTGGACATGTGAGAAAGTGAAAAAATTTTGGGAAGATCTAAACCAGATATTAAATAAAATCACAAAAAGCAATATACCAAAAAACCCAGAGATCTTCCTCCTAAGTAACATAAAAAAACAAAGAATTTGGACTTGATTTGGATGGGGCACAAAAAAGATTTGTTAGGATAGCCCTAGCTGTAGCAAAAAAATGTATTATGTCAGCCTGGAAATTAGAAGATAACTTGAGAATACAACAATGGTATATAGAAATGAATAAATGTATTCCATTAGAAAAAATAACATATAATTTAAGAAATAATATTACAATATTTGAACAAATATGGGAGCCATACATGAAACACAATAGAGAAAACCTACCGGGGACACCTACCACCTAAAATGACAGAAGGAGAAGGGAATGAAAAGAATTGACTCAGTGGAATTTCTTGTTTATTTTTATTGAGTGACAACATTGTTTGACGGGTTTAATGTATCTTAGATTCTGAACTTTAAATGAATGGGAGGGGAGGTAGGGAGGGTGGGATGGGAAGAGGGAGGGGGGGGAGAAAACGACACTGTATATATTTGAAAAGGAAAATATACGTATCTTGATCAATGTGGTTGATAGTGTGAAAAATAAAAAAAATTAATTAAAAAAAATAAATCCTTTGGTTATCAATTCCCTGTGTCTCGACTCGTTTCCTTCTGAATCCCAAACTCTTCTCTCTCCCTCCACCTTCTCTCTCGCTCCCATTCCTCTCTCCCCTTCTTGCTCTCTCCTTCCTTTTGCTTTCTCACTCTTGCCTTCCCCCTCTCGCTCTCACTATCTTTCCCTTTCTTTCTCTCCTATCTCTCCCCACCTCTCCCCTCTTTCTCCTTTACTCCCTCTCTCCCCTTCTCTCTCTCTCGCTTTCTCTCCTTTTTCTTCCCTTTCTCTCCCCTTCTCTCTCATTCCCCTCTCTCTCCCCTTCTCTTTCCCATCTCCCCTTCTTTCTCTCTCCCCTTTTCTCTCTCTCTTGCCCTTCTCTCTCTATCTCTCTCTGGCACTTGTAAAAACACAACATTTGTAAAAATTGGAGGCACCATCTCCCATCCTTGAGGCATTGCCACAATTCACATCTTGACAACTAGAATAATACCCATTTGTGAGAAGCAGAGGTGCCTTCACAGATTTCACTCGAGACAAAAATTGAGAACAAAGAACATTTATTTTACAACAATGCAAAGTTGGGTGCTTCCCCTTACCCTGGGAATACACACACATACTGGGGCTTACCCAACTTTTTATACTTCCATTTCAGTACCCCCCTTAACATTCTTCTGCCTCCTGGATTTGTTTAGCATTAGGTAATTCTGCCTGAGTGCCTTTCTGTCAACTTGTTTACCAGGAAGTGTCATGACTTTGTTCTTATTCATTAATCTCAACCCCCAGGACTTGCTAAATCTATCTACTTATAAGACCCCTATTCTATTATACTTACTTAACCCTTTCTCACATTCCATTCTTACTTCACCCTTATTTAACCCATCATAATTCATTCCTAATTAGCACTTACTTGACTCCTCATATTCCATTATCCCTTCACCCCATCATCATTTATTCTTAATTAGCACTTGCTTGACTCCTCACATTCCATTATCCCTTACACATTTATATTTTCCATTAGCCAATTAATCTAACCAGTGAATTTTCTACTTAAAACAGTGCCCACCATAACGTTTGGGACAAATACTTTTTTCCATTATTTGCCCCTGTGTTCCATATGTGATTAAAGTGTATATTCCAGATTTTATTCAAGGTTATTTGTATGCATTTTGATTTGACCATGTAGAAATTACAGTACTTTTTAAATATATAGTTCCCCCTTTTCAGGGTACCATAATGTTTTGGACATTTGGCTTCATGGGTGTTTGTGAGTACTCGGGTATGTTTAATTGCTTCAATGATGCAGGTATAAGAGCTTGGCTTGCTCCTAAGCTTTTGATCGCATTTGGAGTCTGTAGTTGCCATTTTTCAACATGAGAACCAGATTTGTGCCAATGAAAGTCAAAGAAGCCATTATGAGACTGAAAAACTGGGATAAAACTATAAAACACATCGCCCAAAATTGGAATTACCTAAATCAACTGTTTGAAACATCATTAAGAAGAAAGACCATACCGATAAGCTCAGTAAACACAGAGGGTTTGGTAAGCCAAGGAAGACTTTCACTGCTGATAACAAGAATTCTCAACAAAATTGAGAAAAAAAATCACCAAACGCTTATCCAATAGATCAGGAGGCAGGTGTGAATGTGTCAATGACTATGGTCCACAAAGGTCTTCATGAGCAGAAAGATGCAAACCACAAGTTAGCTACAGAAACAGGATGGCCAGATTACAGTTTGATAAGCATTTAAATTACCCTGTCTCCCTCTCTTCTTTCTCTCTCTCTTTGACTTGGCTTCGCAGACGAAGATTTATGGAGGGGTAAATGTCCACGTCAGCTGCAGGCTCGTTTGTGGCTGACAAGTCTGATGCGGGACAGGCAGACACGGTTGCAGGGGAAAATTGGTTGGTTGGGTGTTGGGTTTTTCCTCCTTTGTCTTTTGTCAGTGAGGTGGGCTCTGCGGTCTTCAAAGGAGGTTGCTGCCCGCCGAACTGCGAGGCGCCAAGGTGCACGATTTGAGGCGATATCAGCCCACTGGCGGTGGTCAATGTGGCAGGCACCAAGAGATTTCTTTAGGCAGTCCTTGTACCTCTTCTTTGTTGCACCTCTGTCACGGTGGTGTTGGAATCTAGGGGTTAAAACATTATGAAAGAAATGATTAATTAATAAGTTTATATGTACTGCATGGGTCAGGAAAAAAGAGGAATATGATTAAGTGGCAATCACAGCATGGAGCAAAGTTGGCTGAGCAAAGTTGTCTGCTCCCAAATACAGGGAGAGGAAATGCATAAAACGATTTAGGAGGAATGCTCAAACTGAAGGAGGTGGTGAGTAGCACAGGAGACACAGGCCAGACCAGAACAAAGAATGGCCTGCAAGAAACAAAGGGAATGGAAAACCAGTCTAGGAGGAAGATTAAGGCATGAGGAGGTGTTAAAGAGAACAGCAGAAATTGGCCAGACAGGAACAGAATGGTGATTAGAAATATCTGGGGATGAATTAATTTCTGATCAAAACAACAGAATAGTCTGGCCTGGAGGATTAAGATGGGAGTGCTACACCCCAGATATCTGCAAAACAGGAGATGACTTGTGATAACCCTTATGCAAAAAGATCTAGCAAAGGAAGACAACTTTTGTTCTGTATGATAATGAAATCTAGCAAAGGAAGCCAACTTTTGTTCTGTATGATAAGGTTGATCTATATAAACTGAGCCAACTGGACAATAGGGGTCAGTCTTGGGGAATAGCTCACTGTACAGGTGACCTATGATCTAACGAATGACCCAGAGCTCTGTTAAGTTTTATTCTTGTGCTGTGTAATAAATTGACTGTTGAACCAAATACCTTCTCCTATCACTTCATTCAAAGAACACGCTGGACTCAGACTACACATAGACTAAATTAAGAGTAAGGTAAAGCCAGAGTCCGACAATTTGGTGACCCCGACGTGATGAAGATGGAGAAGTGACGGAAGAAAAAGATACGAAACACCGGTCGATTGTGGTGTGGTGATAACAACAAGTGGCCATTCAACAAAAGGAGGTAAGCAGACGCCTGTTTAAACGAAGTTCTGCTATTGGCAATGATAAAATTGTGTGTTGTCACTACTCTGCAAAAGTCCTAGTTAAAGCCAAAGAATAAAGCTTCAGGGGTTAGAGTCCCCTGTAAGGAACTAGGGTTAGAGTCCCCTGTAAGAAGCAGGGGTTAGAGTCCCCCTAGTAGAATGGGGTTAGAGTCCCCTTGTAGCGATCTCGAGATATAGGTTTAGACACTTGGCCAAATAGAATAAGGTGTATTGTGTTATAGTTATTTGTTTCTATAGTGTATAAGTATTTGGTTAAGAATAGTGTATCATAATAGTGTACAATAAGTATTTGTTTAAGGATCGTGTACCATAGTAGTGTACAATAAGTATCTGTTTAAGAATCGTGTAGTGTATCATAATAGTTTATAATAAGTATTTGTTTAAGGATCGTTTACAGTGTGCCACTGGTGTTTATAATAACGTGTGAAGGGTCGAAGTAGATTGCACGGTGGCAAAATCCTACCAGGGGAGAGACCCATTAGTACAAAGTCTGAAGGGTTAAAAATCGGAACGTAAGATGGAAGGAGTAATTGGGGATGTATGGCAAAAGTTCGGGGAAGACAGATGGGTTCCCATCTGTAAACCGACAGTGGGAAAGAACAAGGAATCAATTACTGGGAGGATTACCGAAGGGAGAGGAGGTACAGGCTATGGCACGGTACGAACAGATATGGAGAGAGCTGCAGAGTCAGGGGAAGGTACCACGAGGGTTTGAAAAAATCCGGCTGGTACTGTACTTAGGAGAAGCAGAGAGGGAAGCAGCCAAGGAGGTACAGGAACATGAGGCAAAGGGACAAGGATTTATATGGAATAGAAGAAGGCTTAAACAGCAGAAGGAAGTGAAGGAACAGAGAAGGGCAGATTTACACAATATGACATTGGCTTGCATGGCTGTGGAAATGAACCTTCAACATGATATTAAAAAGGGACCCCCTATCATAAAGGAGAAAACGGGGGAGGTTAAGCCGTCAGCCCCGCTATATCCAAAGTTACCAGAGACGTTGCCACCACCTTATTCGATTCCACAGATGCCAGTGATGCAGATAAATGAGGGAATAGTGAATGTCACTGAATTAGCAGGTCACGAACTCCAGGAGGCGAAGGAGAGACTTAAGAGAGTTATGCAGGAAAGGGTGGAGGAAATGAAGGAGTTAACAAAGGAAATACAGAATGATGTATGAAAAGTAAGGGAAACTAGTATGCGACTGGAAAAAACAAATGAGAGAGAGCAAGAACAGACACTTGAGAATGCCTTCTCGGTAGGAATGTCAGAGATCACATCACCCCCACTCCTCACAATAGACAAAAGGAGTCAGAGGATGAGGAGATCGTGACCTTTTTGAGTCAGTGTAAGGAGAGTTGGACAGATAAAGCAGGAGTACACCCAGCCAAAAATCCCTTGCAGACTACATTCTTTAGGGCTGCAGTAACGAGCGGACTGCCAGCTGTAGTTAGGGAAGTGTTAGAGAATAACCCTGATATTCCTGGCTGCTCGAATGAGCAATGGGAAAAACATTTGACCCATCACATGAAACGTTACAGGGCTAAGCAAAAGGAGGACAAACAAACTACGGAGTCGGCACAAGTGCAACTCCTTAAGCTTCAATTGGAAGAGGCTAGGACAAAAGCAAATGAGGCAAAAAAGAATCCCTCAAAGGGTGCGAACCAGATGATTCAGCAGCCACTGCAGCCACCACAAGGGAATAATATGAGTTGGCACCCGGCCCCATATTGGGCACCGGGTCCCACCTATGTGGGCAGAACAGGAGGTCCAATGGGGGGATTCCGAGTAAGAGGGAGAGGTCGGGGTGCTCCACGAATGCAACCAGCCGTATGTTTTGTATGCGGTCAGCCAGGACACTGGAAGAGAGACTGCCCCCTAGTTTGGGGTCCTCAGGACACTGGGGGAAGGGGATATGGACCATCACAAAATGAGCATTGGGTCCAGCCCCAGAGATCGTCAGTGCCACCCCCAGTACATCAGGCACCCCATGCGGCTCTAGCTCCGAAGAGACAATTCCCTTTGCTGACAGAGGAGGAGCAATATTGCCCACAGTGACGGAGCCCGAGCACCCACAAGCAGGCTAGGTTGGCAGACTCTTTCCTGCAGATTAAAGTAATGGACATGGAAGTATCCTTTTTAGTGGATACGGGAGCCAGATTTTCAACACTCACTGGCGCTGAGTTTCAAGCTAAAACATCATCCTCTAGCGTCCAGCTGATAGGGTTCTCGGGTACACCAGAAAATCTGCCGTTTTCTACACCACTAGTCACTTCTGTGGCAGGACAGACTTTTACACATCAATACATTTTGTCAGCCAGGTGCCCTACTAATCTTTTGGGCAGAGACCTGCTGGTCAGGTGCGGAGCATCGATCCTTTGTGGACCCAGTGGAATAGAGGTCACCTTTCCAAATGGATATTCTATGAACTGTTCATTAACTACACTTCATTCCAGTTCTCAGATGTTGTTGGCGGCAGCTGGAGGATCCGCGTCTGAGAGACAATGGGCTGACTGGGGGCTGTTGGAACCGGAGGACCCACAAAAGGGAGGGCTGCTAAAGCTTTATAATCAATGGAAGCCGTGGATCCAGACGTTACACCCGTATACCCCTCCCTCAGCCCCCCCCCCCCATATGACCCTCTTTTACGATAGGGATGGGGATGAAATGTATCGCCATGCCTTTTATGAAGAGGTAGAGGGCAGGCAATGGGAGATTAATTCGGACTACATAGTGGTAGGAAAGGAGGGAGTGGCCGCTACGGTAGCACTGACATCTGAACAGCTGGAATGGTATGTGATGGCAGGTTCCTCATGTCCTCATGTCACCCTTGCAATTGGCACTACTCACCAGGCAAAATATTTGGGACCGATGTGTCGGAACTTGATGTCCCTAAGTGACTGGTCCAATACCCAAATACCGAAAGTGCAGTTCTCCTCATCTGGTCAGGCATACAGGATTTTGTCCCCGACATATGATCGAGTCCTCCTTGACCATAGACAGATTGAACGCTTTCATGGTATAGAGAAGATGGATCACCCCGACTCGGCCCCTATGCTAGATTCTCTCCCTGAGAACCTGTGGTCAGTGCGATCAGCAGATGTGGGTTTTTGTCAGCAGGTTGATCCCATAACCTTCGAACTGTCAGATTACACCCCAATTTGGCAGATGCAGTATCCCCACAAACCTGAAGCTGAGGAAGGTTTGGCAGATACCATTTATGGCCTTATGTATTCAGGGGTGTTGGAACATTCGTGTTCAAGTTGGAATACACCCATCTTACCTGTTCTGAAACAGGATACGGGCAAATATCGGATGGCCCATGACTTAAGGCGCATTAATGGTTTTGTGCAAACACCCACAGTTCCAGTACCGAACCCATATACCGCCATGACTGCTTTAACTCCAGACCACAAGTGGTTCTCTTGCATAGATTTAGCGAATGCTTTCTTTTGTTTGCCGCTGGCAGAACCATTAAGAGATGTGTTTTCGTTCATATATAAAGGTAGAAAGTTGCGGTATACTCGACTCCCGCAGGGCTTTATCTTATCCCCAGGGATTTTCAATCAGGTGTTGAAAGAACAGCTTGGGGGGGCTAGTACTGCCATGTGGGGTAGTTCTGATCCAGTACATAGATGATATCTTATTGGCAGCATCTGAGCCTGTCTCCTGTTTGGAGGGCACAAAACTCCTGCTAGTGCAGCTGTTCAAGGCAGGTTTTAAAGTCTCTCGTTTAAAGTTGCAATGTTGTAGACAAGTGGTCTCCTTTTTAGGAAGAATGGTCTCAGCGAAAGGTGCAGGGATATCCCCTTTGCATCGTACAGCGATACTACATCATCCAAAACCAAAGACAGTTAAGGAAATGCTTTCGTTTTTGGGTTTGTCAGGTTATAGTAGATAGTTTATCCCATCGTATGGTGAGTTGACACATCCACTGCGAACTTTGGTGAATGAGAAAGGGATGAGGAATCTGGGAGCTACACTTGATTGGACTGCACAGACTGAGATGAGTTTTATTCTACTTAAGCAAGCTCTTACAACAGCTATAGATTTGGCGATTCCAAATTATAAACTACCTTTCTTTTTGGATGTTTCTGAAAAAGCACACACAATTGGTGTTCTTTTTCAGAAAAAAGGGGGTGGAAGATGTGTGCTCATATATGTGAGTATCACACTAGACCCGACGGAAGACAGACACCCACCATGTACGAGACATGCAGCGGGAGTAGCAAAGATTCTACAAAAGGTGGCACACATAGTAATGGGACATGGCCTGACGGTATTAACAACACATAGTATTGTAGCATTTGTGAGCTCGACAGCATTTACAATGACTTCGCTAAGGCAGACGAGACTAGAAAAGATCCTGAATGCTCCAAATGTTACATTTACCCATGAAGGCATTAACATGGCAGACAATATGGGAGAGAGAGAACCACACTGTTGTGAGAAGAGGGTAGTGAAGGATATTAAAATAAGTCCTGACTTACAGGCTACACCCTTAAGAGAACCAGATGAAACCTTGTTTACAGATGGGTGTTGTTACAGACACCCCACAGATGGATTGAAAGCTGCCTATGCGGTGGTACGAAAAACTACAGGAGGATTTGAAGAAATCATTGCAGGGACGGTGAGAGGAAAGGAGTCAGCACAACTCGCAGAACTACAGGGAATGATAGCAGCATTAGAATGGGCAGAAGGGAAGGAGGTCAATATATATACAGACTCGGCATACAATAGGGACAATACAGGTTGAGCTTAGTCAATGGATTAGGTGGGTTTTTAACAGCAGCAATGACCCCAATTAAACACGAGAAGGACGTTAGGAAACTGGCTGAGGCTCTCCTAAAACCAAGGGCATTAGCAGTTCTTAAATGTAAAGGACATGATAGAACAGATACGATGGTAGCTCGGGGAAATCAGGAAGCGGACATGGCCGCTAAAAGGGCAGCAGGATATGGCCCTCAGTTTATTATGATACAGGCAGACAGAACAGCACATAACTTATTACCACCGTGTAGGATAGAAGTAATAATACAGGAACAAGCAAAGGCATCACCTCAGGAAAGGATGGAATGGGAGGAAAGGGGGGCAACCGAGGATCAAGGACTATGGAGATCGATAGACGGGAGGCCAGTTTTACCATCTGGACTCATGAAACCCCTCCTCGAGGAGGCGCATGGGCTAACACACTGTGGAAAGAAGCAGATGATAAGGTACTTGATACATTGGTGGCACCCCTTCCTGGCGGCGATGGTGGAGAACCATATTAGAGAGTGTGAGGTATGTATAACTTTCAATGTCAAGGCGACTGTAAAGCCACATGAAGGACAGTTCCCGTTACCTAAGTTACCAGGGCAGGAAATTGTACTTGATTATACGGACATGATTGAGAGGGTAAGTGGCTATCGATACCTCTTAGTAGCAGTAGATGTGTTCACAGGGTGGCCGGAGGCAATCCCTGCCAAAAGAGAAGATGCAAGGACGGTATGTAAATTCCTGATCAACCAGTATATTCCGAGACACGGATTTCCTAGAAAAATTAGGTCCGATAATGGAAGGCATTTTAAGAATAATGATCTACAGGAGGTAGAAGCAATGTTGGGATTGAAACATGCCTTTGGAACGGTGTACCATCCACAATCCCAAGGGAAAGTGGAGAGGATGAACCAAACAATAAAAGGTATGATCGGGAAAGTACGGGCACGGACCAAACTAAATTGGGTGGATGCAATAAGGAGTTCGGTAAGTTCTGTGACAGGATTTACTCCATATAAACTACAAACGGGGCACCAGTTTCCAGGACCGGGAGCCGGAATTCAGACTACGAAGAATGAGGTAAGTTCAATGGGATGCAAGCTTTATTATGATAAACTAACGGCTCTGGTGTCAGATTTTTCACAACAGGTCACAAGTCCCAACAGAAAAGGGAAAACACCGATATCATCAGTCACGGAGTGGGTTCTGCTAAAGGTCATCAAGAGAAAGTGGTCGGAGCCCAGGTGGACAGGACCCTACAGAGTGGTGGAGAGGACGTCCCACGTGGTTAGACTACCGTGAAAAGGCGAGACGTGGTATCATTGGAGTCAGTGTGCAGCAACGGACCCACCGACACGGACACTGGAACAGATTCGAACGGAGATGACTGAGAACCTGTGAAGCAACTACGGACTAAGAACTTTTTGAACAGGTCCCTTTAAAGAGACTATTGGATTACGGTGACTGTATTTCAGTATTTGAAGTGATATTTCTATATTGAAGTCAACAGAATGTAGGGGGCTGTGATGGACACTATGTGGGGACTATGGGTGATGTTGTTCCTAGCCTTTGAAGCATCTGGAGAAGGAAACAACTGTACAAAGTGTTTGTGGTCAGCCTGGGAGGCCCATAACGAACCGAAACAGTACTTTGCGGATTGGACTGACGTTCATGAACATAGTGTTGGGCCCCCCACTGGACTGAAGTGTGTTCATCATGGCCAAGTTTGTGAGGTTAAGTTTAACAAGGGGTAGGAGATGCCGGTCCTTGCAAAAACTCCTGAGGTCTTGGTCCCATAAGTTAACTGGTGGTTGGTCTCATTTTCATGAGACCAAAAGGGGGACTGTTGGAATCTAGGGGTTAAAACATTATGAAATAAATGATTAATTAATAAGTTTATATGTACTGCATGGGTCAGGGAAAAAGAGGAATGTGATTAAGTGGCAATCACAGCATGGAGCAAAGTTGGCTGAGCAAAATTGTCTGCTCCCAAATACAGGGAGAGGAAATGCATAAAACGATTTAGGAAGAATGCTCAAACTGAAGGAGGTGGTGAGTAGCACAAGAGACACAGGCCAGACCAGAACAAAGAATGGCCTGCAAGAAACAAAGGGAATGGAAAACCAGTCTAGGAGGAAGATTAAGGCATGAGGAGGTGTTAAAGAGAACAGCAGAAAATGGCCAGACAGGAACAGAATGGTGATTAGAAATATCTGGGGATGAATTAATTTCTGATCAAAACAACAGGATAGTCTGGCCTGGAGGATTAAGATGGGAGTGCTACACCCCAGATATCTGCAAAACAGGAGATGACTTGTGATAACCCTTATGCAAAAAGATCTAGCAAAGGAAGTCAACTTTTGTTCTGTATGATAATGAAATCTAGCAAAGGAAGCCAACTTTTGTTCTGTATGATAAGGTTGATCTATATAAACTGAGCCAACTGGACAATAGGGGTCAGTCTTGGAATAGCTCACTGTGCAGGTGACCTATGAACTAACGACTGACCCAGAGCTCTGTTAAGTTTTATTCTTGTGCTGTGTAATAAATTGACTGTTGAACCATATACCTTCTCCTATCACTTCATTCAAAGAACACGCTGGACTCAGACCACACATAGACTAAATTAAGAGTAAGGTAAAGCCAGAGTCCGACAGTGGCCAGTGGAGAGCTCGCCATATAACACGATTACATGTGATCTCCCTTTGAATTAGAGCCTCCTTGTCACTACACAACAGCAGGACCTAGTTTATCCCTTAAAAAGGATCTTAATTGAAGCTAGCAGAAGAAAATCAATTTTTTTATTCATTGCTCAAATGATATGAGTTTCCTCTTCTCATAACAGTCCTCGATACACCTGATCCCTTTCTGGCACCAGGTGTCCAGGATCTTATTATCCATAGTCATAGGAATTAGTTTATTCTGGGTTAGGAGTGTTTTGGGAGACAGCCCTACTTTTAACCCAATAATCTGATTTATTTGTTTTGTATTTCCTGTTCCAAAATTAGATCTCGAAACTGGATCTCCATAAATTGAGGCAAAGACGGGAGTCAGATTTAGGAATAGCAATTCCTGAACGATGCTGGTCCAGTTTCATTAATGACAGGTACAGGCTGGTGCAGTATAATTTCTTGCACCAACTATACCCTACATCGCAAAAATTAAATAAGGTAAAACCAGAAATCTCCGAATTATGTTTCAGATGCGGTGGAGAGACAGGAATATTTATGCATTCAACCTGGCTAGGCAATAAGATGAGACCCTTTTGGGTAAAATTAGGGGACATTTTGGAAAAAAAATTACAGGGTGGAGTACCCAATGGATCCAGCGCTGTTTCTGTTGGGGGATATTATGGATGAAAGTCCAAAGTTGTCCAAACACCAAAAGTTGCCTTGGTGGAGACCAGGTTGGAACCTGGAAATGTGACTCTCAGCTAAGCACAAAACAATGGAACACGGAAATATGGAGCTGTGCTCCCCCAGAGAAAATTGCTTAAGAGGGAAACACGACATGTTCTTTAAGGTGTGACAGCCTGAAACGCAGGTGTGATTAATCTTCCCAAGGCCTTTCTCAATAGGAAATAGTGGACAATAGGATCACATGAGCCATGAAGTGTTGAAAATGAGATAATCTGGAGGTCCAGCTGGCATTACTCCCTCTCCCCCTTTTTTCACTTCTGTATTTGTAATGTTATCTTTTGTAATTGACTTACATGTCTTGTTGGTGTGGGAGTGGGGGGGGGGGGTGGAATAATGAGAGGACTTGACAAAAAATTACCTGTAGAAGGGGAGTATTGTTCCCCTATAGTGTTTGTAAAGTACGAGTTTGTTAAACTACAAATTAAAAAAAAAAGCCATTGCAGAGAGAGTTGAGAGCACAAAGTTGCTTGGTGTGTCCATTTAAGGGACAAACTACCGTGGACCCATTAGGAAGGCACAGCAGGACCTACACTTCCCAAGGACACTGAGGTGGGCAAAGTTACCAGCCCCCATCTTGACATTTCACTGAAGTACAATTGAGAGTGACCTGTCTGGCTGTATCGTTGTGACTGTACTGTATCACCACTGTACAAAAGGGTGTAATGCCTTTGACGTGAAATCAATACAGAGGATAATTAAAACAGTCAATAAAATCACTGGGGTCTGCCTTTCCTCTGTTGCTGATATTCAATGGGTGCATTGCTTAAACAGGGTTCAAAGAATTATTGAAGATCCCTACCATCAGTCAGACACCATCTTTGATGTACTACCATCATGGAGTTACAGGAGCATCAGGACTGCCAGGCTCTCATCTGGTTGTATTTGTTCAGACAATAAATGAACTTCTCTTAAAAATCCAGGTTTTACTCAGTTCATCAGAAGCATAGAGCTCCAGAGCTTAGTTGACTTAGTTGATAAGTAAATTAAAGGTCCTTTCACTGTACCTAAAGGTATGGGGACTTGCAATTAAACAGTATCTGTCATAATCTCAACTTTTCTCAAAACACATTTTATCCAATGATCAATAAATGAAATTGTCATAGATGATAATTTCTACCTTCATTGGTGTCATCACCCTGAAATGTTTACATGAGAATCCCCAATCTTTAAGAAAGTAAAATACCCTGATCAAGTAATATTTATGGATTAAACATTATCCAGGTCAACACATGGAAGTAACGTTCCTGCTCTTTTTCAAAATGACATGGGGTCTTTTATGTTTATATGAGACATAAAAGTGAGTCTTACTTTATAAAAGATACATTACTGATGTTTTGAGCCTGAGCCCTGAGCCCTTCTTCAGTATATAAGCAAAAAAAAGAGCAAGAGAACTTCTTCAGGGTAGACATCCCTGCAGAAGTTCTCACTCCATTCAACATTAGAGCATCGCCTCAGTGTCAGTATACATAAACTGCTGTTGCTCGAATGATGAGAATGCAAAGAGAAGTCAAAGGGATTCAAGAGGTACCCAGCTGATCTTTTCAGTGTCCATAAAATGCATATGTATTGCCACTGTTTCAGGTTTGAGTCCTTCTTCAAGGAATAAGCAGAATGAGCCAGAAGCAGGAAATCTCATCAAGTCTCAGAATTCAGACAATGCTGGCTGGGGGAGGAATCCAGACCAACAAAAGGTGTTAATTGGATACCATAAGGGACAAGGTAATTTATCATAGGGAAGATTTAAACAAAAGCCAGAGAAGTTGATATTAATGCCATCCAGTTGGAGGGTGCCCAGTCAGAAGATGAAAGTGTTGTTCTTCCAATTTGTGGGTGGTCTCAGTCTGGCAGTGATATGTAAGCAAGGCAATGGGATGGAGTATTGAAATGGGTAGTCACTGGGAAATTCTTACTATTGCAGCGGACAGAGCTGAGGTTCTCAACAAAGCTATCTCCCAGTCTGCATCCAGTCTCTCCGATGTAGAGCAGACCACAACAGGAGCTCTGGGTGAGTGCTGAGTTGATGGTGGTAGAGGAAAAGCCACGTTGTTTGAAGGAGGAGGCCTTCTCTGATGATCTGGCATGGAAATCCTCATTCTGGGTGAAGATGCAATGGAGATGGATGAATTGAGAAAATGGAATGGAATCTTTACAGGGGACAAAGTGGGAGGAGGTGTAGTCAAGGTAGCTGTGGGAGGTGGTGGATTTGTAGATGTCTGTTGAAAGTTTGTCTCCCGAGATGGAGACAGGAAAGATCAAGGAAAGGGAGTGTGTTGCTAGATGGATATGACCTCCTTCTTTAAACAACGTGGATTTCCCTCTACCATCATCAATTTGGCACTCACCCACATATCCTCCATTTCCCAGACATCTGCCCTGGCCCCCTCTGCTCCAACGCGCAACGGCAGGATTCCTCTCGTCTTCACCTTCCATCCCACCAGCTTCCGCATCCTTCATATTTTCCTCTGCCATTTCCACCACCTACTATGTGATACCACCACTAGACCTATATTCCTCTTTCCTCCCTTCTCCACCTTCTGCAGAGACTGCCAACTCTGTGACTCTCATGTCCACTCCTCCCTCCCTACCAATCGTTCCCTTGGGACCTACCCGTGACTGCAGGAGCTCTTTTTGCACGACCATTCAGGGCTCCAAATAGCCCTTCCAAGTGAAACAAGTTTTCATGTGAATCTGAAGGGGTCATCTACAGCATTTGATGCTCCCATTGTGGTCTCTTCTGCATCAGAGATTGGACACTTTGTTAAGTTTCTCAGCTGTCTGCCGGAATGGCGCAGAATTCCCAGTGACCACCCATTTCAATCCCTCATCCCATTCCTTTGTTGACACATCCATGGCGTCATGCATTGCAAGACTGAGATCATACGCAAATTGGAGGAACAACCACTGGTGCCACGTGGGGGTGCAGGAGGTGCACACCGCATTAGGTGACACGATCAGAGGGGGTGACAACAAAATAACTGTCTGTAATATTTGTGTAATGGTTCAGCATTTATTATTTTTTATAAAAAATATAACAAAAACATTTTTTGTATGCCTACAAGGCTAAAACTCTATGCTAATTTACTTTTTGAACCTTCTAATGCACTCTGATCAGAGCTGTCATTATTACCCAATTATAATGATGCTTCAAATCACGTGGTTTCGACTGCACTTACACTGTTGTTTTCATTGCAGCTGGTGATTTTATAATTACTGCTTTTGTCAAATTTTCTGGTGTTTTGGCTTTAATATTGTTGTAATTAGTATTTGTTTTCTTACCAAATTTTCACTTTAACTGCATGAAATGATGTGAATGTAAACACATTTATGCTATGCATGTGAAATTGTAATTTAAAGGTGTAATTTTAAATTATACTAGTTTTTAAAAATTCTCACTACTATTGCCATTACATTCCGTGATGTACGGGAATTACAATTTTCTAGTAACCTGAGTACTGTGGTGATGTTTCCTCCATTGTATATAGTTATGGTTGACTACTGTATATCTGGAGCTGGCCCACCCACTGATGACTCATACCCTATGACTCCTCCCCCATGGTCCTGGGCCATTAAGGTCGAGTCACCTCTCCCTTTCTGCCATTCCTATACCTGGATCTGGGCCAGCAAGGTTCTTCTGAACACTAAAGCCTATCATTCCCTCAGCCTAGTCTTTGTGGTTATGCACTACAAGTACAAAAAACATTACTAAGGATTCTGTATGGTCTGGTACAGGAGGAGGTGAATCCAACCTCAGTGATGCCACTGGGAAGAACACCTCACCTTCCGACTGGGCATTAATATTGACCTGCTTTTTGTTGCCCCCTCCCCCACCTCTTCCTTCCCTGTCTTCTTTCGCATAAACATGATACATTCGTTCCTCCTCCTCCCTTATCCTATCCCATTAGCACCTTTTGTTGGTCTGGATTCCTCCCCCAAGCAGCATTGCCTGAATTCTGAGATTTCCTGCTTCGGCTTCCTGATTCCTTGAAGGGCTCAGGCTCGAAACGTCGTCAGATATCTTTGCGTTTTATAGACCGGCTGAGTTCCTCCAGCATTTCAGTGTGTGTGTTTTCTGCAATCACAACGGCTGCATTCAGCAAGCCGGGCAGCATTCATCCACTCAATAATAGGACCCGCATCCTCCTAATCTGAGGTCAAACAGTAGCATCAAAATTTCCTTCACCTCGAGCCCGAATGGCAGCGGTGGAAAAACCACTCCAGTCTCCATCGAGGCAGCCAGAGAGGACTGCGCATGCGCAAGCGCCTGCGTCATGATGTCATCGCCAGGTGGCGCGGAATTTTGGAAAAGACGAGAGGAGAGTGTTGGCGCGCGAGAGCGTTGAGGTCAGAGGAAGCGGTTGGGAGACGGCGGAACCAACGGACGGCGGCGCGAGGGTATCGGGGAGCGGTGGTGCTGCGGGGTCGCGGCCCCGCGCCTGAGGCAACGGTAACTTTGAAAGAGGTGAGCCGCGCCTCCGAGGCCTGTGAGAGCACGACCGAGGTGCCCGTTCTTCCTGGTGTTTGCTGTCGTCGGTGAGTTTCAACAACCCGAACTCCGGGCCCCTGCTGATTCGGCCAATGTCTTGCGGTGGGAGACAGTCACCTTCAGCAAAAGTCCAGGCTCAGGCCAAACGTGGGCAAGGAAATTACCCACCGTCCTTCCTCAGCAGATGGCTAGGAGTTGCTTTATGTAGTAAGAGATGAACAATTTATTCTGAATTGGGATCCTCGTCATCCACCACAAAGAATGATTTGGTAACTCCAATAGTGTCTGGGTCCTGAAGGACAGTGTGTGGTAGGGAGTGAATGAACCCTACTTGTTTTTTGTCCTCTCCAATCTACATCTCCATCTACAATAACATTAAAAGAAGTGACACTTCTATCTTTGGATTAGAATGCCTTTTGTTATGCGGTATGTCAATATGGGGTGGGCTCAGGCCATATCTGTCAAGTCAAAGCAGCATTTATGAGGTGCTGTAGAATATTAGCTGTAGTACTGCATACTGTCATCATGGCTTGGCATATCCTGATTTCAGATTTATTGTCAAAAGTACTTGCATGACATCACATACCACCCTAAGATTCTTCTTCTGCATTAATTTGTAGTGCAAAAAAAAACCCAGTGTATACATATAAAGAACTCTAAACAGATAATGACTAAACAATGTACAATACAGAAAGAATTTTAAAAAATGAATTTTGCAAGTAAGTAATTAAATGAGTCCCTGACTGAGTGTGTCATTGAGAAGTCTGATGGAGGGGTAGCAGCTGTTCCTGAACATGGTGATGTGAGTCTTTCCTGTTGGCAGCAGCAAGAGGGTGTGTTGAATGGTGTGGCTCCTTGATGATTGCTGCAGGATGTCACACTAAACCTCTGCAAACTCATGACGAAGTAGAGGGGCTGGTATTCTTCACCGTGCCTTTAATGTGTTAGGTCTGGGAAAGATCTTCCAAGAACCTAAATGTGTTCACCCTCTCCACCTCTGAACCCCCAATGATCACTGGATTGTATACCTCTGGCTTTCCCTTCCTTTTTTTTTTAAATTTTTTATTTTTCACACCATAAATCACAATAGCCATGATATACACTTTTTCTTTTCCACACATTTACAGTGACTTTTTCTCCCTCCCCCCTCCCTCCTCCCAAGCCACCCCCCATCCCCCCCCCTCTCATCCATTTTAGTTATACAATCTAGGTTGCATTAATTCAGTTAGACAATGTTGTCATTCAACAAAAATACACCAGAAATTCTACTGAGTCCATTCTTTTCTTTTCTTCTCCTTCCATCAACTTAGGTAATGTTTGTTCCCGGTAGGTTTTCGCTATTGTATTTAATGTAAGGCTCCCATACTTGTTCGAATATTTCAATATTATTTCTTAAACTATATGTTATTTTTTCTAATGGAATACATTTATTCATTTCTATATACCATTGTTGTATTTTCAAATTATCTTCCAATTTCCAGGTTGACATAATACATTTTTTTGCTACAGCTAGGGCTATCTTAACAAATCTTTTTTGTGCATCCTCCAAGTCAATTCCAAATTCTTTATTTTTTATGTTACTTAGGAGAAAGATCTCTGGATTCTTTGGTATATTGTTTTCTGTTATTTTATTTAATATCTGATTGAGATCATCCCAAAATTTTTCTACTCTCTCACATGTCCAGATTGCATGAATTGTTGTTCCCCTTTCTTTTTTACATCGAAAACATCTATCAGATACTGTTGGGTCCCATTTATTTAACTTTTGCGGTGTAATGTATAGTCTGTGTAACCAATTATATTGTATCATACGCAGCCTCGTATTTATTGTATTTCTCATCGTTCCAGAGCATAACTTCTCCCATGTTTCCTTTTTTATCTTTATATTTAAATCTTGTTCCCATTTTTGTTTAGTTTTACCATTTGTTTCCTCATTTTCCTTTTCTTGCAGTTTAATATACATATTTTTTATAAATCTTTTGATTAACATTGTATCTGTAATCACATATTCAAGGTTACTTCCCTCTGGTAAACTCAAGTTGCTTCCTAATTTATCTTTCAAGTAGGATCTCAGTTGGTAATATGCCAGCGCTGTATCTCCCGTTATATTGTACTTATCTCTCATTTGTTCAAAGGATAAGAATCTACTTCCTGAAAAACAATTTTCTATTCTTTTAATCCCTTTTTTTTCCCATTTTCTAAAGGCAAGGTTGTCTATTGTAAAAGGGAGTAGCTTATTTTGCGTCAATATTAGTTTTGGTATTTGGTAATTTATTTTATTTCTTTCTACATGAATCTTCTTCCATATATTGAGGAGATGGTGTAATACTGGAGAAGTTCTATGTAGTACCAATTTTTCGTCCCATTTATATAATATGTGTTCAGGTATCTTTTCCCCTATTTTATCTAATTCTAGTCTCGTCCAGTCTGGTTTTTCCCTTGTTTGATAAAAATCTGATAGGTACCTTAATTGTGCGGCTCTATAATAATTTTTGAAGTTTGGCAATTGTAAGCCTCCTTGTTTATACCATTCTGTTAATTTGTCTAGTGCTATCCTCGGTTTCCCCCCTCTCCATAAAAATCTCCTTATTATTTTCTTTAACTCTTTGAAGAATTTTTCTGTCAGTTGTATTGGCAATGCCTGAAATAAGTATAGTATCCTTGGAAAAATGTTCATTTTAATACAGTTTATCCTTCCTATCAGTGTTAGTGGTAGCTCTTTCCAATGCTCTAAATCGTCCTGTAATTTTTTCATTAGTGGATTGTAATTGAGTTTATATAATTGGCCTAGATTTTTGTTTATTTGCACACCTAGGTATCTTATTGCCTGCGTTTGCCATCTGAATGGGGATTCCTCCTTAAATTTTGAGAAATCCGCGTTATTCATAGGCATTGCTTCACTTTTATTTACGTTTATCTTGTATCCCGACACTTCTCCATATTCCTTCAATTTCTTATATAGTTCTTTTATTGATAGTTCTGGTTCTGTTAAGTACACTATCACATCATCCGCAAACAGACTGATTTTATATTCCCTGTCTTTTATTTTTATTCCTTTTATATTATTATCTCTTCTTATCGATTCTGCTAGTGGTTCTATAGCTAGCGCAAACAATAATGGTGATAGTGGGCATCCCTGCCGCGTTGACCTGCTTAAGTTAAATTGCTTTGATACATGTCCATTTACTGTCACTTTCGCTAACGGTCCCTTATATAATGCTTTAATCCAATTAATATACTTCTCCGGTAAACTGAATTTTTGCAATACTTTGAACAAGTAATTCCATTCTACTCTGTCGAAGGCCTTCTCTGCGTCTAAAGCAACTGCTACTGCCGGTGCTTTATTTCCTTCTACTGCATGAATTAAGTTAATAAATTTACAAATATTGTCTGTTGTGCGTCTTTTTTTGATAAATCCAGTTTGGTCTAAATTTACCATTTTCGGTACCTGTTCTGCTAATC
The DNA here is from genome assembly GCF_036971445.1 of Narcine bancroftii. Taxonomy (NCBI): domain Eukaryota; kingdom Metazoa; phylum Chordata; class Chondrichthyes; order Torpediniformes; family Narcinidae; genus Narcine; species Narcine bancroftii. Next base: position 79,768,442 of record NC_091470.1, read on the forward strand.
TGTTCGCTAATAGTTTAGCTATTATCTTATAATCTGTGTTTAGCAGAGATATTGGTCTATATGACGCTGGTGAGAGTGGATCTTTCCCTTGTTTTAGTATCACTGTAATTATTGCTGTTTTACATGAATCTGGTAAGTTTTGTGTCTCATCAATCTGGTTGATTACATCCAGGAGGGGCGGTATTATTAGGTCTTTAAATGTTTTGTAGAATTCTATTGGGAGTCCATCCTCTCCTGGTGTCTTATTATTTGGTAAATTTTTTATTATCTCTTGTATTTCTACTGTTCCAAATGGTTCTGTTAATTTATTTTGTTCCTCTATTTGTAGTTTTGGTGGTTCAATTTTAGTCAAAAATTCATCTATTTTCCCTTCTTTCCCTTCGTTTTCGGTTCGGTATAATTGTTCATAGAATTCTCTGAAGTTTTCCTTAATTTCTTTTGGATTATATGTAATTTGTTTGTCTTTTTTCCTTGTTGCCAATACCATTTTCTTAGTTTGCTCTGTCTTAAGCTGCCATGCTAGGATTTTGTGTGTTTTTTCCCCTAGTTCATAATATTTCTGTTTTGTCTTCATTATATTCTTCTCCACCTTATATGTTTGTAATGTTTCATATTTTATTTTTTTATCCGCCAATTCTCTTCTTTTGGTTGTATCTTCCTTTATTGCTAATTTTTTTTCTATGTTTATTATTTCCCTTTCCAACTGCTCTGTTTCCTGATTATAGTCCTTCTTCATCTTGGTTGCATAACTTATTATTTGCCCTCTAATGAATGCTTTCATTGCGTCCCATAGTATAAACTTATCTTCCACTGATTCCGTATTTACTTCAAAGTACATTTTTAATTGTTTTTCAATAAATTCTCTAAAATCCTGTCTTTTAAGTAGCATGGGGTTTAATCTCCATCTATACATTCTTGGAGGGATGTCTTCTAGCTCTATTGCCAACAACAGGGGTGAGTGGTCCGATAATAGTCTAGCTTTATATTCCGTTTTCCTAACTCTCCCTTGTATGTGGGCTGATAACAGGAATAGGTCTATCCTTGAGTATGTTTTATGTCTAGTCGAGTAGTATGAGTATTCCTTTTCTTTTGGGTTTTGTTTCCTCCATATGTCCACAAGTTTCATTTCTTGCATTGATTTAATTATAAATTTGGTTACTTTGTTCTTCCTGTTAATTTTTTTCCCCGTTTTATCCATATTTGGATCCAAATTCAGATTGAAATCCCCTCCTATTAGTATGTTCCCTTGCGTATTAGCTACCTTCAAAAAGATATCTTGCATAAACTTTTGATCTTCTTCGTTAGGTGAATATATATTAAGTAGATTCCAAAGCTCTGAATATATCTGACATTTTATCATAACATATCTCCCTGCTGGATCTATTATTTCCTCTTCTATTTTAAATGGCACATTTTTGCTAATTAATATAGCCACTCCTCTTGCTTTTGAATTATACGATGCTGCTGTTACATGTCCTACCCAATCTCTCTTTAATTTCTTGTGCTCCAATTCAGTTAAATGTGTTTCTTGGACAAATGCTATATCTATTTTTTCCTTTTTCAGTAAATTTAGTAGTTTCTTCCTTTTAATTTGGTTATGTATTCCATTAATATTTAGAGTCATATAGTTCAGCGTAGCCATTTTATATTTTGTTTATCTTCTCTTTCCGTTTTTCCATCATTACCTTTCCTCCTTTTCCATTTCTGTTTTCTTATTTTCAACTCTTTACCAGACAACATTCCTACAACATCCAACATTTTCCTTATTCTCCTATTTCTATCTTCTTTATCCCCAATCTCCCCTTCCCCTCCTGAGTTGCCCTTTATCCCTTGTCGGACAACCACATCTCCCCTCTCCATTTGGATTTGCGAATCCACTCGCAAGCGTCAACTGATTTTGCAGTGACCGCTCTTTTCCCCCCACCCAGCCCCCCCCAGAAAAGATTTCATTTTTTATATGTCACAAAGGTCACTCTTTTAGTTCCCTCCTTATTCTCTCTATTCCATTACCTTCCCTTATTAATTCTTGTCTATACTCTCTATGTTTTCCTCTAATTACAGATACTTTCACATATGCCCATTGTCTCTATTCACTCTTATACCTCTTTACCCGCATACATATCAATCGTGGTCATTTTTACCCTCCTTACCCGTCTTCATCCCTCAGTCTATTTTTGTCTTTACCCACATACATATCAATCGTGATAATTTTTGCTCTCATTACCCGTCTTCATCCCTCAGTCTATTTTTGTAATTGTTCTGCAAATTTTCGTGCTTCTTCTGGATCCGAGAATAGTCTGTTTTGTTGTCCTGGAATAAATATTTTCAATACCGCAGGATGCTTCAGTGTAAATTTATATCCTTTCTTCCATAAAATCGCTTTTGCTGCATTGAACTCTTTTCTCTTCTTTAGGAGTTCAAAGCTTATATCTGGATAAATGAAGATTTTTTGCCCTTTATACTCCAGTGGTTTGTTGCCCTCTCTTACTTTTTCCATTGTCTTCTCCAGTACCTTTTCTCTTGTAGTATATCTTAGGAATTTTACTACAATAGATCTTGGTTTTTGTTGTGGTTGTGGTTTAGGGGCCAATGCTCTATGTGCCCTTTCTATATCCATTTCTTGCTGTAGTTCTGGACATCCTAGGGCCTTAGGGATCCATTCTTTTATAAACTCCCTCATATTCTTGCCTTCTACATCTTCCTTAAGGCCCACTATCTTTATGTTATTTCTTCTGTTATAATTTTCCATTATATCTATTTTTTGGGCTAGTAATTCTTGTGTCTCTTTAGTTTTTTTATTAGATTCCTCCAATTTCTTTTTTAAGTCTTCTACCTCCATTTCTGCTGCT